>NC_135947.1:5422500-6022500 GCF_964058835.1 Carex rostrata | reverse complement strand
TCCAACGGTTTACCTATAACTGATCTGAAATAGATCCAAGTTTTATCTTAATTTTGTTTTTTATTCCAAGGCATTAGCATTAATTTGGCTCTCAGTTAAGTTTGTATTTCTTCATTTTAATCCTCTGACGTGCAACTAAACACAATGGAAGTCCATACCCAAAAACAACATAACAGACTAACAGTCAGATCGCACCAAAATCTGAAATAGATCTAGGATCCAGTTTCTTAAAGTACATAATTTTTTTTTCTTTTGTCTTTAGAGCAGGTACCTTGTGACAAATTTTGAAGTGGTACCAAGAGGTACCGAGGGGGCTGTTAGTGTTGAAGGTACCATTGCTGGTTTCTTCGCTTCCATTCTTCTCTCCACTATCGCTTATTACCTTGGCGAGGTTTCTTTCTAAAAATACTTACACGCTGTGGTCCATAATGCTTTTGTTTATATCTACTTATTCTTCTTTTGGCGGTTAATCTTGTTTCTTTTTTAATTGAACTTACCGGATTTACAAATTAAACTGAACATTTGCTTTTCATGTATTCATTTTGACCGACCAAATTTCAGGTGCTTGCAACTCACTCCCAACCATTAGCTTATTTAAGTTGTATATTCCATTAAGTTCCTGTAATTTTAACCCTTACTCCAATAGATTTCTTTTCCGAAGCACTGACTAAATTAATACTAAGCAAGGTGAATTTAAATATTGTTTACTGTAAAGCAGCTGACCTGGTAAAAAATAATTTAATATGCCTTTAAATTACATGTCTCAACTTCAAAATAACATGAAAGCCCCAAACACAGTAGTTCATTACCATTTGCAAATGGGGCTATTTTTGGTGCAACTTTTGAATAAGTATTTTTTCTTTTTAAGTTGGATATACCACAAGCTGTGATTTGTGTTGTGGCATCTCAAATTGCTAATTTTGTGGAAAGCTATATTGGTGCAGTTCTACAAGATAAAGAAGATTTTCAGTGGGTTAGTATATGCTTCCTCCCAAATTATATTGGTCACTTAATTATTTTTTGTTGGGAGTCGTCAATGAATAAATTTATAAAAATGTTATTGCATTTATTTGGATGTAGTTAAACAATGATGCTGTCAATGTGATAAATATCACCACCGGCACATTTCTTGCTGTGCTCATACAACAAGTGTTGCTTTGGAGTGGGAACCAATGAAATAGTCGCCACATTAGTGTTTAGAGTAGTGTTGAGCGAAGACAAACCATCGTTTGATTTTAGTTGTTAATTATTATTATATATTTTTTTAATTATTGTAATTTTTATGTTCAAAATTTGATTCTTGCTCAATATCCTAAGGTTCTGGTAATGAGAAGTTGTGTTGATAACTTGATATAGTTGCTCCTAATTTGCATTCCTAATGTACTGTTAATGTTTACTTTATCAAATTACGAATCTGTTTTAATCTTAAAAAATTTCATTGTCTACTGCAGCTTTCTTATCTTGAAATGAGCACGTATCAGTTTCCCAGCAAAGATATCTTAGATTTCCATTGAGTAAACATCTTGTAAAACATGTAGTAATTACATATCTTGAAATGCTGATTGAAATGAACATGTATTTATATTGACAGCATAATAGGCAGAGTAGTAGCGGACCTACACAAATCCAGAAATTTTTTCAGGCTATTTAATTAACAAAATTCCTATTAACTCTATTTTTTAAGTTCAAATTTTGATTCTTACTCAATATCCTGAGGTTCTGGTAATGAGAAGTTGCATTGATATAGGGTCTCCTAATTTGTTCCTAATATACTGTTATTGTTTATTTAATCTAGTTCCGAATGTTCTTGTATAGTGTAGTTATCTTATCAGTTTCACAGTATTAGATATATTACATTTCTATTTAGTAAGCACCTTGTAAAACATGTAGTAATTGCTTATCCTGAAATGCTGATTGAAATGGACATTAACACTGCTACCAGGATTGGTGGTCTAGGCAAAAACCAAATGGGGGTACCAATCTAGAGGTATGTTTGGTTGTAATATTAGAATAGTTAGAATGATAAAATTGATGTTGTCTTATTAAAATGTTTGTTCTAATAAGATAAACAAGTTTGATTCTCTATTATAATTATTCTAACTCAATCAAACACTAAATAGCTTGTTCCGAATAGGTTATTTTTAAAAATAGTCTATTCTTATTGCAACCAAACATATCCACAGTGAATACATCAGCTGCATGCTGCTGCTCTTTCTTGCGCAAGAAAATGTAAGACTGGTTCTCTTGTCGCAAGCTTACTTTTCTTGCTACAGTGTGTTTTTGCTACTGTTTGTTTCCAGTCTGCGCTGAAATGGAAACACAAGCACTGTATCCACGCTGATTGAAGATTATTGGACTATTTGGTTGTCTACGACGACTATATCTAAAATAGATTTTCCAAGCAGCAGTATTTCCTGTACGTACTATTTGCTATCACTTTCTTCCTTTCCGGCCATTTTTATTAATATCTTCCAAAAAAAAAAATTAAAAATAACCCCGCAAGTTATTTTATTTTTTTAAAATGCTCTGATCGCCTGAGCCTGAGGCGGCCCAAAAATCAAGCGGACCGCCTGGACCTGGAGCGGGCCACACCCCAACCAGACTGCCCCTGGCAAGGGCGGTCCTTTTTATTTTTATTTTTTTAGAGATCTTAATATTTTTTATTTAAATAATTTTGTGAATAAAAAGTTTTCTTGTTTAGAGTGTATGCCAAAAAAAAGACATTTGATATATTTATGAAGTGATATCATAACTCTTTATAACTTTGATTTTATTTGTCAGTTGGATATCATAAGTCTAAATATAACACTAATTAAGGACTTGGCCTTTATTCAAAAAATATCAAGCTTTGACAGCTTGTTGATCTTCTTCTCTTTATTTATAGTACTAAAACAGTAGTTTAGAGCTACTAAAATATGTTCAAACATTAAATTAGATCTTTGTCCATGCACAAAGTATCCTAGATTGACCTCTGGTATGGTACCAAGTCCAAACTCAGCAGCCAAGCATTAAGCAAAGGCCACTGGTATAGTGCAATGCACTAAAAACATCAAATTTGACATTTGCTGGTAAATCAGCAAGTATGGATTGATACAGGGACTAAACTGCAAAAGTGATTGCATCAGCATGTAAAGCATTCAAAAATACACAGAATTGATATAAATTTCAACTTATTTGGATTTTTCTACAGTTAGTTATGAATTTCTAAAGTTTAATTTTCAGAAAAATTTTAAACAGCCATAACTTTGGCTAGGAAAGTCGGATTTACGTGTATGAGCACTTTTCGAAAAGGGGAGGACGAGACGGATCCGATTTTGCCCGAGGAGAATATCGGACATCGTCGTATCCGAAGCATCAGAATTTCAAAAAAACGTCGTTCAGTGCCTCAAAAACTCAATTTAAGTTTTCGTTCGATGGTAGACATACAACGATCAGTATTTTGTTTAGTCATAAGCCTAAGAGATTATTCAAGAATTATCCATATAATTATTTTAAAATGCATTTACTATTTATTGTGTTCGTTTGCCTATCTCTGAGCAAATGGTATATGTTGACAGCTAGCAAATAATCCAAATATTCTCTAAAAGAAAAAGAAAAGGAAAAAAAAAGTTGACATCATTGAGGCAATCTAACTATATTTTCTTGTGTATATGTAAATAAAATATTTTTTTTAGAATTAAGGCCAAATCCTTAATTAGTGTTATCTTTAGACTTGTAATATCCAACTGACAAACTAAATCAAAGTTATAAAGAGTTACGACATCACTTCATAAATATATCAAATGTTGTTTTTTTTTTCATACACTCTAAACAAGAAAACTTTTTCTTCACAAAATTATTTAAATAAAAAATGTTAAGATCTCTTTAAAAAAAAAGAAAAAAGAGGACCATCCTTGCCAGGGGCGGTCTGGTTGGGGTGTGGCCCGCCCCAGGCCCAGGCGGTCTGCTTGATTTTTGGGCTGCCCCAGGCTCAGGCAGTCGGGGCAGGGTTATCTTTAAAATTTTGTTTTTTTGTAGGGTATTAATAAAAATGGCCGCTTCCTTTCTATTTTGGTTCTTTTTAGTAATTTATATGTGCCCCGGCTGCATTATTCAAGAAAGGAAGTAGCTAACATTCCCCCAACTCCAGTCCCCCAAAAATCCTCGAAGATTTTCAACTAATTCTGTAAACATCAATACTAAATCCTGTAAACTAATTCAACAAATCCTGTAAACATAAAAACACGTGAAAGCTGTTAAAAACGCATGACAGCTGTTGGGGACCACCTTCTATGAACATACACATAATATCCTGTAAACATACACATATTGTCCTATAAACATACACATATAATTCTGTAAACATATATAGTGTACTTGAAATTATAGCAGTTGAAATTATGGCAGTTGTAGCAGTTAAAAATGCGTCAGAACTAAGTTAAAAAGAGAAAGTTTTTGTACACAGAGATTTTTGAGGGAATGTAACTCAGGTGACGTTACTTTTTCTCTTCAAGAAAACAAAGATAGAAAAATATGTTCGGAATAGTGCTCGCATGTACCGTTCACGGTTTATGGAACGGAAGTAGTGCACGTTAAATTCTCCCTTTGAAAAAAATTAGCAGCGAAATTTTACTAAATTTCATCTACGATTGGCGTTTGATATATTTTAGAAGATAATCAAAATTATAACTGGACTTCTATGATAAAGATATTCACAGATTCGAAACACAGTGCTCGTGTTGGGAATTGAGCTGAATAACTCTTATCCTATTTCAAAAATTGAACAGAGAACCAAACACACTTTGGTGATCTTAACTTCAAAACCTATCAAATCAGTTTTAAATGACAAATCCGAATCGTTGGAATCTGCCTATCTTATGAGTGATACATCTACATGTGAAAATTTTAAATATTCAAATTAATTTATTATAAAATCAATAGGTCAAGATTAAAAGGTTAATAAATTAATTTTAATGCACTCATTTTTTGAACGTTTTTTGACCGCTTGACTTTATACTAAATTAATTTGAATGTTTAAAATTTTCACATGTAGACGCATCACTCGTAAGGTAGGAAAATTTCAACAGTTCGGATTCATCATTTGAAACCGATTTGATGGGTTTTGAAGTTAAGCTCACCAAACACTTTGGTGAACTTAAAAACACCCTGGTTCTACTCGAGAATTAGAATCGTAGCTTATAAGAAGATTTGTAAATTTAGATGAATAACGTCAATTTCTGATAAATGTTAGACTGACATGCATTCAAATTAAAAAGTGCGAGTGGGTACTGCTGTTAGCATCCATCCTACTGTTTGGAACACAAAGCACTCGGGATATGAAGTTGTGGAATATGTAGCATGGTGGTTTTTTTTTTTTTTTGGTTATAATAGCATGGTGGATAAAATATTGAATTCTGTAGGGGCTTTATGAGCAGACAAATAAAAGTTTTAATTATAGAATTTAAAAAAAATCAATTTGTCAAAAATAAGATGGATTGTTTTTTTTCTCAATAAATGAATGTGACCGAACTAATGATTTGACAACTGATTTTCACAATTTACTACACCAATAGTCACACACTGTGGAAAATCAATGAGACTAAGCCATTAATTTTGTCCAATGTTATAAAATACGATTTTATTCATGCATGCGGAAGGTCACTGCATATCACATGTGCAGTATGCAGCCGCATATGCGGATTTTAATACGATTTCATATATGCAAATTTTAAAATACAACTAAATTATCAAATTAAATTAACTGCAATCAAATTAATTAATTAACCAACATATACAACCAGATTATACAAACTTATAAAAAATAAATCAGAAAATAAAATTAAAAAAATTAAGAAACTAAGAAAAACAAATAAAAAACTTTAAGAAAAAAAAAAGTAAATGGAGATATCATGAAAATGGAAATGAAGAAGAGTGACAACTTTTAATAAAGAAATCAGAAAATAAAATTAAAAAAATTAAGAAATTAAGAAAAATAAATCAGAAACTTAGAAAAAAAAAAGTAAATGGAGATATCCATGAAAATGAAAATGAAGAAGAGTGTTTAGAAATTGTTCAAATCGAAGAGAAATAAATGCAGCGACATTAAAATGCATACTTAAAATGATATATTCATTTAAAGAATTATGTGGCTCATATGTGAATTTGTTTTTTGACTGAATTCACTAAATTTGTTAGTCCTACAAGTAATAACAAATTTTATTTGGAACCTTCACATAGTAACTAGCGTATTTGAGAAACAAAAAAGTAGCAAAAAGCTTGTGCAGGCACATTATTCACTGATCCGTATATGGGCCACACAAATTCACTACAGTTTCGTATATAGCCGCAAATCTGCATAATGAGGCTATATGATATTTGTGTGGTTTGCTACTGCAAATGCATATGCACACTGATTATGTCACATGTTATTTTAAAATAATCCTTACTAGGACCGAATCAATAGTTCGATCATATAAATTTTTAAATATTTTGTGGCAAAATCACATTGCTACTTATGATAACTACTTACACCGAACTATTAATTTCGTTCTTGTAATTTAGATACTCCAATCACCGAATCATGATTCGGTCCTATCTATGGAAGCAAAAAAATCCATCTTATTTCTGATAAAATTAATATTTTTTAATTTCTACAAAGTTAAAAAGTTAGAAAAACCATAACTTCATTTCTACTTTATGGTTGCAAAATTCTGAAAATAGCCACTCAGCTTTTTTTTTTTTTTTTTGAGAGAGAAAATAGCCACTCAGCTGATTGGACCACCGTAACTTGAGTTGGCCCATGCCGACTAATAATTAATCAAATACCCGACCAATCTTTGGAAACTGCACCTCATTTTATTTTTCAAATCCATGCTATTATTTAACAGTAAAATGATCTTGGAAATTTAAGAGCCTTTTTGATCTTGTATAGTCGTATTGACTTGATGTACCGCAATTGTACAATTTAGTGTATCGACTTGATGTACCGCAATTGTACAATTTATCATCTACCACACTATAAACTTACAACACGTACGGCATGTAAGCCATCAAATTTTGTAACGAGATGACAATTTTATTATGTAAATGCATACATATATGTAATTAGTATTTTATAAGTATACGAGGAATAAAATTATTCGTCTCATTCCAATACAGATATTAATTTTTTTTAAGAAGTTTTTTTTAGAAAGCATATATTAATTTTAAAGTTTAAACTGATAAAAATTCATATATATTTTCAGGAGAACATTTTCTTTCCCTGCATTGCTATTTCCTATTTATGAGCTCAATCTGACAATCTGTCTACATATTGCCCTCGTTACCTTAACAAAGATACGAGGAAAAAAAATATTGACTGATACTAGTTCTGAGAATTTTTTTTTTTTAAGAAATGAAAATCAAAGCAATGCATTTATGGTTTGCATCAGTCATTCTAGGTTCATTCAGTTCCTCAAGAGACGATTGACCATCTAATATCTATGAAGATAGTTATGTGCAACCCCAGACTTGTTTGAATCGAATAATTTTAGCGTCATTCTATTATGGTACAAACGCAAGAGCCGGGTCCATCTCCAGGCGTCACAACAACAAAGTAGATACTATCTGCGAGAGAAAAAAACACATTTATGACGGTACTCTCTCGCGAATAGAAAAAAACATATTTATGACGGTAGTCTGTTGCAAAAAATTACTTTTTACTCTCGTGAAAACTACTGTCGCAAAGAAATCTCCAATGAATTTTTTTATATAAAAATAATATACGATATTAGATGAATTGTATTAATATTTTAAGCTACAGGAGTCAATTGTTTTTTTTTCGATTCTTTATGGTGTGCTTCAGGAGGTGGTACCCGAAAGAAAGGAAGGACAGTGAAGAAAAATGAAGGCCTGACCGGATTTGATCAGAGTCAATTACTAGCAGCAGCGGGTTTAGTAAAAACTAAGAGGTAACTGCTCACTTTATTTTAAATTTCTATGGAGATTTATAGATTCAAACCAATTTTGTTGCTCTCTTTTGTAATTGTTTTTGTCTCCCTCTGAAATTCTAATTTGTAATTAGGGTTAAAATTAAGATTAATTATTTGAATTCTGATTGGTAATTAGAATTAGAAGTTAGAGTATTGAAAATTAAAAATCATAACATTAGAAATTATAGTATTGTTTTTTTTTATCTAGTATTCAGTTAGTTAATGAATTTGAATCCGAATAGCTATTTAAACATGATTTGCTATTTCCTTCCATTGCTGATTACTAATTCTAGAGGGGTAAATTTCAGAAGTGATCGGACGGAAAGAAGAAAAGAGAAGGCGAATTATGCATAAAAATTTAGCGATTTTGTCACCTTTGATTTCTTTAGAGATTATTTATAACGTCTGCGCAGTAGGTGATATGGTCTATGAGAAAATTGAATTTTCTTTTCAATTCCCTTGAGATTCCTAAAAGAAATCAAACGAAAAAGTAGTTCCTTGTGTGATATTTATTAATACAATCTATATTATACTCTAAATCTCTAATATTATTTTTATATAATTTTTACAAACAAAAAATTGTGTGATCCAGACAATGTAGAGGATCCCACATGCACCCGCTAGTTAGCCTGGTTTGCACCTTTGTTGCATACATACTCGCATTGAAGGAATCTGGTTCCGACAGAGGAAAGCTGATTTGAAACCCTTCTTTTATGCTTCAAAAATCTGTCTCAGATGCCTCGTGTTTTTTTCACGTGTCAATGGTTTGCCTTTGTCGCAGGATTCTATAACCAAACTCAATAACATATTTTGATCATTTGATGTGATAAAAAAAAAAAACATATTTTGGGATGAATTGCTCCCACTAGGCAAAGTGCATTATTGCTTTCCATACATGGAGGTCTTGTGAGTTGTGACCGGCCAAGACATTATTTGTTTGACGGTGAGTGACGCTGCCAACTATTTGACATGACTAGGGGCTAAAAATAAATATTATCTTCAACGTGGGTTAAATCAACCTTTTATTTGTATTTGTGTTTCTTTACTACTATTGGAGAATGGGGCGAGATATAAATTAATGTTTCCTGTCGTTGGTTGTAAACTTGTAATACATAAAGTAACTTATCATGTAACATTTGTAATTGTAATTAATTAATTAGGGTAAATTTTGCTGGAGTTCATTAACTTTGTTATTTGTTACGAATTGGTACTTAAATTTTATTTGTCCATTTAAATTACTCTGTATTTTTCCGTCCAAAATATTAACGAAATATTCTTATTTTGTTTAAAACATTAACGGAATATACTTATTCCGGATTTCTTTTAAATATAATTCATTTTAATTCTTTTAACGGAACAAGTACGCTTTGCGTGAAATTTAGAAAAATAGCCTCCACCGATCCCTAGGATCGGTGGAGCAAGAAACCCATTTTCTCCACCGATCTTAAGATCGGTGGAGCCATTTTTGCACCTCACCATAGCATCGCCACAGAACGCCACAGAAGATCTCATATTTAGCTTCACCGATCCTAGGGATCATTGGAGCCTTAATTTACAAAATTTTCCTGCCAGGTTCATCTCTCCCTTACAAAATTTACAAAATTTACAAAAATTTTGGGGCTACACCAATCCTAGGGATCAGTGGAGCCTTAATTTACAAAATTTTCCCGCCAGGTTCATCTCTCCCTTACAAAATTTACAAAAATTTTGGGGCTACACCGATCCTAGGGATCAGTGGAGACATTTTTTGAGCCTCCACCGATCCACAGAACCGATGGAGATATTTGGTGTGGCAAACTGTGCGAAATGCTGTGGCGGGGTGAGAAAATGGCTCCACTGATCCCTAGGATCGGTGGAGGCTATTTTTCTAAATTTCACGCAGAGCGTGCTTGTTCTCTTGAAAGTTTTAAAAGTAATTATATTAAAAAAAAATCCCCATTCCGTCTAGAATACTAACACAATGAACATATTTGGTTCAAAATAATAACGGAATGAGCATATTCAGCTAGTATTTTGGTCGGAAAAATATAGAGTGACTTGATTTGGACAAATGACAAAATTGAGAGACTAAAAATGAACAAATCAAACTTGAGTGACTAATTCGGTACAAATAACAAAATTTAGTGACTTTCAGTAAAATTTACACAGTTAAGTAATTCCAACTGCTGAAGTAATATTTGTAATCATGTATTACAATATTTGTGAATCAAATAATCACCTTATACTAATCAACAATATATTTAGGTTTTGTATTAAAACTATTATTTATGAATAATATAGTGTAATAATAATCATAACGATGATGATGATAATAAAAACAAGTGTTCCTACTGTTGCTTTTGATGAGTTTTTAACTCTAAAATTTATTGAATTAGTTTCAAAAGATGATTCTTAATAATTGAAACTGATCTAATTCACGAATAATATATTTACATGCAAATTTTATATATTTAAAATTAATTTTGTATATAGTCAAATTGTTACGTTACGAAACTTTTACAATTAATTTTTAATGATTTAAAGGCAAGAATTGAAAATCGTGCTAACAAAATGGAAGTTTAAACCTTAATTAAGGTTCCCCTAAATAAGTAAATTAAGTATGAATCGAAACCGCGTCGGAATTTCGAAGTTCTGAACCTTTATAGGTCCAGTGCGTCCGCACTGGTGGTGAGTGCGGTGACTGACCCGCACTGGATTCTGTTTTTCTTGAGTTGTTTTCTGAATTTCTTCTCAGTGCGTCCGCACTGGATTGAGTATGTCCGCACTGGAGTATTCTTCTGTGTTGATTGAATTTCTTTCCAAAATCCGTCTAAGTACTGAGTGCGGGTGACCGACCCGCACTGAAATTGAGTGCGTCCGCATTACGCTCAGACATTTCCCTTGTTCAGTGTCGTTTTTATGAAAATTTGGCTAAGTACTGAGTGCGTCCGCACTGGATTGAGTGCGTCCGCACTGGAGTATTCTTTTCTGTGTTTTCAAGCTGCCGAAATTCTGCCAAGTATTGAGTGCGGGTGATTGACCCGCACTGAAAATGAGTGCGTCCGCACTCGTGTATATTTCTGTGTATTTTCAACTGCTGAAAATCTGTTCTAAGTGCTGAGTGCGGGTGGCCGACCCGCACTGAATTGAGTGCGTCCGCACTCAGGGTATCTTTTCATAAAAGCCCAAAATTTCTTTCTTTTTCTCTCTTCCCCTCCGCCCCTCCGCCCCTTTCCCATTATTTTGTGATTTTCGCCAAGAGAGAAGAAAAAGAGTGAGAGAGCTTCCCTTTCCTCTCTAACCCCCGATTGTTGCGAGAAATCGAAGCTGGAACCGAGTAAGCGCCCGTGGATCTCTCCTAGCTCTCCTATTCGGTATTCTTTTCTCTTCCCGTTTCTCTCTAAATCTCGAATTTTCTCGATTTCTCGGGTTTTCATTTTAAACCCGAGATTTGTGTTCGAACTGCTTGTAGACTAGCTCCTTGAGCTTCTTTGACCGTTTATTTGCCGATTCCTTCCCGGTTTCAGCTCGATTTCGGATTTTGATTTTTAGGATTTTCGTGCCAAAACTGAAATTGGGCATAATCGTGAATTAATTTGTTTAATCCGACCGATTAGACTTGTAATCGGAAGGGTTACCTCTTGATCTTGAATTTCTAGAACATTTAACGGCTGATTTGAGATTTGACCAAATTAGGGTTTAACCAAATGGTAAATCGAATTGTGACGAGAACCAAATTGGAGAACTGGTACCTAAATTGTTACCAAATGGAGAGTTTGTATGGTCCAGAGGACCTAGAGGAGATTGTGTGCGGTTTTAGAGGATTTCGGTAAGAAATAATGAACCGAACAAATTGATACCAAAAACATAGAAATTAATTAAAGAAGGTACAAGCCCTAGAAGTAACTCGAGTAAGCCTCTCGATCGTGAACCAATGTTAAACCTAGTATACGTGCAATATAGGTGTAGGCTCGGTCGAGCAAGACGTTGCGAAGCATTTCGAGATGCCTGAACCATAATTTAAGCGGTACGCTCGTCGTATTCAGGTGCGGGATTCTTGGACTTGTTTGATACTTTATTTTCAGGAATTAAACTGTATATTCGTTTGTCATGTTGAATATCATTGATTGCATCATTGAATTGTGTAAAGCATTTGCATAGCCCAATCAAATTAAACTCAAATTGATATGACTTGAGTGATTTGCATGCTGGTATGGTTGTAGGTTGTGTCGATCTATTATGATATGATTTGATTGAAAGTCACCACGATTTGATATGTATGTGAATGGATTTACGAAGTTAAGCACTTGGGTCCAATGAATTTGCAAAGTCGGGCTGTATGCTGACTTTGATTCCCAGGATCCTTATGGCCTTAGGTGAACGGCCCTTAATGTTTCCCAGTACCGGTTGGGACGAGGGAGGGTGATTATGTTATGATGTGTGAATTGAGATCGTGGGTGACTAATGTGTAACGTCTGTGGCTCGGTGGCATTCTCCTACGTGTTAATGCATTTGGAAGATCAATTGAATATTGCGAATATTGGAAACGACATCTCAAGAGAATTTTCTTTATGTGACTTGAACCAGACCTTAATAACTGTTAAGCCAAGCAATTGCAGCTGGGTGTCAGATAAAGGGTCCAGCTCGGTTGGCCATCTGTAGGTGTCAGTAACCCTACAGATGTGGGTTTGATAAAGGGTTCAGCTCGAAAGAACATCTGTAATTGCTACAAGCCTAATGAGTCCAGTTAAGCCAGAATATGCGTTGTGTTTGAAATTCATCTTGGAAATTCCGTAAACTGTGATTCATCTGCTTAATTGTTGTCGAGCATTGGCATTCTGTTATTTATGAATATATATATGTTTGAACTGTTGTGGTTTGGGTTTCATTGTTGAATATAGAGTTTGATTGCAAGTCCAATAATCTAAACTGTGGCAAATTTCGCACTGGAAATTTATTCTCACCCCCACCCTTTGGGTTACTTTACAGGTACTGGTGCGACTGATTCCGGAGAGACACGAGAGTAGTAGGCCTTAGTAGCTTACCACTTGATAACCCTAGATATGTTTCGATGTATAGTTTTAGGGTAGGCCTCATGGTTGGTATCCGGAGGAGATACTTTTGTTGTATTATACTCTGACCAGACTGTGTACTCTGATTTGTGTATATATAAACTTGGTTTATATTATTTAGTTTTGAATTGTTAAGTATAAATTGAATAGCCTTGTAAGTATACACGGCGTTGTATGCTTACGGCGGGAGACTGTCGTATCCCGTGGTCGCGGGGTGTGACACAAATAGACAAAAAAATGACATTATACAAGGTAATTTTAATATGTTTATTTTTCATCATTTTTGACCGATTGACTTCAATACTAAATAAATTCAAAAATTTATTATACGAAAACATATTATTCGTGAAAAAGGATATGTTTCAACGGTTTGAATTCGCCATTTAAAATAAATCCTCTAAATAAAATTAAGCCCACTAAAAACTTGAACAACTTAACAAACGCCCTAGTTCTCCTTGGGTTTTCTTTTGCTTTATCGCGTAGAGACCAAAAAAGGGAGATTAACTTAGCCGTCTCCTTTTTCTACCCCTCCATTTCATCCCTCTCATTTTCTTCTAGACTTCAATCCGACACACTAATATACTCCCCTCTTCCGTCCCTATCTCTTTGAGTGGAGAAGAGAATGCGAGAGAGGGGAGATAGCCAAGCCAAGCGGAGTCGACCAGAGCCAAGAGCGCGGTATCGTCGGAGCTTAGAGTGTATAGTCTTTACTCATTTCGATTGGAGCGAGGCTGTGAGTTGATCGTCGAAGCACCATGGTGCGTAGATCCGATCATCGGAGTGCGGCGGTGAGTAGATCCAGCCGTCGGAGCGTCGCAGTGAGTAGATCCGACCGTCGGAGTGCCGCGGTGAGTAGATCGGATTGTCGGAGAGTGACGATGAGTGTCAAAGCATGGCGGTGAGTAATTCGGACCGTCGGAGTGCAGTTGCTATCGAACGAAAACAAATCCAATCACGAAGAGGGTTAGATAATAATGTATTAGGGTGTTGAAGAGTGTAAATAAGGAGGATTAGTTGGTGAAAGTAATTTAGATAAATTAATGAGAATAAATGAGTATAAATTTAGAAATTAGAGTCATTTAACTCGTTGTAAATATAATTTTTATTAATAAAATTATTAGTTGGCATTTAAAACCTTAAAAAATAACAAACGTCCTGGTTCTACGTACTAACATTTTGTTTAGTCTTCGTGTAAATAACATTTTGTTAAGTCTTCGTGTAAAGAACACTTAGAATTATCTTGGTAAAATATAGTAAAAAATGATCGTGTTTGGCAGTACCAAATGTTATGTAAATTATGTTATGCATCTTTGTCAATGTAAATTGGTATTGCACAACAAGCATGTTCTTTAGTTGATCAGATCAATTATAGAACCATTGTCTTGATCATGCAAATGCATTTTAATATTCTCTTTCTGATATTTCGATCATAGTCCCAAAAAATAATAATTTCAGAAGTACGGGTATCACCGGTGATGTAAATAAATTAATTAGTAATTGCAACTTGTATGAAACTGATTTGTTTTATTTAAGACATTACTTTTAAATAAATGTGTAGGAATATTTAAACGAAAGTTACAATTTAGAGGATCGTAATTGAAAATTTCAATTCCTAAACATTTTCTATTTGAAAAAAAAACATAAAATAATTAAAGATCACTATATTAAACTCCGAACTATCCACTATTATTTCAAATTTTGGCCCTTCAATGGCTACTAGGATTTTCAATACATGTTATGCAGTGCCGTGATCAAATTAAATTTGTACGTATTGTGATCAATTTGGAATGATGGTCATGGCACATTAGTCACGCCGTGATTGGTCACGTTTATCACATCTGATCATGTTTAATTATTTTGTTATAATTTAAGTTGGTTTATTTAAGATTCACCATTCGATCAAGATTTAATGGTCCTAATTACACGTGACTCGTGTGACCACGTGTTGTGCCCTGATCAGATCTTTCGAGTGATGTGTCGTACTGTACTATGCCAAATTTTTGAAAAATAATTACACCACGCGAATGATCATGACACAGAACATACGAGTCACAACACGTAACTGACACATATTATGTCATGATGTGATGTATTTGGTCACGTTGTGACTTTTTTAGATCCCGATAATCACCATTTGCAAATTTAGTCCTTCATAAATCACGATTTAAATTGCCGACTCTTTCTTTTTTTAATATTAATTTTGTGAACTGTCCTTATGAGCTTAAAAATATCATCCAAACATCATTGATGAAGAGCAAGATTTTTGAAATAGGAGATTAATACAAATTAGTGATCAATCATATAATTTTTTTTTCTGTAGAGAATTTCAATTTTACAGTACCATAATATCTAATTTTATTTTAAATTATGAAAAAGTTTATGCAAATATACAAAAAAAAAAAATGAGAGTTAATTAACCTGAATTTGTATCTTCAGAATACTAGAGAGGTATTGTTCTATACAATTAGTGGATCCGAGCTGTTCTTTAAACTTGAGATGAATCTTAAAAGGAAATCCTACCGTCTAAATAGACACCAGATTGAATTTAACTTGATTGAAAATAAATTTAGAACGTAAAGTTGTGAGTTGGACCGTGCGATACCACAGATGATGCTGATCCCAATTGACCCCGCCTTCTACTTAAATTTGTCACTGCATATATCAGGCTAGACATAAAAAAAAACAACTAA
Source organism: Carex rostrata (assembly GCF_964058835.1). Taxonomy (NCBI): domain Eukaryota; kingdom Viridiplantae; phylum Streptophyta; class Magnoliopsida; order Poales; family Cyperaceae; genus Carex; species Carex rostrata. Next base: position 6,006,810 of record NC_135947.1, on the reverse strand, counting down.
ATTGGCGTGTACTTTGGTTACTATATATTAGTCAAACAACATGAATATTTTAACTTTTGATGCTTATTTAATATTTAGTAATCAAAATTGTATAAAAATCTTCGAGAATTAGCTGTATGTTTTATAACTCTTAGCTAGGCAAGTCTATAAAATCATATATATCAATTTTTTTTAGAATTTATTGTTTGATTAGAGAAGCACAATTAAGAACTAAAAACTACCAACCTGTACTATCTTCACGTGACCATGTCTCTACAAAGTACAAAAATACTTACATTAAATCTATACAAAGATGGAATGTATTTGATGATATGTTTTGGAGTTATTATTTAATTCTTCTACTTAAATTACTTTTTTACTAAATGGAAAAAGCTATAAGTTCTATATTCATATTTAGCCTTTATAAAGTTTCAATTTACGATTTTAATTTTTATAGATTAATAATAATAGAGCTGGCCGGCCATTTGTCCCAGAAAATTGTTTACAACATGTTTGTAGATAAATAAAAACTACGCTTACCTTTATTGTTACAACCAGGGCTGCACAAAAAATTGGTAGTTCATGATTCGATTCTAGTTTGATTCGAAAAAGTTCGTAAAAAATTCGATTTGAAATAGTTCGAAATTAATTCAAACTAAATTCAAACTGGATCTGGTTCGTTCGAAATAGGTTCCTGAACTATTCTAGTTCGAAATTCAAAGTAATGTGAACCGTTGATTTCCGCTGATGATTTATATTCGCTAATGACTTAAAAGTTAAAACATAGGACCGTCTAGACATAAGTCATAACTCGTAAAGTCGTAACTCTCGCTCTCAGTTTTAAAATCTCAGACGACTTTTACCTCTCGTTTTCGGTGACTATGATCACTCTTCCTTGTCGTAAAAAAGTTTGCAAAAAATTCGAAATTAAGTTCGAAAAAAATTTGATTCAAAATTAATTTAAACTAAACTCAAAGCGAGGTAAGTTCGATTCGGTCTTATCGTTTGCAGCCACTTACAACCGATATCATTTTCTTGCGATAAAAAAATAAATATGCACCATTCACCGTTTTTACTCGGCAAGTCAGCTTATGCTGTAATTTCTTCACAGCAGGCGGATCTGTGATTCTGTGAAAGTGTGAAGAGAGCCATAGATCGTAAATAAGGTACTACGTAGAAAGCGATGCAGTCAATTGTCACATCCACATTGAAATAAAAAAAAAAAATTGTCACATCCACACGTGGAGGTCGGTCACCACATGCACATCTCAGCCACCTAATCCTTTATGATGCTTTTCTTCCAAATAAAATTAAAGCTAAAAGAGACGAGCAATTTCAACACAAAATATTAATACTTGTCTTTTTAACGAGAGGGATTCAATTACACATTTTTTTTATATAAATTATACTTTTTTATTTTTAAAGTTTTTCAAATTCAAATAATTGATCTAAACGTTCAACAATATAGATATATTAAAATGTACTTGCAGATCAAATTTTTTATTTTTTTATTATTTATTAAGTATTTAACAAAATCGTTATATTCAGATCATTGAAATTTTGTATCCATCTTAATAAATTGTAAAAAGAATTCAAAAAAATATAAAATTTGATCTGCAAGTACATTTTAACATATTTATAGTGTTAAACAATTTGTATCAACTGTTTGGACTTTAAAAATATAAGGTGTAATTCGGTGTCACCAGAAAAGAGTGTAAGTGGATCCTCCTCTTTTTTAATTCCATTCTTAATTGATTAAATAGAAAATTCAGAACTGAGGAAATTAACTACATATGCAATTTATGTTAGTAATGTTAAAAACTATAACGAGCTATGTGAAGCGCTAATTGAGCCGTACTTTTGACTCTAAATCTCGATTTTAAAAATTCTCTTCAATTCTCTTCAATCCGAATCATTCAATATATTTTACATATTGACGTCTTATAAGTAAAATAAAAAGTATATATATTTTTAGCTTTTTTTAGCTCGGGTAATTCATTGATTTTTGAATTTATCTAATAAGGGTTTTCTCTCTATTAAAAATTCCTAAAAGAAAAATAAGAATATAAAATTTGAGTGTGTAATTAATCAAGTTATCTGACAAGGGTTTCTCTCGTTTTGTGCATTCTCTCCTGAATAGTGTAAATTATCATTGGACAATAAAAGCAAATATTCTTAATCTCGGTTTGATAAGAGAGAACTTTGCAAAACAAAGAATGAAAATCATACACTTCACATTTTTTAAATAGAACTCTAAACCCTAAACCCTAAATCCTAAACCCTAAACTAATTGCGATTTGCACATCTGTTTAACTTTTTTTGGGGAATGATTTCAGTATGATCGATTTATAATCTGATAATCTCCCTGCATAAAGCAAATCAGCCAAGAACTTAATTTTTTGAAAAAGCCGGGCTCGAATGTAACAGGTGTGGGTAAATTGTACATGACCTTGTCTACAAGTAAAAGAAAGGGGGTTTTGCATACAGTACGCAAACAGTATTTTCCCCAATGTTCCCTGTTTAGTGTTTGAATTAATATTTTTCAGGGACCCACGTTTTAACTTTTCAATCCGTGCGTGGTTGTAGGTTTGTCGTAGTTAGACCAAAGCAGAGGGACATCTTATCAGTTATCATTGTATTATGTCTGGTTCAATTTTGCAAATTATCTTTGCTTGGCTTTACAATAGAAAAATATATAACATGATTATGATTTATGTGCATTCAACTTTCATAATTCATATATTTTAATAATACTGTTTAGATTAAAAACTTAAAAATTGCATGTGTATTTTGATTAATTGTGAAGATATATTTAGATATAGGAGTAAGTGATATTATGAAACAGCCAAGAGAGAAGAGACTGTCCGTGTAAAATGCACCGTACCAGCAGTGATCGAACCCAACCACTCCTCTTCTTGACTCGGACCTTACATTTGTCTTGTCTTCCAAAAAAGAAAAAGAGAACCCCTTTTCTCTTCACTTCACACCCGACATCCCGGCCCCACCACCTTCCCATCCTATCAAATCACATCACCTCTCTCTCTCTCTCTCTCTCTCTCTCTCTCAAGCTCTTATGCACTCCCTCTCCTCTCTTCATGCTGTCATACGCCTCTTAAACCATGGCCACCTTTCTCCTTCTCCTCCTCCTCTTCGTCGCCATTCTCTCTCTCCTCCCATTTTGTCTCTCTGCCATCACCATGCAACCATCAGAGAAAGAAACCCTGTTCCAAGTCATGGATTCCATGTCACCAGACCGGGTCTGGCGGGTCTCCAACCCGGAACCCTGCACCTCAGGCCAATCATGGCCCGGTATCGAGTGCAAAACCGGTACGGATAATTATTTACACGTAACTCGACTTGACTTTGGATTCGGTCTCAACCCCAGGTGCATGCAAAACGCCACCTTTCCTTCTCTGATTTTCTCGTTGCCACACCTGCAGTCTCTGTTTTTCATGAATTGTTTCAACGAAAGAAGAACCTCTCTCTCTTTTCCCGTTTTAAATGAGAGTTCTCCCAACTCGTATAACTCTTTGCAACAGCTCAGTTTCAAGTCAAACCCCTCTTTGACTGGTAAGATACCTGCTGAAATCTCCTTTTTCAAATCTCTCCAAGTGTTAACCCTTTCTCAGAACAACTTATCTGCTAAGATACCAGATTCTATATCTAGTATAACCTCTCTCATACATCTTGATTTGAGCTACAATTCAATAACCGGTACAGTACCAGCCCATATAGGTCTGTTGAGAAACCTAGCTGGTCTTGATCTCAGCTACAATTCTCTCTCTGGATCAATACCAGCATCAATTGGTAACTTGGGCCAGCTTCAGAAATTGGATTTGAGCTCGAATAAACTTACTGGTACAATACCGGAAGCAGTTCGGTCTCTCTCGGACCTCTCATTCTTGGCACTAAACAACAATAGGTTAAGTGGCAAGTTACCTAACGGGTTGTACCAGCTTCAAAATCTACAATATTTCATAATGGATGACAACCCGATGTTTGTACCGCTTCCATCTGAAATTGGTAACTTAACAAGGTTGCAAGAGCTTCGTCTAGCGAATTCGGGTTATTCGGGTTCTATACCTGTTAGTTTTACATGGTTAACCAACCTATCAACTCTTTCTCTAGAGAACAACAAATTGACTGGACAAATACCTGTCGGGTTAACCAACCTCGGCAAGATGTACCACTTGAATCTTAGTAGAAACATGTTGAATGGAGTGGTACCATTCAATGCCGGATTTGTGAAGAGACTTGGTAGAAACATGGATTTGAGCGGCAATACAGGCTTGTGCATAAACGGGTCAGACAGGTATTATGAGCGTGCCGATGTTGGAGTTGGCTTGTGTGGGGATCATGGCAGCAGTACTGGTACCGGTTTAATGGAGAATGAGAGTAATAGCGGTTCAATTAGGAATTTGGGCATTTGTCAATTTAGAATTTGTTCCGATATAATGGTTGTATTAGGTTTTTGGGGAGTTTATTGTTATCTGCTATGAGCAATATTATGAAATGTGTTATATTGATTTTTTTTTTTTTCTTGTAGTTTTATCCTTTTACATTGATCCAATTTTTTGTTTTATCTCTAGAATTTTCTTCTTGGTGGGTAGTTATTTGTTATATTACTCAGTGTATCTATTTATGTCCGTATGAAGCTATTAATAGCTAATAAATTATGTTTCTATTAGCATGAAATTTGCACCTAGTCTTGTGCAATCTGACTGTGATTAAAATTATTTCTTTGACACTATTTTTGAAGCCAAAATATAATGTCAAACACATTATATTAATATGAGACTTGGCAAAGTTTGAATCAGCTCTAATATTATCTAGTTGTCATGCATGTATGTACTCTGTTCAGCACTTCAGCTCCTCTGTAATTTTTTTTTTTGTGCTTCCACAACGTTAAATGAAAACTTCATTCATTGCGCCTAACAAGCCAATCTAACAGTGCAATAAAATGTAAAATGAACAGAATCTTTTGAACTAACTCGCCTCGGAAAACAGTATTGCTATTAAATCGCTTCCGCTAGCAAACTGCAATTAAGATGAAAAAGAGTGCACGGGATATGTTTGAATGAAATAAGGAATAGAGCTAATTTTAAATTTGAAAATAGTAGCCAACTTAATTTTTGGTTGAATTAGTAGAAAATTGAGCTAATCTATATAAGGCAAACAAATAATAGTGAGTTAGTGTTATTCTTACTCCATCCAAACATCGAATAGCTTAAAAAAATAGTGTTATTCTCAAGTTAATGTTATTCTTGCTCCATCAAAATAATAGTAGTACTCTTTTGAGGAGATTCTAACCAGAGAGCTGGAATATTTGTCATTCTGTATACTTTGAAATGTGAGATGTAAAGAGATGAAGCATTCCAAAAAGATGCCTATCGTAAAACGAGACCGAATCGTCTGCCTCCAGAGTCTCTGCGGGTGGGGCCCATTTAAAAACAGTAACAATAGTTAAACCCTTAAACAGTAACCGGTCCCACCCCGCAGAGACTCTGGGGGCAGGAATTTCCTGCCCCCCGGGGGGCAAACAATTCGGTTTCTCGTAAAACAAGAGAATATAATAGTGGAGACACAATAATAAGACCTATGCATGCATGACAGGAACAACGAATATCTAAATGTTTTGGGCTTCTAGTTCTTTTGCAATTTTATGTTTTTTTATAACTTTTTTAGGGTACATCCATTTAATATTATCACAAATAATATTGTCAAAACTATATATAGAACTAAAATATATTGCTGGTAAATTTTCGAGAAGAGGGTTGGGGTTGAAGTCATTCGATTATCTAATATTCACAGCGATTTTGAGTTGAATTTCGAATATGTAACTTTTTACACGAAAAAATATTGTTTTTATTACTAGAATGCTAATTCTCAAATTGTAGATATACGCACTTTTATCATTCAAATTGAGCAAACAAATTTGAGGACGTTTGGATGAAATAAGAAATAGAGTAAGAATAGACTTAACTGCCTCTAAGATTGAGAATAGTAGCTAACTCAATTTTTTGTTGGGTTAGTTGAATAGTGAAAAAATTGAAAAAAAAAATAAGACAAAAAATAGTATATATTTACTAATCCAAACACACCCAAACAGAGAATTGTAGCTCAGTGCTAACCCAGGTTAGTGATTATTCTTCACCCATCCAAATGCACCCAGAGATAGAGAGTTCAAGCCCTCCTCACCATAGTGACAAATGAATTATTCAAGTTCGGTTTGGCGAGGTCAAAAATTCGTGATTCGAGAATAATTCGGATATAATTCAAAAATGATTCAAACCAGAGATCTCAGTTCTACAAGAGAGCAAAAATGAAAAAAAAAAAAAATGTTCTAAGAAAAATTCGAAAAAATTTCATAAAATTCGCAAATTATTCGGGTTTAATTTGGTCAAAGTTTGGTCAACCAAATAATTCGGCGTTCGGTTCGGTATCACAAAAAAAACGAATTATTCGGATTTAATTCGCGAATCATGTGACTATACTCCTCACCACTTCGCACCCTCTGCAAAACTTAAAAAAAAAAAAATTAACTAACTTTAAAATGTAATGATTATTTATTAAAATAATATTAAAATAATAAACCATGCATCTACCATTTTATACATGGTCAATTTAAAGAAAAAAAATATCTATAATACAATTTAAAATTTGAAATTTTGAATGATACTTTTGGAGATATTAAATAAATTTATCATACCATAAAAATTTAGAAAAAAAAAAATATGGATGTACTTGCAACCTTTCATGCTTATAGTATGGAATTTAAAGAAGATTTTCATTCTACAATTGCATAATTTCAAATTTTGAACTGCCAATTGATCTAATATAATGAAACTGCTGAGGCCTGAGTCCTGAGAGAGAAGTAGCTATTGAAAGGTTCAAGTTGCAAGCAAGAAAAAGGCAAAGAAACAGCGAAATCTCTGGCATGAACTATTTGGCAAACACAGCAAACAAGAAAAAAGGCAGAAGGCAACATATATAGATAGCCTGTGTGTGAAAGAGAGAGATAATAAAGCGCGCGGCAGGGGTGCACGGGTGGGTTACCTGGTTGGTTTGATAAGGAAGGAAAGTGAGAGCGATCAGCGATGCAAGGAGATGGTGCCAAAAGCATGTACCAGGTGATTCATTTCATTTCATGGTCAAAGAAACAAATTTAACCATGACTCGCACCGTCGCACGTGCATGTGGGGTAGACCAGGGTCATTGCTTCGTTCAACAAGTTTCAACTGGGCATTCGCTCGTGTGTTAATGCGGTTGAGTTAATTGGCGCTCGGCCATTTTTATTAATAACCCAAAAAAAAAAGTTTTTTACAAAAGTAACCCCAAATATAACCAAACTGCCAGGCATGCTAGCGGTCCACTTCTATAGCGGACCGCCAGGGACATGGGCGGTCTGCTAGGGACCAGACCGCCAGCGTTCTGGGCGGTCCGCTTTTTTTTTTTTTTTTTTTTTTAGATCTGATTTTTTTTTTTTAATATTTTCATTTGTGAAGTTTTAGTTTTTTTTGCTTAGAGTATTTGCCAAAAAATAAAACATTTGATATATTTATAAGTGATGTCGTAACTCTTTATAACTTTCAATTGATTTGTCAGTTGGATATCACGAGTCTAAAGATAACACTAATTAAGGACTTGGCCTTGATTCAAAAAATTTCAAGCCCTGACAGCTTGTTGATCTTCTTCTCTATATTTATGGTACTAAAACAATAGTTTAGAGATACCGAGGCGTGTGCAGCCGGACAGGGAGTTCAAAGGCAAAGCAGCTGCTAAGTTCAGTCCCTCGGGGAAGAAGCATAAGAAATGATTGCAGTTTTTTTATGATGTATTTATTATGATTGCAGTTTTTTTATGATGTATTTTGGACTGTAGTATTATTATTATTATTGCAGTTTTATTTTATATTTCATGTTGGTTTGTTAAGGAACCACTTCCATAGCAGACCGCCAGGCACCTGGGTGGTCCATTAGGGACCAGACCGCCAGTATCCCTGGGCAGTCCACTAGGAACCACTTTCATGTTTACATGTCTTATTGTACTTCGTGGACATATTTTTATTTTAATTGTTTACTTATATTATTTTATTTCCTTATTTATATGTAGTATATGCCGAAAGCAAATCTCTACTTAATGAAGGTGGGCAAAAATAATCCCAGAGATGTCCAAGAGTCACCAGCATACGAGAAAATATATCAAGCACGTGATGGAGGTTACCGTTGGGGAATTATGACCACCAACGGTTATGAATCGCTGAATGCAGTCTTCAAGGAGAGCCGGACGTTGCCTATGGCTGCACTTGTAGAAGACACTTTCTACAAGTTAAATACCTGGTTTCAGGAACGGCGTGCTAAGGCCGCAGAATTAATAAGGATGAACCAGTCATTTTCAACAAGGGTGGAGGAGAAACTAAGAAAACACAGGAACAAAGGTGCAACTATGACCGTGATCCCGATGGGTAATGATGGTACATAATTCGAAGTGCACAATCCAAATGAGTACGTTCCTTCCAGCCGTAGACCAGATGGCACTATGGAGTTTGTGAAGAGGGCTTTCAAGTACGTAGTGCAATTCCGAGAGGCAAGAGAGGTGATCTGTACATGCCAAGGACCCCAACTTACACAAATACCTTGTAGTCACGTGATGGCGGTATGCCGAGTGAGAAACTTCTGCGAGGATCACTATGTCGCTGACATGTATCGTACCGATTACCTTGCTTCTACTTGGGGTGGATCTTTCCATTCTTATCCCAACCAGCATGAGTGGCCTGCGTATGTCGGTGATAGAATACTCCATTCAGAAGGATGGATAAGGAAGGGGAGGAGGAGACACAAAAGTGCTATAATGACCATGGACGAGATGGGTGGTAGGAGGCCATCGGGAAATCAGGCTCGCCGTTCCGTTTCTGACAGGCGCAGGGCAGGTATGTAGCATTTTTCAGAATTAATTTATGATTTTATTATATTAATAACTGAATTATGTTGTTATGTTCAGATGCCATAAACGAACACAATGAAAGAGAAAATGCGAGAGTTGTTGCTGAAGCAACTGGTAGAACACAACCACCTCCTGCGACCCAATCATCTAGTAACCAAGGGTCTACAAGTACTGCTGCTCCTGCAGCTGGCACCAGAAAATCTTCTCGTCTATTGGGTCTATTTCGACGTCGTGAAAGATGAACTTATTATTTTACTTAGGTGAACTAAGTTATGAATATTTGTGAACTTCAGTTGTATCGTTGAACTTTAATTGTATTTGTGAACTTATTATTCCGACGTCGTGAAAGATGAACTTATTATTTGATTTGCTTTGATGTGATTTGATTTGATTTGTCAGTTTGATTTGATTTGCCAAAAAAATAGCAGACTGTTTCAATTTTGGATAATTTTGGGCGATTTTGAGGCGATTGCTACAGGTATAAGACCGTTTCGATGGAATTGCTTAGTTTTAACACTTGATTAGTTATAATTTTACGAAACAGATACGTTGTAATTTCAGAAGACCGTTTCGATGTAAAGCAGAAAAAACATAAAAATCAACATGAAATATAAAATAAAACTGCAATCATAATAATACTACAGTCCAAAATACATCATAAAAAAACTGCAATCATAATAAATACATCATAAAAAAACTGCAATCATTTCTTATGCTTCTTCCCCTAGGACTGAACCTAGTAGCTGCTTTGCCTTTGAGCTCCCTATCCGGCTGCACACGCCTCGGTATCTCTAAACTATTGTTTTAGTACCATAAATATAGAGAAGAAGATCAACAAGCTGTCAGAGCTTGAAATTTTTTGAATCAATGCCAAGTCCTTAATTAGTGTTATTTTTAGACTCGTGATATCCAACTGACAAATCAATTGAAAGTTATAAAGAGTTACGACATCACTTATAAATATATCAAATGTTTTATTTTTTGGCAAATACTCTAAGCAAAAAAAACTAAAACTTCACAAATGAAAATATTAAGAGAAAAAAATCAGATTTAAAAAAAAAAAAAAAAAAAAGCGGACCGCCCAGAACGCTGGCGGTCTGGTCCCTAGCAGACCGCCCATGTCCCTGGCGGTCCGCTATAGAAATGGATCGCCAGCATCTCTGGCGGTTTGGTTATATTTGGAAAAACTCAGATTTTGGGATTACTTTTGTAAAAAAAAAATTTTTGGGTTATTAATAAAAATGGCCGATTGGCGCTCTTTTGAGCTCGTGTTTCCTTTTATGGTCATTTTGTTAGGAAAGCAAACATTATTTTGAGGGGAAAAAAAATTAAAGGAGAGATTAGGAAAACTACAAAATTTATATTAGAGGTCTGAAACATAATATATATAATGTGTGCCTCTTAAAATTTGAATATTTTTTTTCACAATTACAGAGTGAAATCCAACTATTAGATTACCATAATACATTTAACATTTTATAAAGAGGACAAAAATATATAAAAACTTAAAAAAAAAGTTAACTAAATGTCAATATACATGTAAAAAAATTTAAATTATGAGGATCACAAAGCACGCCGGACTTAGCGGTAGAGGTATTAAAAAGTTTGGTTTTCTTGCTGTGGGTTTCTGTTTATTATTTTGTTGTGCAATTTTTTTTTCTTGCTGCTTTGGAAAACAATCATTAACAATGTTCAATTCTTTGGGTGTCAATTCTTTTATTTTATGAAGTATTAAGTGATTATTAATTATTTAAGTTAGTTAACTTGTCTTCTTGAGTATAAATATACTATTAACGATAGGAATTATTATTTTTAACTAAATATCAATATTTTTGTCTATTTTTTTAATGAAATGATGATGCTAGATCATATTTCTAATTTTCTATCAATCAATAAGCACATAAGAACCACATTATGTTACCATTCTTTCAAATGAAGGATCGACTTTAGTTGCAAGTTTGCAACGCTTGATGTCTCTTGAAAATTGGAACCTACTAGAACTTTTATTATTTGAGCAGCTCATTAATAATTGTTGTGAGTCAACTTTACTTACTTTAGTGACTCGATAAAAGGAAATTGTACCAAGAATTAATAATTTTTATCACTAACAATTTTTTAGCAAATTTGCGTCTTTATCACTTAATATAAATAAAATAAATATTTATAAACAACACGGCGTGCGGTGTGTCGTTGATAAAAACTGATAGCAAAAATATCCGAGTAGAACTACGGCACTTTTAAGCTCACCAATGTGAGCTTAATTAAAAATATATTGAAATTATTTAAAACCATAAATTTAAATTGTTGAAATCGATCAACTTTAAGAGGTGCATTTATGGTGAAGTAAAACTAGGCTGTTTCTAAATTCACCAAATTCCTTTGTAAATTTAACTTTAAAATCTATCGGATTGACTTCAAACGAGGAATCCAAACCATTGACCTTCTAAATTACGAGTGATGTGTCTACATGTGAAAATTTTAAAATTTTAAATTAATTTTGTATAGAGTCAAGTGGTCAAAAAACGTTCAAAGAATGAATGCATTAAAATTAATTTATAAACCTTCTAATTGACCACTTGACTCTATACAAAATTAATTCAAAATTTTAAAATTTTCGCATGTAGAGTTGTAGACATATCACTCGTAAGGTAGAATAATTTCAACGGTTTGAATTCGTCATTTGAATCCAATCTGATATATTTTAGAGTTGAGTTCACAGAGAAACTTGATGAACTTAAGAACACTCTAGTTCTACTCCGTTTATGTGTCGAACTTGTAAATTTTCAACTTTAGTATGAAATCAAGCTGTCAAAAAATGAAGAACAATGAACAAATTAAAATTAACTTATAAATTATCTTTTGACCACTTGATTTTATTCGAAATTAAGTCCAAAATTTATAAATTTAATATGTAAATGTATCTCTCATAAAATATATCGGTTTTAGCGATTTAAATTTACTATTTTAATTCTGATAAATTTTAGAGTTATACTCATAAAAAAAATTGGTGATCTCAATAACACTTTGTTCTACTCAAATTATCCAATAAAACTTTAAAAAGGAAGTTACATGAGAACAAAGAAAAATTTAAGTACCCCTAGTCCCCTACTTGAATTTATTCCCGCGCTGAAGAATGAGCTGTTGTCTTGCAGTTAGGTTGTGTTCCACAAACACTGAACTCAGATATTCTACACTCCAAATCGGAGGTTACAAATTTCGCAGCTTTGCACAATGGTTTACCCTCGCTACAGTAGCGCGTTCTTTTCATTCCTCTGGAGCAGGGTCGCGATGTAGACAGCTCGCTATCTTCTCCTCTTTCTCTTCGTTTCTATTCCTTCCTTTTAATGAAGATATTTTTACCTCTGTCTGAAACACGGCCTTAAGATTTTGCTTCAATGGTCTGAAAATTGGTGGTATATGGATATGGGCTTCCATAATTTTATGTGCTAGCCTCACTAGGCCTATGTGTTCTCTAAATGAATCAATTTAATCATTTTTCCCACAATATTTTTTCTCCACTTGCTTCCGAGTTCCGACATTAATGTTACAAATTAGAAAGATTGCTTATGTTTTGACTGGTGATCAGCTTGCTGACTATAACAGCTTGGTAAGACACCCCACTTCTCCCTTGAGAGAGTGGATTCGATTCCTTCCAAAGACAAAAAATAGTGTGTGTGGGGATTAGGGGCAATTCAAAAAAAAAAAAAAGAGCTTGCTTACTAGTGGCTTCCATATCCAGAATTCATACCACCTGAGGTAAGTCAAATATTAAATTTGGATACAGACCGTCTGATTTGTTTGGACGCAATTATTAAAGCACATCGATTGACTCAGATTCCGGATCCAAACTCAAAATTTGAGTTACTTCAACGAGCCGGACTCACCGCCTACCGAAATTTTTAAATATACCATTTTAAGAAAATAAATAAACCAAAACACCATCGGTGGCTAGATTTAATAAAAATAGCATGGCCGCTTTGGCGCGAAGCGGGTACCCTGAACGTGGCCGCTATGGTGGGAATCGGCCACTATATTGGGCCGGCTTTAGGCCCAGCGGGGTGGCCGCTTTGGGGGGTAGCGGCCAGGGCCGCTTCCTGGGGTAGAGGGCACCCTGATAAAATATATATATATACAGAGTTGTATTATTGAGGAGAGAGATATTCATTTGACGCACAGAGGTCATATGCCACTAGTGCCGCTTCAGCTGTAAGTATTTTATTTTCTTTCTTATAAAAAAAAAATTAGTATTTATAATTAATTTAATTAATTTTTAATTTTAGGTTTTCTTATACTCATACCAAATGGCTGTTATGGTATCTATTTACACTGGTGGTGAGATTTTAACAGGCCCTAATGGGGTTTATTACAGTATCGGGCCTGTTTCTGTGATACCTGTAATCTCGGGTACTGATTTGTTGGTTCTGAAATCGATTATTTCTCAGAACCTCGGATTGAATCAGGATCAATATGACCTTGATATTGAGGCCAAAATTAGCATGCCCACTGGTTCAGGCCAAACTTGGTTCCAACTTTTTCCTGTTCAGAATGATGGAGTCTGGCAGGTACTGTACAACCAGACAATTAGTTTTTCTGGGGGTGGATACAAGATAATTGAACTCTTTGTGGAGATTAACCGAGTCCAGCGTCCTAACCCCCTTGCAAGGTTAATCCGGGGTGCTATTCGGGCTAATGCCTCAACCTCCTCAAGTCCAGTGTCCCAACCCCCTTTCCAGATTGATATGCCTGAAAGTAGTAATGCCCCAGTTCAGGAGGGCCGACGGTCTACTAGTCGGCCCTCCCGTCGGTCCCGAATCCCTTTGTCGATTGACATGCCTGAGAGTAGTCAAGCCCCAGTCCAGAGGGACCGACCGTCTAATAGTCAGCACTCCCATCGATCCCGAACCCAGCCTTGTGATCCGGAGGAAACTGAGGAGACGGTGGATCCGGAAATACAAGATGCAGAGGAAAATTGGGGGGATGTTGATCATGATTGCATGAGCGATCACAGTGACACAGCAGATACGAGGCCTGTGCTCGGGCAGACAAAAAAATTCAAGGTTGATAAAGGGTTTCGGATAATGGGTCGCGGGGTTGAGCACCCGATTGCAGCTTTCAATGACCTGTCAGGTTTTCAGGAAGCAAATGTGGGGTTATTTGGTAGACATGCAGAGTTTGAAAATGAATTGTCAGAGGGACAAACCTATGATTCAAAGGAGGAAATGAAAGCTGCAATTTACAAGTTTCACATTCTTTGTAATAAAGAGATTAAGAATACGCACAGTGACAAACAACGGATTAGGTTCAAGTGCAAGGACCCCAGATGTGGTTGGTACATTAATGCAAGGGTCACTGGTTTTGGTACACAATGGAAAGTATCCAAGTGCCCAACAAAACATGTTTGTCATGCGGATGCCACAAGAATAGATCATGCACAGTTGACCGCTGCTATGGTTGCCGATTGCATCTCGGCGCACATGAGAAATGACGTAGATTTAAGTATCACTTCTGTCAGAATAGCATGTGCACAAACGTACAACGGTCAGGTACCAGCGTACAATAAATTGTGGCGTGGAAGGGAGTTGGCAATTGCTCGCCAATTTGGTAGTTGGGAGGGGTCATATGCGCTTATAGTCCCCTTATTGGAGGCAATTAAGCGAAAAAATCCAGGTACATTGTTTGATGTTACCTCATATCCAACTGGTGAGCCTGGACCTTACAGGTACTTTAATAGGGCGGCTTGGGCATTTGGACCATGCATAGAGGCTTTCCAACACCTGAGACCTGTCATCACTGTTGATGCCTGTTTCTTAGCAGGCCGGTACAAAGGTAAAATGTTGATTGCAACCGGGTACGATGCAGAAAATCAGCTCCTCCCGTTGGCTTTTTCATTGGTAGATACAGAGAATTTTGAAGATTGTGCATGGTTCATGCAATGGTTGAGGCGCAATGTAATTCGCTCCAGGTTTGTGTGTGTCATCACTGATAGGGGTAAGGGCATAAAAAAGGTGTTTCGACAGGATGATCTGGGATGGAATGAGGAAGATGAGGATGAGTGCGTTCACCGTCTTTGTGCTACTCACATAGCAGAAAATATGAAAAAGAATCATTGCAATGAAGAAGCAATCAAGTACTTCAGGATATGTGTGGCGAAGAGAAAAATGAGGAGATATGAGCAAGGAATGCAAGCAATGGGAGATGTATGTGATCGGGCTCTGAATTGGTTGGGTGGTGTGGGTAAGTATCTAGATCAAGATGAGAACGAATGTCCTAAACCATGGAAGATATTCCAGGCGTTGGATGGGGGTTTCCGTTGGGGAATTATGACGACGAACGGGTCCGAGTCGCTCAATAATGTTTTTAGATCTTCTCGTAGGTTGCCGGTAGCAGCAATAATTGAGGACACGTTTTACAAATGTCAGCAATGGTTTGCTCAAAGGAGGGCAAAAGCGCAATTTGAAGCAAGCCAGGGTCAACAGTTCTCATGTCGTGTGCACGAGGTATGTTATTTTAATTAAATTATTTTATTTTTGTAATTTTTATTAATTTCAAGCAATGTATTTTTCGTAGTTGATTAACAAACGGTGCGGGAGGTCACAATCTATGACGACGCTCGGTGGATTTGGCAACTGGAACGAGTTTGAGATAACATCCACACAAGAGAAAGTTAATGCATACATGAAAGACGCTTCTGGCCGGTCTACCAAAGCGAATTATAAATACACGGTGGTAATCATGGATGAGAACACGGTTACATGCACATGCCAGAAGCCGCAATTAAACAGAATACCGTGTTCTCATGTTCTGGCAGTGTGCCGTCTCCGTGGCATTGACCCTGGAAGGTTTGTACATTACTACTACCACATACAGACACTTATCAACACATGGCTGGGTGAATGGCATGTGTATGAGAATCAGTCTGATTGGCCCGAAAATGAAGGCCCAATCCTTGTTCCAAATGACAAAAATATTACCTTGGGTCGAAGGCGAGTTAATAGGATTCCGATGTGGCTTGATTTACTTCATAATAGAAGGAGAGGACATCAGACTCGCCGGGATACACAAGAACAACAAAATAGAGCTGCTCGAGATGCACGAGGTAGTTAACTCATACATTTTTGTTATTAAATTTTCAGGTTGAGAAAGAGGAGTAACAATACATTTTTGTTATTAAATTTTCAAGTTGAGAAAGAGGCAAGCAATGTATTTTTATCCGACGGTCAAGTTTAGATTTGTGATTTATTGTTTGTTTACTCGTTTATTGTATTAACATGCATACACCTATTTAGGCGCACTATTATTGTTTGTTTTGATTTATTTGTGATTTATTTGTTGTTTTATTGTTTGTTTTACAAATCGTTACGTTCAGATTTACTGTGACGAAAAATGATGAAAGATAAAAGCAAAATAGTACAATAAATAACAACATGAAAGAAAGATAAGCATCCTGATATAACAAATCACAGTATATGACAACACTAGAGTAAAAAAAGTACAAAAACAAACAACAGGGTGAAGCGGCACTAGTGGCATATGACCTCTGTGCGTCAAATGAATATCTCTCTCCTCAATAATACAACTCTGTATATATATATATTTTATCAGGGTGCCCTCTACCCCAAGAAGCGGCCCTGGCCGCTACCCCCCAAAGCGGCCACCCCGCTGAGTCTAAAGCCGGCCCAATATAGTGGCCGATTCCCACCATAGCGGCCACGTTCAGGGTACCCGCTTCGCGCCAAAGCGGCCATGCTATTTTTATTAAATCCAGCCACCGATGGTGTTTTGGTTTATTTATTTTCTTAAAATAGTATATTTAAAAATTTCGGCACCGCCTAACACTAAGGCCCTGTTCGGCGGCCTGCTAAGAAATGAGAATGAGAATGGAAATCAATAATTTTGAACTAAATTTTTTTTACTGTTCATCGTGGGAAAAATAATTTGGCTCTGAGTGAATTTTTTTTTTGCCACGATGAATAGTAAGCTGCCGAACAGGCCTAACAGTGCATTTCTCCTAATTTTGCAAAGAAAAATAAAATATAGTAGAGAGCTTAACCGGTTGATTCCCGAATCCCGATTTCCTGCTCGATCAAAAGCAAAGAAGAGACGAGTTTTCACATGGCGAACAGATCAGACCAGTCAAGCCGAGCTCGAGCGCGCCTCGCGGCGATTTCCTCCCACCTCACTGCCATTTCCTTCTCAGGCGATGTCGCGCCGATCGTGGAGCTCTCTCTGGTGTCCGCACAAGACGGCGGTCCGGCGAACCTTGCCGGATCATTGACTGTCATCGACTGGAGAACTGGGAAACGCTCTGAGATCAAGGTTTCAGAAGAAGGCACCGTTAAGGCCACTGATTTTAAGAAGGTTGTTTTTTTTCACAATCTTTGTTTTTGAAGGTTGGGCGAACCAACATTTGAATTGACATTAATAAAAGAGTTATATACAGAAAATTGAAACAAGCCAATCAGCCCAGATAACATGTCTTAGAAAAAATTGTAAAAGGACAACTAGGTAGCCCTAATTGCCGCCAATAAGGTGCAAAAGCCAATCCCCCCCACCCCGCGGCCTATAATGCCCCCTTTTCTATACTCATTCGCTCTGCAACCAAAAAGCCACTTCGATTGTTGTATCATTTACTAAAATAATCACTGGTTTACGCTTATTACCTCTCTCGCCATAAGGCCCATGGCCCAGCCGCCCACAGGACAACTCACGAGGCCCATGGCCCAGCTGCCCAGTCAAGGTGTGTTAGTCACGGCACGGCACGTTTTTCCACTCTATTTGGTTGTGAATTGTTGATAGAATAGTTTATTTTCTGCAGTTAAAGTTTCATACATAAGCTAAATAGTGTGTACAAACTCTTTTTTTATTAATACAATGTCAATGGCCAAACTGGCCTATTGACATTGTATAAGTGCAGATTTAAGTAATTTTGAGAAATAATTAGACTTTACTGATGAAATTTATTACTGGGTGATCCAACAGAGCTAAAGGTAAGAGTGTTATAATTGAATGTTTTAAAATGGAAATCTCGAACTTTTTCAGAGCCTCAAAGTAGCTATCTTCAAAATCAGAAGCATGCATTTGATATTTTTAACTACACTTGCTGACCCTATTGTAAACCAACTACATTATTATTATTATTTTCTGCAAATTGCACCTAGTATCAGTATGTGTCAGAAAAAGCTCCTATTTTTCTCACTTCTGCAAACAATTCCCAGATCTTAAAACAAGACTAAATCAATACAAAATGACAAAAAATGCTATAACTTGTTCATCTTAATTAAAATCGGATCTCTCCGTAGTTAGCTCATATGAACTTATGAAAAGACATCTTATCTTCACGGCTTTGTTGTATTTTAGTATTAGGCTTAAAAATGGCTCAACAAAGTTAGGGACAATTATTATTTGTTCATATATACCTTTCCATCAACTTCTTTTATCTTCTGGGTATAAATTGCAAATGTTCAAATAATATCACAAACCTCAAAATTCTGGATCGTGTATGTAAGAATGAGAAATGTCCATTTTTTAATGCAAAAGACAACAAAATGGATTTGAAGACATTATCAAAGCATATTGTATGGATTTCACTCGCTTTCTTGTCAGTTTAGAAGCAAAAAAAAGCTAATTTATACTATGTTTACTTTTAGATAACAACTGGGAAGAATGACAAGGGAATAAAGCTTTATGATCCTGGATATCTCAACACAGCTCCAGTTCGATCCTCTATAAGTTATATTGATGGAGATTTGGGTATTCTTCGGTATAGAGGCTATCCAATTGAGGAACTGGCTGAGAATAGCACCTTTATGGAGGTTGCATATCTACTCAGTAAGCCAACTAAACAGTAAAATTTTTATTTATCTTGGTTATTGTTATACTTTTTTTTATTAATACTTGTTCATTTCCGCGAATTGGGTTCTTGCAGTGGTTGACCAGTAAGCTTACTAACAGAAAGTCATCTGTCACATGAACTGAAGTTAATAGTAAAATGAAACAGTTGATTTACAGAATCTCGTAAATTAAACAACAATAAACCACTAACATAATGGAAATTTGTGTCGGGCTCCAAATTGGCATGTTACAACATGTCTGGTTAAGCATGCCAATATGTCAAACCTTATTTTGCCATGTTGCACCTTGAGCTGTTTCATAGCTGCACAAATTTATATTTTCTCTGAGAAAAAAAAAGAAGAAGTATGAATTGTAAGTTTCATATTTGATGAGTATATTGCTTGATCATTTATTGACCCCGTGACGTTGCTGTTTATTTTTCGCAAACTTTGTGTGCGTCTCAAACAGTAGCAAATTTTGGTACACTGATACCTTATCCATGGTGTATTTTCAGCAAATGTTTGATCTTTATCCTTTACTGCAGTGTATGGAAATTTGCCTTCTGAGAGTCAATTGACAGATTGGGAGTTTGCCATTTCACAACACTCTGCTGTGCCTCAGGGTCTATTGGTAAACACATTCATCTATCTTATAAAATTCATATGAAATGTTCTAAAATAACAAATTGTTGTAAACGGTAACCATTTCGACCATCCTTTTGAAATCATTCCAGAGATCACATTAGCAACATTAGCAGGACCCTTTGGACCCTGCAAAATAAAAAAATGATGCCCCAACATTAGCATGTCTGGAATTGGACCAGCAACGTAAAACTCTTTTTGAACAAAACTAAAATCTGACGGTGCTGTTTCTGAAGTACTGTATCCGTTTTGTGTCCCCCCGACCCCCATCTCTCTCTCATGCTGTCTCCGTGAGACCGTGACTCTGTCTGATCTCTTTCTCATTTGATCCTTCCCCTCTAGCATTGCTTGCTTTCCTTTCTTTTTTCTTTTTATTTTAATCCATGAAATTGTAAACTAAAACCTTAAGAACTAAACACTGTGCAGTTTATATTCCAGAATAAGAGGAGGCAACATTAGATTTAGTCAGAAAAGGAGTTTTTTTAGTGCTCAATGGTCTTTCTGAAAGCAATCGTGGAGGTTGAATTTTCTTTTGATATATTTGAGTTTGAAAAATTGTTTTCTACAAGCAGAATATAATACAAGACATGCCTCATGATGCGCATCCTATGGGCGTGCTTATTAGTGCAATGAGTGCTCTTTCGGTGTTCCATCCAGATGCTAATCCTGCTCTGAGGGTGAGCACTTACCTTGCATTATATTAGGTTCTCAAATATTTTGTAAAAATTTCATGTTTTTTTTTTCTATTTTTGGCAGGGTCAGGATCTGTACAAGTCAAAGCAAGTTAGAGACAAACAGATCGTGCGGATACTTGCAAAGGTTTTCGTGGAGTTTACACATTACAAATACATATAAAACTAAGGAAATTGCAAAAAAGAAATTGGGTTCTAAACTCCCAATTTTTGTTAACTGTTGCCCCTGATAAACTTCATGTTCAGTTGAGTCTTTAAATATTTGGTTAGTTTTGTTAAATTAACTCCTTTGTTAGCACCTTTACCAGAATTCAAAATACCAAGGGTACAGGTGGGTACACATGAAGTGATAGAAGCCACGTTTAAGACAAAAAGCTGTGCCTTTTGCTTCTACTTGTGCTAAATTGGCTTCAAATTCACAGAACAAACATTTCACATCTAATACAATGTTGGTTGATATAAACCTGTGCATTTACAGGCACCTACGATTGCTGCTGCAGCTTATTTGAGATTAGCAGGGAGGCCTGCAGTTCTTCCTTCGTCACATCTCTCTTATTCTGAGAATATTTTGTATATGTTAGATTCGTTGTAAGTTAACTTATATCCTATGCAAAATCATGCATTTTCTAAGAACACTGGTGAGAGAAGAAAAATGGATGTTTGTTCTTCAAGGAGCATTAACAGTTCTATTTTACTTTTTAAATTGGTGCAGGGGTGATAAGTCATACAAGCCTAACCCCCGGCTAGCTCGAGCACTTGATATCCTCTTTATATTACACGCTGAGCATGAAATGAACTGCTCTACTTCTGCCGCAAGGCATCTTGCTTCAAGGTACATAGATTGGTCCACAAATCATGGCAAATTTTCAGTATTGTTTTTCTTAATATTTTGCTATATTTTTATAGTGGGGTGGATGTTTATACTGCCATTGCGGGAGCAGTTGGAGCACTCTATGGGCCTCTTCATGGCGGGGCAAATGAGGTCATTTTCAAATATTTAATTGCAAATTTCTTGTAGTTATGTTTAATTTCGTTGAATAGGGATCTAAAATAATTTGGTAATTGCAAGGTAATCTTTTGAATTGTAGCCCATAAGCTCAACCTAACATTACTGAAAGTAGGTTTAACTCTTAATTTTAGCATTTTTTTTGTTTGTTGTCTGTTTTCTTGTAGGCTGTACTTAAAATGCTTAGTGAGATTGGAAGTGTGGAAAACATCCCTACTTTTATTGGAGGAGTGAAAAATAGGTAATTTTTTTTTAATAGATGATTTTTGCTATTTTTTTTATCTCAGCTAATATTAAGTTATTTGGTATGCTTCTACTTGTTGATTTTTGTTCTTTTTTTATATTTATCTTTGCACTAGAAAGCGCAAGATGTCAGGTTTTGGTCACCGGGTGTACAAAAATTATGACCCACGTGCCAAGGTCATAAAAAAATTAGCTGAGGAAGTGTTCTCCATCGTTGGGCGGGACCCACTTATTGAGGTAGCTGTAGCATTGGAGAAGGCCGCATTATCAGATGAATACTTTGTGAAAAGGAAGCTTTATCCCAATGTTGACTTCTATTCGGGTTTAATTTATAGGTAGTGTATAAGTGGATAATTGAACATAAGGTTACTTGTTGATAGTGTGATTAACTTTTTTCAATTTTTATTAGGGCTATGGGATTTCCTACTGAGTTTTTCCCAGTGTTATTTGCTGTGCCACGCATGGCTGGTTACTTGGCGCATTGGAGGGAATCGCTTGACGATCCTGATACTAAGATAATGAGGCCTCAACAAGTTTGTTAAACTTTGTATCCTTTTTATTTTTCTTCAGCTTTGCATTTGGGGAATTAGAGTCCTGTTTAATTTGGTCTGTATATATGGTATAGATTCCTGTTTTATGATATGTTTGTCAAGCCCAATTGAGCCTCAATTTACTCCAATTTTCTATAATAATCTAATTAAACTTGCCTTGATTAATTGCACAGCACAAATTATGAAAGGCAAAGGAAGCCAGAAAATGTGCAAAATATATCCGTTATCTGTGCCAACTTGGTACTGAATGAATTAGTACTCAGTAAGTACTATATATGAGTAACTATTTCCTCTTATATGATATCCTAGGTTTACACGGGCGTATGGCTCAGGCATTATATGCACGTCCAAGAAAGAATGCTTACTGGTGAATCTGACAAGCTTGGTCAGCTCGCTGTTTCTAATGCAAGCAAGAGGCGGCTTTCCGGGTCTAAGATGTAGATTATTATGTCATGTAAATAACAAAATAGTTTTAGGTATCGCCATGGCAGTTTGGTGGTGCACTGGAATTGGAAAATAAGATCAATAATCTCTTCCATGGTATATATTTGTAGTCATGTATCACGACAAAGTTATTTGATTTTGAGCTATTTATTCAAAATATGCTTTAAGCATTTGACGGCACTTGTCTTATTAGATGACGTCTTTTTTCTTTTGCTTTAGGCTTCGATGACTGTCCTTCTCTCTTTAGATTTTACTCTCTAGTCTATCCTAATTTTTGGACTTAACACAATTAAACACGCACGCTAAATTCACGCACACTAAATTCCATTACAAAAGGAACATTTATAGCAATCCTAAAGGTGTAGGGATGGTAGAAGTAGTGGAGATCATGGGATGAGGAGGGGGCTCATTCATCATGTGTAGATGTAGCCAAAAATAGCTCAGTAAACTTGGAGGTGAAATGTGTGCGTCCTTCTAGAAAGATTCTACTCACAATTTGCGTCAACGGTTGAGATTTAATCCAATTAAGATAGTCCACGGATGGACTCGTGTGACCATTGGGCTAACCTGTATGTGGACTCATCTTAAGCCGTATGGCTCCTAACTTAGTGTATTTTTTGTGTTTTTCACCATTTTGTATGTTGTGCACTTTGTGTGAGGTGTTGCATGCTCTATTTTGGCACCATCTTCATAAATCGTCTAAACATGACATTTTTGCTATGTTTTATCTAAATATTCAACTTTCTACAAAACCTGCCAAAATAGCATAAAAACATGTTTGCGGTAAATAATTCGGAAAATATGTTACTTTGCATTCGCTTTTTTGCCATTTTTCGTGCTAAAAAATAATGATTTTCGTTATATAATTTGGCGTTATCACACTCCCAAGCTTAAACTTTTGTTCATCCTCGAACAAATAAAGTAAAAACTATGGATTAGGTTTACTAAAGTATCCTCTCAAAACATGATTTTGAAATTATTAATAAAATTCGTAAGTATTGGCTTAATACAAAAATGTCCAATTAATTTCTAATATTTGTACATGTGAAATTTGTAGAAAATGAAAACCTTTGTATTCACAATATTCTGATTTTATTTATAAATAATTTGAAGACAACTTGTTTTAAAATCATTATGGTAAAAAAAATCTTAAAATCAATAAATACTCAATTTTTCCATCCTACTTGAATTTTGATCCCTTCTTTGAATAGAAAGATTTGTAGTCTGAGTGTGCTAATAGTAGAAATGCAACTTTATTGAAAAATTAAATTGCAAGAAAATAAATACATCTTATTCAAATTGACTTTACCCTTCTATCACATAGATACAAACGAGAGGTTATGTGTTCCGAATGCACCTAAGGATTTCATTGAATTGATCAAGGCATATTTATTTGTGACGAAATTACGTAGGGTTTTGCCTTAGATTTTGCATTGTTTTCTCACATTTATGCTCTATTTATTATTGAGTCCACTTATCATTGCTCAAGTTTATGTTTAAATGCGGAAACTATGTTTTAAGGCTATTTTACATCAAATGGAGCAAGAATCAGGTTGATCGGAAAAACGCAGCATCGGTTCTAGGGCTCTGTTACGGGCTGTATCAACCAATATGAGGTCAAGCCCATTACGGACCAGGAGATAGCCAAATCCAGCAGCGACACTGTATGGTTACAAACTGTATCAGCCTAGAGGTGCTATCGGATCGGGTCGGGTCCGGATACTATTATATTTGGACCCATACCCTAAAAGTGTTCGGGTCCGAATTTCGATCCATATACTTATTTGTTTCAAATTGTGTTGGGTCTAGATCCGGATACCTATCTACCTGTAGATATTTCGAGTCTAGTCTTTCAGTTCCGGGTAGATAGATACCCATAACTTGTTTGTAGATTATCGGGTTCAGTTCAGATACGGGGCGGTTCTGAATCCAGAGCGGGTATATGTCACAACTCCAAAACATTTGAAAAATCATTTACATTTAAATATAATAATTTCTTAAACATCTCATATAATAAATCATTAAAATATAAATTAAAATTTACTGCAAAATAAAAATTATACTATTGATCTTGTTCATAAATAATAAAATATATCATGCTAGATAACACAATAAAAATAATAACTCTAAATTATTAGTTATCTATCTAAATTAAAAAATACTACCCTATTGATTCAACATTTGCAATTACTCCTTCCATACTACAGATTTTTTTTTTCTTTTTTCTCATTAGAGTCTTCAATAATATTTTGTGGAACTTGGGTAGGATTATTTTTAGAATTTGATTGTTGAATGTTTGGAGTACTCATGATGTAACAAAAAATATTGAAAAGTTTTTTGTTTTTTGCTAATGGCTTTTGAATTCAATAGGATGGAGAGAAATAGCTTTTGAAAATAAAAATATTGAATAATAGATATAATTTTTAGAAAGTAAAATATTGGAGATGACGATTTCCTTTTCAATGGTTCAAAAAATTAATGAATAAAATACTAATAATTTGTAGAAATGACATATCAATGAGAGCAATAAATTTTCATTACTATGCAGAGGATATTAAGGCAAATGTTGAATGATGTATTCATAGCAATAAATTTTATTTAAAAAATTAATGTAGCTGTTACGGAAGGAATAAATTTGGCATCCATCTGTGTGTATAAACATAGCGAATATGTGACTGCATTATATTTTCTCACATTCAAGTTGTGAAAAAGTACTAGGCTCACCACGGCTTATGCAAAAATTAATATGCAAAGTTGTAATTTTATATATTAATAGTTATTAATATATGTTTTATCGGGTATTTATACGGGTATCGGGTCGGGTTCGGTTATGGGTCGGATAATTAAATGAAACCCATATCCTACCCATTATAATATCGATTCCGGTTCAGATATTAAATTATTAATTTTGTAACCATATCCATAATTTAATCGGTTATATTTTTTAAACCATATCCCATCCAAATTAATCGGATTCGGGTTGATTTCGGATCAGATCCGGTTTGGTTCCGGATCGGATTTGGATAATCGGGTAAAAGTAGCCTGTAATCGGAGGCGTCCTTTGGAGAATAACTGCTCCAGCTGTATCCAGATCAGATCTATTGGACTCCAACTCATTGTCAACGCCCCTGCCTCCTATAAATACACTTTTGGACTGAAGAGAAAGGATATCTTAGATCTACTTTGTATTTTTCTCTATAGTTTAGTTAAGAGGAGTATAAACATGTCGTTCTGCTGCTAAGCATATTTCTCAGAGCTAGGCCATAAACCTTGTTACTCATGATACTTTGATATATATTTTGTGTTTGATCATTGTTTAGTCTTTTGTCGTTTGATTGCTTTTGCGCTTTATGTTCAATCTCTCTCGGTTCTACTAGTTATTCTAAACTGCCACTGTGATGGCACACATGAAATGTGTGCTACCACTAATTGAGTTTTTGATCCAGATAGATTCGAATATCCAATATGTTTACCAAATAAACAAATTATTCGAATTTGAATTCAATTTTTTTCTTCCTATTAAAATATTATCTGGATTTGTACCCAAAAATTATTCAAATCCATTTATCTAAATTCAGATCTGGCCGAATTCGAATTGAATAATTTGAATCTGTTTTCACCCTTCCGAGACACTTAGGGGGCGTTTGGTTCGCGCTATAGGTCATTCCAGGGAATAGAAGGATTCCAGGGAATGTAATGCCAGGGAATGTCATTCCAGGGCATGTATCATTACCATGTTTGGTTCGCGCATGACCATTGCTTCAATATTCCCTGGAATGAGCATTCCCATGTTTGGTTCGCGTTATAAGTATTACAATGGCTATACACAAAACTTCACCATTTTTTAATTATTAACTAAATAATATTATGTTATCTAATTTTTTATGTATTGTTCGAAGATAAATTAATAATCAGAAATTATATTAATGTAAAAAAAAAACACATAACGTGAAAACACTAAAAAAAACATCCTAGGCATTGAAAATTACTTCAGCAACAAAAAAAAAGTAATAATATAAAATAACATCCCTTTGTCTTAAATTAAAAAATAAAAGCATAGTTGATTATGAAAATTACTACATCTGACAACCACCTAGGATCCAAATCACATACTTTGACTTTTTGTCATCCGCTAAAGAAAAGAAATAATTGGTTTTACTAGTATCTCCTGAAATGATAGCCCCAGCTTTGATACGATCTAATAAAGATAAGCCTTGTATTTTATCTATCTCAGCAGACACTCCATCCTTTTTAGCTGCATCATCTGCCATGAATTGAAAACAGCCGGCTAATTTTGCGATATTGTCACTAGCTGTTCCAAACTTATTCTCCATAGAGCATATTGTTTTAGCAATTGACTCATTAAGTGAGTCTGTACTCGAAATTCTTCTTTTTCTAGTTCCTTTAGATGTGCTACTCTCAGTTCTATCTGTTGGTGAATTGATTGATTGGCCTTCGTCAACGGGATTATCATCCAACTCCTCATTGTCTAAATTATTGTTCATGTCTACCTCACGATTTCTTCCTCTACCTTCATTAGTTGCTTCCTCTCGGTCAATATCTTCTACTGCATCAGCTAGGGACTCTGCTCCTAATCCATTGGCACGATCCTTGCCAAAGACAACAGACCACTGCTCCAAAAAGGGAAATGACTTTGTTCTTAATCCTGTAGCAGTTGGATGCCTCTGCAACTGATATACTCCCATCACATCTCAACCTCCCCACACTTGACAACAAGTCACACAGGCTATAGAAGGCTCTTCGGTTCATGCGTGTATTTTCAACACAAACCAAATCACTATCAAATATCATTTTTCGTAGAGTTATATATCGAATAGAGTGTCTCTCCAAAGCATAACGACCACCCCACGAGGTCCGACGACACATCAACACCAACCATAACAAGATAGCTTGAAATATCTGAAAGTAGAGCATCTCAAAGTATGAAGCGGTAACAGAAACTGTAACAGGAACTGTGTGGAGATTGGTTGGTTCGTCCATTGTTTCACAGTGCAGGCAGAATTCATCTATATAATCAAACAAATCAAACACATTATAATTCTACATACTTAATTTTGTCAACATGCACCAGTAGCACAAGGTGACAGTACCAGTAGAACTTATGATGCCGTTACCTAAGACAAGTGTTGTACTAGTAGAACTTTATGGTCACGGTACCAGTCAATGATTTCAGTATATAGAATAACAAGAGAAATTGTGGATTCAAAATTGCCCATGATCCAATTTGGCCCTTCAATTTGAAACAAAAGCGCCTATCACAACCCAATATATTAATTTCTCTATATAGATATACCTGCCCTGTAGAGAATGACCAAATAAAACCAGTATTAAACTTAATTCAAAGTTTCCATCTTCAACCCTTTCTGGGAAATAAAGCATCTAATTTATCAATTTAGTTCCGATATTGAACTATTATGACACCCAAAACTCAAAGAGAAACAACGCATCTCTACTTTTGTTTTGTCCTGGCAGCCACGATCAAATCAATTTTGGCGATTTTACAAACCGATTGGCTGCGTTTTTCAAGAGAAGAGACAATAGCGATAGATTGCAATAGAAGAGAAGGGTAGTGCAGAGAGAGAACCTGCAATCGGAGAAATCGGTGACGGAGGTCGAAGAGAGAAGTCGGAGTTGGAGAAGGTTTTCTCTCGCGAATAAAATAAGAAGCGCGCCGCTCGTCTGATTCCCGTCAGTCGGGAATGAAAATTCCGTCTTTTTTTGGCTATCGCGATAGCCAGATTTGTGGTAATCAGAATAGCCGGGAATCACTGATTACCGGGTCTATTCCCTTCCTCATATTGCCAAACGCGGGAATCCAATTTCAGGGCATTTAGATAGCAGGGAATCAACCTCCGATAGACCCAACCAAACGCTCCCTTAGGTTGTGCTCCAATCAGGGAGAGAAATCCTTCATTAAAGAGAAGGGGAGACGCTCTCAGATCGGAGCTGCCTGCCACGCTTACTCGCTCCAGAAACAAAGAAATCAGAGAGCAGAGGAATGAAAACCCTACTGTTACAGGGAAACTCTACGTACAAAGTTCTAAAATTGTTCATGTTCCTTCCTTCGTCTCTTGTCCCTTCCTCTGCGCGAGTAGTTAAAACGAAATAAACCAAAACTAGTTAAAAATCTGTTTGTCCTAACCCAACCCGAACCCGATAGTGCATACTAATTCTAATTTGAAGTACCGAAAATACCCCGCGAAACAACACAATTACATAAACCCTAATTTTGAAGTGCCGTTGCCTTTTTGCTAAATTCTCTCCGCAGCGGCCACCGGAGAAAAATAATATCTGTCAAATACAAATCCTACGATAAAGCGTTTCTCTCAAAAATAATCTCCGGCGCCATTGTTTCTCTCAAAAAAAAAAATCTTAAATGGAGGTGAGCCTGGGGGCCATACCCTTCGACCTCGATTTTCATCCTTCCTCTCCTATCGTTGCTTCTGGCCTGATCAATGGAGATCTCCATTTGTAAGTCTAAAACCTAGCTTGAACAAATGCTGATTTTAGTAATTTAGACTGAGCTGTGATTCTTGTTTCCTTGTATTAGTAATTGACTTCATTTCTGTGTTCTAGGTATCGCTACTCAGCGGGCTCTCGACCTGAGAGGTAAATTGACAGATGAAATCTCATTTCGTTTCAGTTTTCTTAGTTTCTTGGTAAATTTTGTTTTGATAAACTATTCTGCTCTATGTTTTCTTTTATAGAGTGTTTGAAATTGACGCACATGGAGAGGAATCCTGTAGAGCTGTTCGCTTTGCTGACTCTGGAAAAAGTAAGGAGCTCGTAATTTTCTTTTCTTTACTTGAACACTTTTTATACTACAGTTTTATAATATGTGTGCCAATATTTTTATAGTAATTCTCACTGCTTCACCGGACTGCTCAATTCTCGCAACTGATGTGGAGACTGGAAAGACCATTGCTCGCCTAGAAAATGCTCATGAGTAACTTTCCTTGACACATTGCACACTTATGTTTCCCTTTTTTGCTGTTCAGAATTGTTGCTTGGGTTACCACTTACCACTCAACTCTGCTAGAGGGAAAAACATGAAATGTATGTGTTTGGTGAAATTACCGGTTTGCCGTCCAAAAGTTTGAAATTGTCATAGTTTCCTATCTAAACTCTAATTCATTTTTATAGCCTAAGCCCATCAAAGTAAATACCTTTAGCTGACCTGTATATTGGATGAAATACAAATACAGGGATGCTGTAAACCGACTTGTTACTTTGACAGAGACAACAGTTGCATCTGGTGATGATGAAGGATGTATTAAGGTATGAAATATGAACACTCTTTCTGACAAGTATTTTGGATTTTTTGTGGTGCTCATTAGGCATAATGTTATTTTTTTCTTGTAACGGCAATAGTTCATTTTTATTAATTTGTTGCTGGTTTATAATTTCTACTGTTTTATAGGTATGGGATACCCGACAGCATGCTTGTTGCAATTCCTTTAATGCCCATGAAGATTATGTCTCTGACCTGACCTATATGCCAGATACCAAGGAAATCTTGGGTACCAGGTACTATCTTTTTCAGCCCTTCAAATTATTTACTTGCAATTATTGTCCTATCTGTTTAAGGAATCACAAAA
The DNA here is from genome assembly GCF_964058835.1 of Carex rostrata. Lineage (NCBI taxonomy): Eukaryota > Viridiplantae > Streptophyta > Magnoliopsida > Poales > Cyperaceae > Carex > Carex rostrata. The sequence goes on along the minus strand of NC_135947.1, from coordinate 5,976,861 downwards.
CAGTTGACCAGATTGTGTCTAAAGAAAATTGATCAGGGCGATCTTGTGAGATTTTCTTTATTTATTAACCCCTAACCCTAAAAAAGATAGGTTCTCTCTTCCAAAAAATGAAAAATTTATCATCTTCATACTCTGTCTTCAAATGACCCTGAGCTGCATATTTTTCATACTCCTCTCTGTGAAAAATGAGGAATGCATAGGTACTTCACAAAAGGAAAAAGGGTACTGTGAAGGAAAGATTCACGGACACATTGTAGGAGTGCATTCTTTTATAGATATTTTTTTTGACATTTTTTGTAAGGTCATAGATTAAATTATTTCAGTTATGTGGATCTTCTCTTTAAAAAACGTTGTACCTAACTAATCTCTTGTGATTCTCACATTTACAGTGGTGATGGAACTCTATCAGTTTGTAGCTTGAAAAAAAAGAAAGTAAGCCTTTCTCATTGCATATAAACTACTGAGATGTTTCTCTGGTTTTGAATTGATTGTCAATTCTCCTATGTTCTTTAGATTTTTTTTATTTTTTTATGCTAGGTGAAATCCCAGTCTGAGTTTTCAGAAGATGAACTTCTCTCTGTGGTTGTGATGAAGGTAATCTTATTATTTTAATGCTTAATTATGATTAATAATTCAAGCTTTATAAAAGTGGTTAGCACGTGTTTTATAATTTATTATGTTTTCTTCAGAATGGTAAAAAGGTGATTTGTGGAACTCAGACCGGAGCTCTGTTGCTGTATTCTTGGGGCTATTTTAAAGATTGCAGGTACCATATCTTAATTTTTCTTTTTGTATGCTAATTGAAACTAAATTTTTTTATCCATGCAATTTAACTTTATTTGCATTTTTGTTTATTAAGTGATCGGTTTGTAGGCCATCCAATGTCAATTGATACACTATTGAAGGTGAAGCAAGCTTAATTGTAAATCTTTTCATTCCAAACAAACTTTTGTTTTCCTGTTACTCCTAACATTTTTTCCATGTTGTTTATTATTATTCAGCTTGACGAAGATAGATTAATATCCGGATCATATGATGGTGTGATCAGGTCAAATTTCTCGTTAATGTTTCTTTATCTGGCTTAACAGAAAAATAAGAATAATATTACGTCTGTAGCCTGTTTATTGGTTGCTTATGATTGTCTAATAACCTGATATTTGAAATTTGTACAGGTTGGTGGGAATACTACCAAATAAAATAATTCAACCTCTTGCAGAGCATTCAGAATTCCCTATTGAGCGCCTCGGTAATTCCTACTTTCTGAAAATTTGTTGTGTTTCTTATTTTATTGTCTTTTAGGAATAGATCTGTTTTGTTGAAAACGTCAATATAGTCTAGTTCCAACGTAACATTGCAAATGAGAAAAAAATACTTATTATAACTCTACAAAACACAGGGAATATTAACTCTTTCCTCTCGATTAAATTTCATTAAAAAGCTATTGGACTGCTTCATTACCATGTTTTATTTGGTTATGTTGTGCAGCTGTCTCAACTGATAGAAAATTTATGGGAAGCATCTCACATGACCAAATGCTTAAGGTGATTTTACTTTTTCCTCAAATTTTGTTGGAAAATACAATATCTGTTGCCACTAGACCTCAAATTTCAAGAATTCTCATCCTCTGAGATATCTCACATTTTGAGCTGATCTGTGGAAAATCTAGACTGTTAAAACCCTTTCTACACGTCTCTCAAAGCACAATAATGCCCCCCCCCCGCATTCCAAATAGGCACCGTAAATTTTTTTTGGCCTGGCTTTAGATAAACTGAAAATTTGACATATCTCACAGGCTGCAGACTCAAACTTCAATGGGATGTAGTCCTGCAAAATGAAAATTTATGTTCTATCTTATTGCCTAAAACACTGAACGTATCTTGTATTTGCAATGTGCACTCAACACATTTGGCGACATTTGCAATGTACAGTCAGTGAGCCATTACGTTAAGATGTCCGAATTACCCTTCTGCCTTAAACTATTGATAATTGTGGTTCCAACTTGGCAAGTTAAACTTCAATCCGAACGAATATCATGCCAGGTAGATTTGGTTTTGTGACTCCCGTTGGGTTTTATTTCTAGCCTACCCCAACTTGTTTGGGACTAAAGGCTTTGTTGTTGTTGTAGTTGAGATAAGGTCATTGTGCGATTTGGTTGTTCTTTAATTGATATGTAGTTCAGTTTGCCAATTTTGTTTTATTTGCAAACAACCTCGCAAATGAGGGGCTGTTAATTGCAACTACAAAAAAAATGTTCTTTTATATGCAAATATGGCAAATGCTGAGTCATGTTTGCAAGGAACCTTGTTTTCGTCTTCTCATGTAATGTACGATTTACAGTTATGGGATTTAGAGGAACTACTGAAAACACCTCAAGAAAATAATCAGGAAGAAAATGAAGCTCTTCAAGCTGATAGTGATGATGACGACGATGATGACGAGATGGATATTGACATAGTTCCCCCTAAATCATCAGGTAATTGGAATTAACTTTTGATGATGCAATTTCACCCCTTCTGTAGGCTTAAAATAAAAATATATACTAGGTACCCCTGCCCTCATTTTTCTTTAAAAAAAAAAATCCAAAGTGCCCCTATTTGCTTTTCATCTTTGGGCAAGTGAGGAATAAGATGCTGATTCAAGCAAACTCTCAGAGAAAGTTGGAGATGAGAGATGATGTGAAATATTTCATGTTTAGAGGGGTTTATTGGATGCTTTTTTTTCATACTAAGGGGTATGCATGTGCATTTTTTGTAAGGGTATATATGAAATGATTCTTTTCTTTATAATATGGTGGTATGACCTGATCTGACCCACGATAAGGATGACAATTGACAAGTGTGGAAGGATTCAGCCTGATGTTTAATTTGAAAAAATGCTGATATTTGTACAACATTTCCCAGTCATCCTATTTAAGTAGTGGAATGGTTAATCTTGGTTTTAATAGCACACTTTATATTTGAACAGCTGTAACATTAATACAAATTCTCATCTGTTCTCTGAAATAGACATTCTCATGTGTTAATCCTACTTTCAATATTGGGTTGTGATTTCTTGTTTCTAAATAGGATCCAAGAGTAAAAAGTCAAGCAAGGGAGGAAGCTCGAAGACTTCTTCGTTCTTTGCAGATTTGTAGCAAATGTCATGCACGAGAGCCTTTTATATTATAATTAGCATTATGTGTTGAGTTGAAATTTGTCCTAAATCTTGACTGGTGGCCACGAAGGGTCATTGGTCCTTGCATTTAGCGTATAGAGTTTTCTGAAAAATTGTTGAGTAAAGCTTGTTTTATTGTCCTAAATTTCATTTTTAGTTGCATTTTTATGTTTATAATTTAGTTGCATGCAGAACATTTTGTGCATACCTTTACATTAAATTGCGTCCAATTTTGTCGAAATTAATTAAATTGTGGATGTGTTTTTTATTATTTATATAGCCCGTAATATCAATTATCAAGGTCTTATAAAACTAAAATGTCCATTTTTTAAATTATCTGATGATGACCAATAAACTTTTAAATTGTGTGGGGATGGGGCCAGTTTTCTTTTCTTCAAAGTAGCCATGATTCGGTTAGAAGCATTTTCTTATTCTGACACAAGGGTTCAATTTCCAAACCTTTTTCTTTTATTGGGCTAGTTTCATTTGTTCAAAACATAGATGAATCTTGCTCTACAGACCATAAATGAATTTCGTTTGCTGGAACATTAGACAATTGTAACCAACATATTGACAAGTGGTTACGTCAGAAAAGAATTATTAGGGGTGTCAACGGGTATGATATGGGTTGGGTGCATTTTCATACCTGTACCTGTTATGATAAAAAAAAAATTCTTTATCCTTATTTGTTTTTTTAAATATATAGATCGGATAAATGAATAAAAAAGTGTCATTGATGTTTCGATTTGTGCTTTCGAATAAATATTTTTCAAAACAAGAAAAAAAATACAACTAATTTGTATTATGAAAATTTAATAAAATACAAATTTTTATTACATCATGTATCATCTTCATATAAATGTCTATATATAATTTTATTTTTAAAAATTATCTTATAAGAAAATGGATAATATAATGAAAATAAAATTATATTATAAGAAAATGGGTAATATAATGAAAAAAAATCGTTACTCTTATTCGTACCTAATGAGCTAATCAAAAAAAAAAAAAAAATCTTACTCTTACTCTCTTACCCGTGTTTTCGGATACGATACGGATTGAATAAACGAGTAAAAGAGTGTCATTGACACCCCTAAGAATTATGCCCAAATGATTTTTATTTTTTATTTTTGGTTACATTGAGCGGTATTTCTCTTTTGTTCGTTTGCAAGATTTTGCAACGGGCACGAAGGTAAAACATTTGTCTGTTTGGCAAGAGAAAGCACTTGATAGTGCTATTCGAACACCAAATATTAATAGTGCGTAACAATATTATTTAGATGGGAGTCCAAATAATTTATTTTTTATATTATTTTTGTGAGTGAAAATAATATTGTCTTAATAAAAATTATGAGAATAATGATGATACTAATCATTTGCGTAGTGGATGATAATAATATTAAATATAAGAGAAATTATTTTGTCCTCCGGATTTAATCTCCCGTCCAATCTCCCAAGCACAGTCAAAGTTGCTAACGACTTTTGTAACTTTTTTTCAACTTTTTTTCTCAGTGCACACTTTTTTTTTTCAGATTATTTGGTAGGTATTAAGTATAAACTATAGGTCATGTTTGGTTGTGGAGTAAAGTTAAACCGGATTAAATTTCTTACTTCAAGCTAAATCGGAGTAAGTTAATCATGTTTGGTGGAGTAAGCTAAACCACATCTCTAGGTGGTGTAAGTTACTCCGGTTTAGCTCAAATCTTACTCCATCTTAAACCGCCTTTGTTACTTCTCGTTTGACTCCTTAAGCGTGGAGTAAGGGGTTTACTCCACCTCTTACTCCATAACCAAACATAACCTATGGTATGCAATATATAAAAACTTAAAGGATATAAAAACTTGCATTTAATAAAAACTTGATATGTTATAAGAGCTATTAATGCAGATATAAAAACTTGCATTTAATTTTTTTTAAAGACTTGATATGCAATATATAAAAACTTGATATGTTATAAATTGATATGTTATAGAGACTTAGATATGCTATTTATAAAAACTTAAAATGTTAGGTATATAAACATCCTTTTGATATAATATGTACAGCGAAACTTGATGTGTTAGGTATTTATTTTTTGATTTTTTCAAATTTAATAAAATTTTAAAGCTAGGACTTTGTAAATTTGTTGTTTCATATTCTAGGTAGATTTCGTTTTTGTTGAATCTTAACGGTTTAAGATGGGTCAAGTGAAAAGTTTAAAATTTGATAGATTATTTGATAGGTATAAAGACTTGAGACAAGTACTCTTTAGTGTTGTTAACTAGATAAATTTGTATGTCAACAGTGAAAAAGTTTAAAATTTGATAGATTATTTGAGAATTCAGATCCAGTGAAGTAATCCAGTTTTTGGGTTTTAGATCGGGACCGTCTGATTTGAATTCGCAACAATTTATACAAAGTAAAGAGCACATATCCCGAGTAACAAATCCGAAGCGATATCGAGTGACGGATTCAAGTCGGACGGTTCCGATCTAAAATCTAAAAGTTGAATTACTTTAGGAGATCCGGACCCATTATTTGGTATGTATAAAGATTTGTAACAAGTATTCTTTAGTGTTGTTAACTGATGTACAATGACTTACACGCACCAAATGTGAAGACGCTAGCAACTTTTTGAAAAGTGGTCCCAATCAAAATAGTTAATCGGAAAATTTGACAAGATATTGAATATGAGGGATTGTTATCACGTCCATAAATATAATAATTATCTAATATTTATGATGATAATGAATATTAAAATAATAATTACGATGACTAGGAATAGGAATAGATAATATAAAAATAATAGTCACTAATCCGTGTATTTATAATTCGTTATTCGGCTCATTCGCTAGAATAATAAATTAGCATATTTTCGTCTTATCTCGAACTCTCCAATACGCTTTTCACAATTATTGAAGTCACAGTAATGCATTACTACTGTTCTGCTATTGCAATTGTAGCCAAACGAATTCTGTAATTTAAAGACCATGATAATTTGAAGTTTGAAAAAATAATTTGCGAAAGAGGAAAATAAAGCAATATTATTGTTGTGTCCAAAATAAGATGCGTGTTTTAAAAAAATTATAGTTAAAAAAAAGGTTTCACATGAAAAAGTAAAAGAACTCCCACGAAAAGAAAAATTCTTATTCACTGCCTTTTACAAAAAAAGTAGAACTTTACTATTTTAAATTAAGGCCGTATACTTTTAGAAAAAAAAAGTAGGATTTTTCTATTTTAATTGAGGCCGTATAATTTAAACCGAAAAGACTGAATCCAGTAAAATAATCACGTGTTGAAAAATGGAGAATACTTACTACAAAAAGGACCATATGTTGAAGAGAAGCTTAAAGCACGATATATTTGTTAATTAAAAACCAAAGAAACAAAGAAACAAAAAATACTGTTTTGATAAATCGTAAAGCATAATACCATAATCACTCTCACCTAAACTTATTCACGCACCTAAAATTCCTCTCTCAACCCAACCGAGAAGTGTAGTCTCACTCAAAAGTTTACCCCTGGACCAGATCATGACTCATGAGGTCCCAAAGGACCCAAACGCATCGGAGGAGGCGACAGAGACTGAGACTGGAGTGCAACTGCACCTCAATACCTCATTGGTTGTTACAGGGTCAGGACTCAGGAGAGACCATGCACACTATTTTGATCTTCTAGGGCCACTGCGGCCGAGATATATTGTTTTGTTTCCTGTTCAGAGCATTTTAATATGTTTGGATCGTCTAAGAATTAGCACAAGAATAGCGATTTTTAAGTTAGTAGATAAGAATAGTACTAACCCGAGTAGTTTATTAATAGTGATAACTTTGAACTATTAGGTTTAGTAAAAATATCGTTTGAATTATATATTTGAAATAGCGATGGAATGAATAAAATAATAATTAAATTAATATTACATTACATTTAAGCTAAAACTTTTAATATTAATATAATATTTTATTTAATACTAATTTACTCTAATATATATTTATTTAATACTAATCTAATATCTTATTTAATACTACATTAATATTTAACCTAATATTATATTACATTTAACATTTAAATTAATATTATATTACATTTAACATTTAAATTAATATTATATTACATTTAACATTTAAATTAATATTATATTACATTTAACATTTCAATTAATATTATATTACATTCAATATTTAAAGTAATATTATATATTAATCTAATATTTTATTTAATATTAATATATATTTAAAGTAATCTTATATTACATTTAATATTTAAATTAATATTTATTATATTTAATAAAATATTTTATTGAATACTAATCTAATCCAATATGATATTGTATTAATTTAATACTAATATAATATTTAAACTAACATTATATTTTATTCAACACTTAACATTTACACTAATATCATATTTCATTAAACTTTTAAGTTAATCTTATATTATATTTAGTCTAACACTTTATTTAATATTAATCTGATTTGATATTATATTTATTTAATACTGATCTAATATTTAAATTGATATTATATTATATTACATTTAATATTTATATTGATATTTTATTTAATACCAATCTGATGTAATATTATGTTTAATACTAATTTAATATTTAAACTAATATTATATTACATTTAATATTTAAAATAATATTATGTTATATTTAATCTTGTATTTTATTTAATACTAATCTAATCTAATATTATTTATTCAATACTAATTTAATATTTAAATTAATATTATATTACATTTAATATTTAAATGACTGCACTATGATATTTAATCTAACATTTTATTTAATATTAATCTAATTTATTGTTATATTTATTTAATACTAATATATATTTTTAATTAATATTATATTACATTTCATATTTAAATTAATAATTTATTTAATACTAATCTAATTTTATATTATATTACTTAATACTAATTAAATATTTTTATTTAATACTAATCTAATCTAATTTAATATTATATTATTTAATACCAGTGTAATATTTAAACTAATTCTAATTGAGAGTAATCAAATATTTTATTAATATCACTAACTCCACTAGTTCTATTCTTGCAAACCAATCATTTCTAACCCGATTTTTTTATATATATCCAAAACTTCAATCAAATTACAAAAAATAACCGAAGCACCGTTGAAATTCGATTTTTATCCAATCCGGTTATCCAATAACCGGATTTTATAGAAATGTCCGGTTAACCACTCCTCGGACTCAAAATGCACAAATCCGGTTAATGGTTAACCGGATTTGTGCATTTTGCCTTTTTTTTTTTTTTGAAAACAGAAATTTTTTATTTTTTGTATTAAAATATTAGAAATATTGAATATATTTCTTTGAAAACAGATATAATATAATATAATTTGATTTATTAGAAAGACTGCAACAAATAACCCGGATCAATATTTTTCAGATCAGATTTTTCGCGGCTGTAAGAAAAATTAATATATTTCTTTATGTGTTATTGGAAAAAAATAAAAATAATTAGATTCTGAGTTATTGATCCCGGTTCAAAAGTCACTTCTAAGTAATTCAGAAAATATTGTGACCTTTCTAGTACATTTAATTAATAAAAAGTTGTATCTATTTTTGAAAAAAATAAAAAACTTTAATTTATTTAATTATTGTTTTTCAAAAAGAATTCTCAAAATAGATACAACTTTTTATTAATTAAATGTACTAGAAAGGTCACAATATTTTCTGGATTACCTAGAAGTGACTTTTGAACCGGGATCAATAACTCGGAATCTAATTATTTTTATTTTTTTTCCAATAACACATAAAGAAATATATTAATTTTTCTTACAGCCGCGAAAAATCCGATCTGAAAAATATTGATCCGGGTTATTTGTTGCAGTCTTTCTAATAAATCAAATTATATTGTATTATATCTGTTTTCAAAGAAATATATTCAATATTTCTAATATTTTAATACAAAAAATAAAAAAATAAAAAATTTCTGTTTTCAAAAAAAAAAAAAAAAAAAAAAAGGCAAAATGCACAAATCTGGTTAACCATTAACCGGATTTGTGCATTTTGAGTCCGGGGAGTGGTTAACCGGACATTTCTATAAAATCCGGTTATTGGATAACCGGATTGGGTAAAAATCGAATTTCACCGGTGCTTCGGTTATTTTTTGTAATTTGATTGAAGTTTTGGATATATATAAAAAAATCGGTTTCTAACTATTCTTCACTATTCTAGCTATTCTAAATGTAAATATTAAAATTATATTACATTTAATATTTAAATGATTGCACTATGATATTTAATCTAACATTTTATTTAATATTAATCTAATTTAGTTTTATATTTATTTAATACTAATATATATTTTTAATTAATAATTTATTTAATACTAATCTAATTTTATATTATATTATTTAATACTAATGTAATATCTAAACTAATTCTAATTGAGAGGAATAAAATATTTTATTAATATCACTAACTCCACTAGTTCTATTTTTGCTAACCAATCATTTCTAACTATTCTTCACTATTCTAGCTATTATAAATGTGGGTTAGTAGAATAGAGTTATTTTTATGCTAACCTAATTTGCTAATTGGTATTTGGATCACCAGGATTTGAGAAAAGTGAATCTAATTCAATATTAGCTCTATTCTTGAGTGATCCAAACGTATTCAGATGAGCTTGAATGAGTGAAGAATAGTTACTAATTCGAATTTGTATTTTGTATTTATCTTTTGTGACTTTTCTCATTATTTTACTAATCTATTAAAATATGAAATTAGTTACTATTCTGACTCTTAAAATTAGCTTTATCCTCGCTGTATTTGTTATTTCATAAAAATTGTGAATTGTGATGATTGGCTGGACTCGTGCAGGTCGGATTGGAACAATCAGGGTCCCTTCTGGTGGGCCTACTCAGATCCCGCCTTCCACTTTCGACAATGGCTAGGCTCTCCAACGCACCAATTCGTACCCCATCGCTTTTCCCTTTTTCGCAAGCGATAAACTGTTCTCAATTCTCAATTCTCAATTCTCAAACACAGACGCGATCGCATCTCAACCTAACCCCCACATCATAGCCGTTCGTTCCATCCTTGTTACTTAAAAATTAAAATGAACAAATGATGTGTCAACACGTCATGGTTCAACGCATCTGGATGCGATCAAATGTGTCTTGGCTTATTATTATCACTCCCTCCGTCACATCTCTCTTTTTTTCCCCTTTCCTCCTCCTCCCTTCTCAGATTCCCTTCTCTTGCCCTCGAGTCAGTTCTCTTTCCCCGCTTTTCCGTATAAGGTTTGCTTTATCTATGTGTTTCTTTCTTTGGATTAAATATAGCTTCTTAACCTGTAGTTTCCGTTTAAGTTTTGGCTGATTTTTTGGATTTGTTCCTTCCTTTTAAGCATCTGTGTGTCTTATGAGTAGATCTATTTGCGCTAGCTCGTTCAATGTAATAGAGTCGTATGCCATGGGATGTATAAACTTTAAACTGAGACAAAATTGAAAATTTCGAACCGCATAGATCCTGATCTAATTTTATTCCCCCGTCTGAAATTGGTTCGAATACGCAGTAATAAGTTGAATTCGGTGGATTCTTCTTTCTTTGGAAGTGAATTTATGCCGTTTTTTTAATTGATTTTGTAAATACTGTTCAATTTTTATGAGAGATTAACTTGTTCGGATTTTTGATTTGCTCATGAATTTTTCGTATTATGATTGGGAAGATTGCTGTCATTAGTTCACTCTCCAATGTATAAATGGATATTCTTTAGTGTACTTAATTTAAAGCGCATACTTAGAAAATAACTGGAATCATCTGGATATTTGTTTACTATTTGCTGACTGAGGTCCATCAATGTCTAACAAATCTTACCATATTCTGAAATTTATACATTTAACTTTTTAACTTGTTGCTAGATTGAAAGATGGATGCATCGGGCAAAGGAGGTAGCAGTGGTGCTGAGGCACTGTCGAGAAACTACCGAATTGGTAAAACTTTGGGTATTGGCTCTTTCGGCAAAGTAAAAATTGCAGAGCACATTCTGACAGGGCATAAGGTAGCCATCAAGGTGCTCAACCGGCGTAAAATTAAAAGCATGGAGATGGAAGAAAAAGGTAATTTTACAATGATTTGTTTTTATCTTCTCACTCAACTCTCTTTTTTTTACTGCTTTCGAGGTATAAAAATACATTATGAGCTGTTTCGGTGCATTGATTTTTGGTGCTAGTTGTACGCACTTTCCAATGAAAAATTTATAAGCATCCAAAACCTGAGAAAGCTATGTCTAAAATTTTATTTTATCTTGTTACATGATGCTAATAGGCCTGCATGAATGGAAAGTTAGAAAGTATTTAACAACTGGTAATGTAATGAAACACAGGTGCTTGTAACTCACTAACAAGAATGAGAGTATTGATATTTATTTCACTAGGATTTGCTATTTAATAGCATCAGAGTTGGCAATCCACATGAGTGGAAGGGTTTACTAGGAATATACATTAAATTTGACGTGCCTTTCCTTGTTGCAGTGAAGAGAGAGATAAAGATATTGAGGCTGTTCATGCACCCTCATATAATACGCCTGTATGAGGTCATAGATACACCAACTGATATACATGTGGTGATGGAATATGTTAAATCAGGAGAATTATTCGACTATATTGTAGAGAAAGGTAGGTTGCAAGAGGACGAGGCTCGCCGATTTTTCCAACAGGTATGAATTCTTGCTATCTATACACTCTAATTTGAAATTATGCTGATAACAGGACAGACTTCTTCAATTCCTTTTTTTATCGAAATAGATTTTGGTAGGTGCTAGTCGCATCCTTTAAAACTTCACTAATCAATGAAACTGTTAGCAATTTATGGTAAACACATTATCTGCCCACGTTTCGTATAACTTTTGTATTATACCAAAGGAAATGCCTTAACGCACTGCATGTATTTCTATATATTGCATCCTTGTAATACCTCAACTTCCTTACTGACATAATTAAAAATGTACTAACAGATAATATCAGGTGTGGAGTACTGCCATAGAAACATGGTTGTGCACCGAGATTTGAAGCCTGAGAATCTGTTATTAGACTCGAAATGCAATGTGAAAATAGCCGATTTTGGCCTAAGTAATGTAATGCGTGATGGCCATTTTCTCAAGACAAGTTGTGGCAGCCCCAACTATGCTGCACCTGAGGTATGGTTTCTATATTAATAATTAAAAAGTATACTGTATTGCTTGATTAGTATATGTTATTTACATAAGCTTTTTGGTAAAGGTGATTTCGGGTAAACTATATGCCGGGCCCGAGGTGGACGTGTGGAGCTGTGGTGTCATCCTGTACGCGCTTCTGTGTGGAACTCTTCCCTTTGACGATGAAAACATCCCCAACCTTTTCAAGAAAATAAAGGCAAATGAGCAGTCTACCATCGAATAATATATATTGATATTCTACTTCTGTAGAAGCATAATTCCTATGTGCAATTTTAAATATATCTTTGCAAAACCTTAGAAAATTATGGACTTGCAGCCATTACTATATTAACAAAAAGATGCCGATAATACCCTTTTGTAACGCTTGGTGAGGGTCAAATGGCTATTGCAATATTAAAAGGCAGCCAGAATTAATTATAAACTGAGGCTTAATTGAAGTTAGTTCCAATACCATGGAATAGTAACATACACCTAGCTATCAGCATTGATTTCACCCTTTGATTAACATGAGGTTTTCTAGAATGACCCACTAAAAGAATTTTATTGGCTATCAGCATTAATTTTCACTTTTTGATTAACATGAGGTTTTCTACAATGATCCATTTAAGAATTTTATTAGCTATCAACCTTAATTTTCACCTAGCTATCAGCTAATTTTCACCCTTTGATTAACATGAGGTTTTCTACAATGACCCACCAAAAGAATTTAACTATGTAAGTTCTTTGAGTTACTTTTGGCCTTTATAATATGTTAGTTGAGTTTTCATTATGGTATCGCAATTAAAATTGGCGCTTATTATTTAACAATGAACTGTAATTTTGTGGGGAAACCAAATGAATGTTAAATTCTTTGTAACTACAAGGTAATATATCAAAAGAAATGTTTCCTGATTTGTTATTTTTTTTTCCAGGGAGGGATATACACACTGCCAAGCCACCTGTCAGGACTGGCGCGTGATCTGATACCTCGGATGCTGGTGGTGGACCCAATGAAGCGAATCACAATCCGCGAGATAAGAGAGCATCCCTGGTTCCAGGCCCGCCTACCTCGCTACCTTGCCGTGCCGCCTCCCGACACCACTCAACAAGCCAAAAAGGTAATCTTTTCTATACAAATAATGGTACCATGTTGTATAAACACGACCCTTGTTAGAACAGTTTACATTTGATAGTCACCATGCCATATTATAAGAAAAAGGTGGAATTTTCTCAATATGCTCTTAAAACCTTAGAATGTCATGCGTACCCCTGCAAAACTTGAAATAAATGGTTACCCTACAAGCCCACTAAAATATCATAAATAGCACCATAGATTATTATCAAACTCGCAATGGTATTTCGCTATCTAACTGGACAAGTTTGAACTTCGTAATAATATTACTTTATAGTTACACTGTCAATATACAAGAAAAACTATCTCCAGCAAACAATTAATTACTTTAGCAAGAGATGAGCTGATGTACATAGTGAATTAAAGCAGTCGATCCAAAATTCATAATAATATTAAATTATTATCATGTCGAACGCGAAAATATGATAATAATTTAATATTATTATGAAGTTCGGATCGACTGCTTTAATTCGCGATGTACATCAGCCCATCTCTTGCTACAGTAATTAATTGTTTGTGGGAGATTGTTTTTCTTTAATAATTTTAATATTCCAAAAATATTGGATTAGTTGCTAGCTATGACGAATCTTTGGTGTTCTTCCAAACATAGCAAATTTTTGTGTCTAATTCGCAAGAAAATCTCCAAAAGAATAAAATTTCTGATAAAAAGACTAGGTCACCTTAGAAAGGTGAAAAGGTGAACTTTCGAAGTGGATAACAGTTTGATAGGAAATGACAGTATCTGTGGCTACTCCCTGGAACCATAATTTATATTGCTAGTCCACGAGGGTTCCTTTGTGGGTTAATTACCTATACCCTTTTTATTTATTTTTTATATAATACTCATTTGGTTATAGTTATACCATCTGTTGTGAGCCACACCCTTAGCTTCTGCAATTTTATTTGAAAATCACTATGTTGCTTTATGATAGGAAAGCTGATCCAGCTAAATTTACATACCGGTATCAATCTAGTTAGTACCTATTGCAGGAAGTGCAATATATACATAGAAGGGTGTGTGTGAAATGATACTTCCAGGGGTTTATGTATCTTTTACGTATACTAGAACCACTTCTGAATAAGCACTCATAATTGATGTGCCTGAATCTCTGACGCATCTTGTTCTCTTGTACAATATTCCTTTTGATAATTATCCACTATTCTGAATGGTCATATTTTATATGGTTTCTGTTGCGTTATAGGCATTGCATGGCTATTAATTAGTAATGGTTCATTTTGGCATTTAATTTTCTTCAAATAATGTAGATCGATGAAGATACACTGCAAGAAGTTATTAAGATGGGTTATGACAAAAACCAGGTTGTTGATTCACTCCAAATCAGAATGCAAAATGAGGTACTTGTTGTAGCAAGCCTTCTCTCTCTTTCTCTGTCTTTGTCTCTGTCTCTCTCTCTAACTTTTTTTAATTTATGTGCAGGCAACAGTGGCATATTATTTACTTCTAGATAATCGCCTCCGTGCCACTAGCGGCTATCTCGGTGCCGAGTATCAAGAAGCCATGGTTCGTTTTCTTCTGCTAAACTTTTATTACGAAAATGGTTACTACCCATTGCAAGTTTGGCAAAATTACCCTTGCTAAATTTTAATTCTGGTACTTGCATGTGCCAGCCAAAATATACCAATGAAGGCATGTCCTTATTTATTGTTTCATTGTCCTCCTTTGAGAAAGAGTTTAATTTGTATGATTGAAGCATAACAAGTGGTTCAATTTAGAGTCTGAAAGGGTTAAGTGATACTTGTAATGAAGTTCGTTATTTTGCTTGATTGACGTCTGTGATGGAATGGAACATATCCAGTGGGGAAATGCATTCCAAAATATAATAGTGGTGGTGAGTTTGTGGTCAAATGTTTGTTATAGGTGACGATTTACTAACATCTGATGGTCTGAATTTTCTTAGGATTCTGCTTCGGCTTTGTCTCGAATGACTTCATATGAAGCCCCAACTTCAACAATTACGGCCCGGTCCTCCATTTACATGGATTCACAAGGGTCTGGTGCCATGCGACCCCACTTTCCTTCAGAAAGAAAATGGGCACTAGGTCTCCAGGTCTGTTTTCTTTGTAAAACTTGACCACGTATCAGCGTGCCTGATCAATAGTAATCATCTTAGAAAAATAATAAAACAGAATGAATTGTCAACAACCTTCGTTTTTATTATAAACTGAGAAACCTGAGCCCCCAAAACATTAAATATGCATGCTGATATCAACAACAACTTGCACTGAACTGAAAACTGTACTAAATTTTTCATTGCAAGACTAAATTGCAATCCATCTTTACTTTTGATATTTTGAATTTTTATAGTCTCGAGCACATCCTCGGGAAATCATGACAGAGGTACTGAAGGCGCTACAAGAGCTGAATGTGTATTGGAAGAAGATTGGCCATTACAACATGAAGTGTAGGTGGGCCCGGCACATCCCTGGTCAGAATGAGACCATGCTGAATTTGAACCATGGTTTTGGGGAGGAGACTGGAATCATTGAAAATGATGATTGTGGTACTGATAACTTGCAAAATGTTGTCAAATTTGAAATTCAGGTGAGCTGCCTTTTATCCTATAAGAAAGACTTGGAAAAATTCCAAGTAATGGTATCCTTGATTTACACCAAGCATCATGTTTTATTTATTTATTTGTAATATGTAGCTTTACAAGACGAGAGACGAGAGATATCTACTAGACTTGCAGAGGCTGGGTGGGCCCCAGCTACTCTTCATGGACCTATGTGCTGCTTTCCTTCTCCAGCTTAGAGTCCTGTGAATTATGTTACTTTATTTTTATAATTTTAATTTATCGACATCCTGATCAGTAGCTATCTATCTTTGGTTTTAACTGCCATGACATGTACATATAGCTGCTTGTACTAGAGTTGTCTTTTTACTATTTTTTTTTTCTGACTGGACTACGTAAAAATTTGGTGGCTGTAATGTTCGCTACCTGAGATGGGAAGGGAAGATTCTGAATTTTTTGAAGCTTCCACCGGATGGATAAGGACTTCTGAAATCCATTTTATATCTAAGCTATCTCAAAATCTTCTTTTGTTGCATGAATTGCGAAAAAACTAGGTCCTAAAACGTTTAAGCCAATGCCTGTTGGCTGTTGCTAATGGGAAGTAAACCAAAGATTGGGTTTTAAATCAGAACCGTTGGATTTGAATCCGTGATAATCTATCTGAAGTGAAGTGCACACATTTTGAAAGATGAATTTGAATTGCGAAGCAATTTTGAATGACGGATTTGAATTGAACGGTCTCGATCCAAAATCCAAAGATTGGGTTACTTTAGGGGATCCGGATCATACTCTATATTTATAAGATTTTGATTTGATAAAATTAATCTAATGTGAATTAATGCATTTTCTATTTTAGGAAAAGCTATCAAGCTATGAGTTAAGAATTTGCTAAAAAAAGTTAAAACATAAAGTATATTCGATCAACTTAACTATGTAGGAGTTAGCTAATCTTAGAATATTACTTAATCATAAGTTTAAAATTACAAAATAAAAAACTACTACACTATTAGTCTATTACAATAACCACATGATCTCTCTGACTCCCTCCGTACCAGCGTACTCTCACTATTTTATCTTCAATTACAGCATACATGATACGTAGAAAGAAGAGAGGATTGGAAAACGAAATCTAGATAAAGAGGAACGATCATATTCAAACATGAGTACATAACAATATGACATATAATAAGTTCCATAATTCAAATAACAAAAAGAATCCTCAACTCAAAATCTAGTCTCAATAGTCAATACCAATTCTGAAAACCCATCACTGATCAGTGGAAACACTCGGTGTCAAAAATACCCCTCAGATAAACAAAAAGAAAGTACCAAACTTTTTACAATCGCAAAACAGCGGAGAAAAAAAAAAGCAGATCTAATCTACGAGATGGCGGGATCACAAGAGAAAACTTGGCGAGGCAACCTCAGTGCCTCAGCCAATTCAAAGCACATATCGTCAAGCACCTCACTTCGACACCATCTACAAAACTTGGATCTGATCCGGCACTCGCTTACAATTCCGATCTCTCTGCACTTGGGCCCCACTTCCTTTCCCGCCTCCACCATGTGAATTGACAGGATTAGGCACAGCGATAGCAGGATCTTGGCTACAGGTACCGTCATTGGTTCGGAAATGTAGAGAGAAGAGAGAGATGGGGTGGATGATGGGAGAGACGGAGAGTTTACGGTTCCTTATATTTTTTTTGTTGGGGCAATTTCATGTATCCCCTCAAAAACCTTGAAATTACATATTTCTCCCTCAAAAATTATAATATCATATTTACCCTTCTAAAGTTCGAAAACTCACAAATTTACCCAATTTATTGATTTTTCTAATAAAACTCATTTTGATTTTACAAATTACCAATTTCACCCTTCCTCCATCTTTTCTTTTTCTCCTTTCTCTTCGCTCATTGAGATTTCTCTATTAAAACTCATGGAGGTACTCCAATGTGATCTTATAAGTACTATGTCATATGGTAGAGTCAATTTTAAACTTTATCCTAGCTTATTCCTTAGCAAAGCAACGATAAGGAATTACCGGCTTTAATGTAATCTGGACACTCCAGAGTAACAACATATTTCTCTTGAGCATCCACTCCATGTTTTTAAGATAAAACTTAAAAGAGTATTTTCTCAATGCCAAACCCAAAAATAGCTGCCCAGTTATGTTAATGATCTCGATCGCAAATTTACCAATATTACTGTAGTATTCTCCGTATAAATGCTTGATATTATATTTTTCTTGTTCATTAATTACCATAACTACTACTAACTACTACTAGAGTTGAGATTATTAAATCTTGCAGACAGAACAATTCCTTACTTCAGAGTTCAGACTAAATATAAAATTAAAATTTGGTTAGTTCTTCAATTTGTTAGTCTCCTAATTCTAATATTTTAGGCTGACTTTAAAGTAATTTCTAGATAAATGATCTTCCATAACATTATTACTGTAGTAAGGGTTGTCAAATACATTTATTTTGCTTTATTCCGGTTAGAAAAAGGAACAAAAAGGTACCTACTCTGTAACAAGTATTATTCAAGTCAAATTCGGCCGAAATGGACAAAATATTCTGAATTTTAGGAATTTTATATCGATTTTCAGTTCTATTCTATTTTAGATGGAATTAAATTATAATTCAAAAATATTCAAAAAAATTTGCAGGATTGAGGTTTGAATTGGGGATTCCTAAAGAGCAGACAAGGGATTTTGTAGCTTTATTGGTTTGTGATATACTAAACTCTAGAACTTCATATCCAGTTAAAACTAATGCATGGTCTATAACTGAAATGCACCAATTATCCAGAATTAGATTTTGAAATAATTTTCATTCATTCATCTTGTGTACTATCGATTACATCAGTGCTTCTATATATATATATAGAGACTAAACAGAGAACCCTAACTATTATTATATTTTACTACTCGACAATGGAATAATCTTCTGAGTATCTGAGGAGCCGTTGGAGACTAATCAGTTAGCTCTCCAGTTGGATTTGTATTGGAGACATCTAATGTAGTCTTAACAACTGGCTTGTCGATCGCAGCATGCACCTGACTAGAGTGGTTTGGTACACTGGGAACGAAGAGAGGAGAAAAATAAAACATGGAGGAAGGGTAAAATGGGTAATTTATAAAATCAAAATGAGTTTTATTAGAAAAATCAATAAATTGGGTAAATTTGTGAGTTTTTGAACTTTAGAAGGGTAA
Source organism: Carex rostrata (assembly GCF_964058835.1). Lineage (NCBI taxonomy): Eukaryota > Viridiplantae > Streptophyta > Magnoliopsida > Poales > Cyperaceae > Carex > Carex rostrata. The sequence continues at coordinate 5,957,677 of NC_135947.1, read as the reverse complement.
ATATGATATTATGAATTTTTGAGGGGGAAATACGGAATTTCAAGGTTTTTGAGGGAGATACATGAAATTACAATCCAATGTTGGATCTGCTGTGAGCCTGTGAAGCGGAGGTAATTTATAGTTTATTCAGGGCCTCAAGGGAATTTGTAGCACAGTCTCTGCCTATCTGGCATGTCACGCACTCACGTTCCAGCCACCATAAAGCGGAATTTTTTCATAAACCATAATTAATAAAACGTTTTTTAGGGAATCAATATAATTGATTTTTTTTTTCAAAAACCATAAGGACCGCGGGGTTCCCATGGTCTCAAATTGTTTTTTTTTTTCTTTTTTTTTTTTTTTCTTTTCAGACCATGGGGTTCCCACGGTCTCAATTTTTTTTTTTTATAAAACAGAATTTTTTTAAATTTTTTGTATTAAAATATTAGAAATTTTGAATATATTTCTTTGAAAATAGATGAAATACAATATAATTTGATTTATTAGAAATACTGCAATAAATAACCCGGATCAATATTTTTCAGGTCGGATTTTTCGCGGCTGTAAGAAAAATTAATATATTTCTTTATGTGTTATTAGAAAAAAATAAAAATGCTTAGATTCTGAGTTATTGATCCCGGTTCAAAAGTCACTTCTAGGTAATCCAGAAAATATTGTGATCTTTCTAGTAAATTTAATTTATGAAAAGTTGTATCTATTTTTGAAAAAAAAACAATAACTTTTAAGTTATTTAATAATTGTTATTCAAAAAGAATTATCAAAATAGATATAACTTTTTATAAATTAAATGTCCTAGAAGGATCACAATATTTTCTGGATTACCTAGAAGTGATTTTTGAACCGGGATCAATAACTCAGAATCTATGCATTTTTTTTTTCTAATAACACATAAAGAAATATATTAATTTTTCTTACAGCCGCGAAAAACCCGACCTGAAAAATATTGATCCGGGTTATTTATTGCAGTATTTCTAATAAATCAAATTATATTGTATTTCATCTATTTTCAAAGAAATATATTCAACATTTCTAATATTTTAATACAAAAAATTAAAAAAAAATTCTGTTTTATAAAAAAAAAAAAATTGAGACCATGGGAACCCCGCGGTCTGAAAAAAAAAAAAAACAATTTGAGACCGTGGGAACCCCACGGTCCTTATGGTTTTTGAAAAAAAAAATCAATCATATTGGTTCCCTCAAAAACGTTTTATTAATTATGGTTTATGAAAAAAATTCCCATAAAGCCTCCTAAATATAATTACAAACGTAAAAGTAAAAATAAAATGAGAATTCCAAAGTCAGAGTCCGACCACACGGTGTAACTGCCATCGTCAGTTCTAGAGGATCCGGACCTTATCAAATCTTAGACCATGGACCTTGGGTAGATTATTCTAGAAGGCACGCCTCGTGTTTGCTTCAACAATCTTCAGATAGTATCTTTCAATCTCGTTGATAGTTTACCTTTTTTTTTTTTTTTAAGTAGAATGTCAACAAGTTTTGGATTAATCTAATTGGCTAGTTGAAGCCTTGAAGGTACCATTGATAAATCATAAGACTTCCTGCTTTCCCAAATAGTGGCTTAGCACTGATTATAGGGGTGAAAACGGAGCGGATACGGAGCGGATAATGTTGATATCATATCCGCATCCGTCGGATAATGAGCGGATACGAATACGGATACAGATACGGATAGTAAACGGATATCAAAATTTAAAACCAAATCCGCCTTAAACGGATACGGATACGGAACGGATAGTCCACGGATACGGATTCGAATACGGATATAAAACGAATAATGATCGGATAATTGAGTCACATAAACTTTATATACAAATAATGTGGGGAATACAAAAATAATATAAAGATACAAGATTTTCTATATTAGATAATAACAAAAAAAAAATGAAAAACAAATCAGAAAAGAAATAAAAGGTTTGAAATGGAAAAGGGAGAATAGAAGAAATTGTAGGGAATGGAAAAATAAAAGAATAGCCAATATTAAATATTCATGCTTCAATTACACAAAAGGGTGTTTAGTGCAGTGGCTATGTGCTATGGTTCTTAAACATGAGGTCTTGGGCTCGATTCACACCAACTGCAGTTTTTGAATATTTTCAAATAAAAGTGGGTTTCCATGTTTGGAGCAGCGGGTTCACGGGTTCGGCGCCAACTGGTTCGCGGATAAAGAGTTTGCGGGTTCGCTGATAAATTCGGATTTATTCGGATATCCGTTCCGTTTACGGGTATTGGAATTTATCCGAATCCGTATCCGGATATATTGTGAATACTAAGAAATTATCCGGATCCGTATCCGTCTATTATCCGATCCGCATAATTCGGATTCGGAGCGGATTCGGATCGGATAATCCGGCTCCGTTTTCACCCCTAACTGATTAGCAACGCAAGAAATATTCTAAAGTTCATTAATTCGTTGCATGAATCATGAATGCCATACAAAAATTATTTATTTGATGTAGTGTTCTAAATAGCTAGCTATAGTGGCGAGATAAAAGTGCGCTAACTCAGCTACGATCGTTATAGCTGTAATAGCTGACTGCTATTACCGCTATGCTACATGAGTTTTTTTTTTACAATTTATATGGGTTTATGTACTTCTATTTCTATTTCTAATGCTACATGGTCTTTTACGATAAGTATGCTAAATCAAATTATGTGCTTCTGTTTTTATTTGTGATTTATTCTCTCATTCTATATCGAGAAATATTCAAATATTAATTCTCCCTTTTGATTGCTCTTCGTATAATATTCATTTGTAAAATTGTTATCTTTCGTTTCAATTGAAAGCTAATTTTGATTATTATTATTATTATAATATATAAAATATTTAAATATGTATACTGATTTTATTTACTTTATAAAATTAATTGCTCTCCGTCTATTATAAGGAAATAAATCTGCTGTGATTCTAAAGGGATCGCAGGACCCTGTTATTCCAAATCCATCCATTTATTTGTCTGGAGATTCGTGCATAAAAATAAGTGTTGTTGAGATTTGTGCATTCCAAAAAGTAAAAAGATGGATTTGGAATCACAAGATCCTGCGATCCCTTTAGAATCACAGCAGATTTATTTCCCTATTATAATATGTAATACTATGAACTATTAAGTAATTTTACTTTTTAATTTTTTTTCTTCTTATTTGTGTAATTAATGAAAATTATACATTTAAATTAGTTGTCATTTAATTGTTATTTAATTCTCCAATGATTATGTTGATAATCAGTAGAAATATAGAATATAAAATTTGAAAAAAAAATGCTATGTATGATAGCTTTCGTTATAGCTACGCTATTCGCAATAATTTTTTTCTCTCCCTGCTATACCGCTATAATCGCTATTTATAACCTTGATTTGATGACTATATTTTTCTTTATTCTTTCTCTTTACTTTCAAACATATTCTGCTGAAAGCACGAACGGGGGTTTAATTCACATCCTTTTATTTATTTATCTCTATCATATCCGTATTTTATTCAATAAGTTGAATATGATTACAAAAATTTCATTAGTTACTAAATATGAATATGAATGAATTTTTTGAAAAACACTGATTTTGAAAAATTCTAAAAAAATAGTAAAAAAATTCCAAAAAATAAAAAAAATTGGTCTCCAAGCACAATTTAATATGGATATCAACTTGAACAATTCAGATCGACGTTTTAAACTTTAAAACTAGAGATATGAGTACAAATTAAAACACCCGCTTTAATTTGCAAAGCATGGTAGCCTTACTCTCTCTCTATATATATATAGAGTAAGACTACCATACATTGCAATGCATATACATTTTTATACATTGGACTATAAATCACGGATTCAAAGTCCAAATAACCGACCCAAACCGGTTCATATTGTTCTTAATATTAATGTGTTTGGAGACCAAATTTTATATTTTTGAAATTTTTTTTACTATTTTTTAGATTTATTTAAAATCATTATTTTTCAGACAAATCTGGACCATAAAAACAACAGTTTTCAATAAATCTAAAAAATAGTAAAATTTTTCTAAAAAAGAGTGATGCTGTCATGGATCAAAATATTTTTTTTGATCCATTCCATAATTTGCCATAAAGTCATTAATTTAACGGATAAAAATATTTCCACTGGATCCTTATCTTCCAACCATGCTGTACTCCGTTTATAACATGCAAAACAAATCAATGCGGATAAGTCCCTATATCAAGCGGAATTGATAAATTAAAACAAATCTCTCGTGTGAGATCATTGTTGACGGATAAAAGAGTTTGTCGGCATACTATTTTGTCATAAATGATTTGTATATTAATATATTTTAAAAAAATATTATTCTTTTAAGTATCTAGAAATTACTATTTTCAAATGTTGGGGAATCTTTAAACTTGTGATGTCGACATTTTACCAAAGGAGATTCGAAAGACTGGATATTAATTATAAGGGATTATTGTTGTCATATCCACCAAACAATTCTAAATATTCAATTTTTCCATAAAAACTTTAAAATTATTTATTTGCTCACTAAAAACAATTTTTTTTTTTCATTTCTCCTTTCTTCAATCTAATTTTTTTTATTTGATTACTTAGAATAACCCATTCATTAAAATTTTGAAATTTTAAAGTTTATTTTAATTTTTAACTTTTAGAGAACCCAGTTTTTCCCTTAAAGCAAATTCAGTAACTAAAATTACACATTAGCATTCAAACATTTGATTGATTATAATGCAAAATAATATTGATTGTAGTTGGAATAGTGTTCGTTTGAAGCTATATTGTAAGAATACGGGTATGAGTATTGTATCAATTACAATACAGATACGATAATGTGATAATTTTCAAAATGATACAAATAAGGTGAAATATGTTGTTGAAATATCACACAAATTGTGTAAACATGTTTTTTATTAGTTCGAGATGGAATGTACGGATTCTCTTATTTCATTATTATTTTGTATTTAAAAATATTTCATTATTATTGACCCTAGTTTCTTTTCTTATTTAAAAATATTTAATTATTTTTGAAGTAAGAACAAAACACTATTAAAGCTCATATAAAAACATGTTTTTATTGTTGACGACGTATTTCAAATGAAAATATTAACGACATATTTCAATTAAAACTAATTATAGAAAAATATTTTAGCAAATTTGTGCGACCTATATGCTAAAAGTTATTATTAGCTCGAGGTGGACTGTACGGATTATCTTATTTCATTATTATTTTGTACTTAAAAATATTGAATTATTATTTCATATTCTTATTATTATTGATCCTAGTTGCTTTTCTTGAAAATACATGTTAATGTAATAATTATTTTTGTCTACACAAGTAAAGAACAAAATCTATTAAAATTCGTAAACTTTTATTGTTTTTGCTTAAGTGTTTATCCATAAAATATAAAAACTGACATCCTGTTCTTTTCGGTATTAGGCCTATTGGATCATCCATGTTAGCAAGTACCTTGATGGATTTTGCTAGGCTGATATATGTTCAGAATGTAGAAAAACACATCGAAACAATTGATATACATATCAATACAATTAACTACAAGATTATCTCTTCAAAGGAGCATACATTGAAAAAAATTGGTAAAGTTTATAAATATTTTGAAACATGTAATGACAAACTTGGAACAATTTGCAATTATCTTTCCTGACTGAAGAGTCAACCTAGAAACTAAAGCCCTCTCATACTCGGCTTGCTGCGCAGTTACTACATTTGCCTTATTTTTTGCTCTGATTTTAGCTTCATTAGCTTCTAATGCATCAGCTACATCAAGCAATATCTTCTCTCTCCTTTGATGGTATACTTTATTTACAAAAAAAAATACAACTAATATTTAGCTCTTATTCAACAAAAATAAGAAAAAAACTTAATAGTGATGGACAAAAATTACATCAAAATAGTATTGAAATTGTTTAACACAATATATCAAACTTACGTTTCAAGTATTAGTTTTCCGCTTTTTGAAGCAAGTAGTTTGTTGTATTTATACACAAGCCAAACACATTTTGCCTAACCTTAATTTTACTAACATATTGCTTTAATTCATTCTTGGATGGTTTATTATCCATGACTAAAGCCAGATATTTGTTGACAAAATATTTCAATTAAAATTACTAACGATATATTTCAATTGAAATTAGTAATGACATATATCAATTGAAAATGTTGATAACATATTTCAATTTAAAGTAGTTGTAGAAGATATTAGAAGATATTTCAGAGAATTTGTGCAAAACCTATATGCTAACAAGTTATGATTTACCAAAGGTAGAACACGGATTCCCTTATTTTATTATTGTCATGTACTTAAAATTATTTAATTATTATTGGCTTTAGTATTATATAATTTGGATGTTGATTAGTGTTTCATCAAATGTCAAAAAATATACGACCGTCACAAAATTCTATTTGATTTAATCAACGTTAAAAGTACCTATTAAATTTTATAATTTTTAATATATATGTAAGATAGACTCTAAGTTAATCCGTGAGTAATGAAGTACTGCTTATGATTTCAGTTGAAGAATGAAGCACAACTTACAATATCAAATCTCCTAGTTACTTCATAGATGGTAGAAATATGTGGCAAGAATATGAAGCACTACGTCGATCACGAGGTCACAACTAACATCAAATCTAGACTTGCATTTTTAAGTTTGATAGAACCCAGCCAAATTCTTTTATTAGATATAAGTGGAACCACATGATAAATGCCAACAAAATTGTGACAAAAAAATTCCACTTTCAATATAAGTAACATCCAAGATAACAGAGTCCTTAACGTGGAAAGTAGACAAAATTACATTGTTTCATTCACTGGCATGCTAATAAGCTCTTCTTTACCACACCCGTCTTAAATTCATTAAATATTTGTCAACTATGGTAAGTGTTGCTCTAACTGGTAACAAAATAATACACTACAATTTCACGCTTAGTGGGGATTAAAAAGTACTGCGTCACTATTTACACCGAGTACCATTTTCCATGCACTATAAAGAGTGCTAGTTCTTTCTTCAATGCTATTTATTAGTGCATTTTTTTCCTATATATACAACAGTCTGTACAGCTGGCGAGTTGGTTGTCAAAACTCAAAATTACCATTCAACTGAACAGATAGAGCTGGATTTGTAATATTGTTAAGAGGGGTTTCAAGGCTGATAACTACCCCTGATTTACCCGCATGCCCATTCCATTTTGATCTTCCAATCTGTAAACACAAAAAAGTTACAAACGATTAAGCATTAAAATTACCTGTATTCCCTGGAAAACATGACAATACTCGTAGCATCTCCCAATTTTTTTTTTTCAAAAGGACCCTGCCAGCTTACAAGAAATTTATTCAATCCCCATTCTTCCAATCTTCCTATTTTGTTCCCAAAGCAAAAACCTCTAATATTCATTCTTGGGTGGGGCCAGTAAGAAGGGGATTTACAGACAACCCCTTCTTATTAACCATTGACTTCTCTCCATTTCACATTTTCTGCATATTTATCAATGCCAAATACACAATACAAACCTCAATACTACATTTATGACTGCAAGATAACATTAGGGCCACACTGATATAAACAATAGTTTTTAGGGACCAAATATAAACATTTGAAGTTTTAAACTTGGTGATCTTAAAAGAAGCCTGATTGATGCCTTGTTACTATTTTTTATGTTAGTCCTTTTTATTAGTAAATTTAACTTACAGCTAAAGAAGCAAACACAGAGGGGTGTGTAGATGAAGCAAAACCACAAATCACATTTATATCCTCTTTCAGGGAATATATCGAGTGTATTAGCTCGGCACGCAAACCAGGGTTGCTCCCTCCAAAGGTGGGGCATAAGCTGATTCAAAAAATCTTAATTATCACTTATTCAGCTAAAGTAATTGTGAAACATATGCTAGTTAATTATACATCCCATTGACAACTATGATCAGTCTACGAACCTGAGTTGAACGCTAGGTTTAATCATGATACCATTTTCTTTCCATGCCATGGGTTGCTCGACTCCAACTGAGAACGAATTATCAGGCCATCGTACCATTGGTGTTACCCTGGTACGGAATTTATTCTATTGAGAAAAAAAAGTTCAGAGTTAGTCCAAGAATGTGAGTGAGGATAAGAAATTTCATAGACACCAAGCAACATCTCAAAATACCACACAACCTTATAACAAGAACTAGTATTTACAAAACTATAACTAAAAAGTGACAATGACCGTGTCAAATTTTCAAACTGTTCTTCTTGTTTTGTCTCAATAAAGGGGAGAAATATGAGGGCTGTGTCTATATACTAATTAAGAAGCTAGAATAGGAGGAAAGAATTTTTCCAAACTAGATAAGCATGAAGATCATTTCCAACTTCTATCATGTCAAAAGTGATAATTCTCATTTTGCTCGAAACATCCCACAAGCTCTCAAAATAATGAGCAAAAGAGAACTAAGGAGAAATATGGACACTAACCCTGAAAGAAAAGCTAATTCTAGTTTCACCGGGATATTTCCCTTGAGCTTGAAGCAAACCACCTAGAACTGGTACAAAAGCATTAGTTGAGAAGCCTTCACCGGCAACATATGTGAGCTGCCCATTTGGGCATTGCAAATCCATGAATGACTGAAACATAAAAAAATAATCAATTCAATAAGTGAATCAACCAAAATGCAGATCTTATTTACTTATAATCACCCTAACACAGTGTGTGAAAGACAATCATGAACTCCCAGTCAAACAAACCCTCTCAAACAAAAAATATAAGTAAAAAGTAAATAATAAACAAACAAACGAATAAATGAATGAGGGAGAGATGTGTAATTAACTTGAATATGATTGTTTAAATTTAGGATTCTCAATATTTTAGTACGAGCAAGGCTATTATAGTTCCATCAAAGGAAAATAAATATGATAAATGAAAAATGTAATACTCACACAGGCAAGCGGATTTAGACAAATCATTGACATCAGCAACCATCTCCTATGTTTTGACCATACTGCTGGACAAAGAGAATGTAATCCATTCTGCAAAAGAAACCAACAGGAAATGAAATATATTTATCATCTTAACCCATTGTCAAGCAACTATTCCAATCCACAACAAAAATAATCACATGGTGACCTCATTTCCACCTACATAGGTTGGCTACTGGTCTAAACACATGTTTGATTTACTCATTTATTAATCGTTTTGGTTAGCCCCTTATATTTACTAATGTTTTATACTTGTAACAATGGGGCACAATCAATGATTGAAAAGCAACATCACGCCAAAAAACACTTCATCATCCATCAAATATCAGTCTAGTACCACAAAAATACTGTACTAGTTTGGTTATGTACACTTAACTGATTATATGACATCATGATAAAAGGAAACAAAAAAACTGTACCTTTCTATCATAGCCATACCAAAGGAGGTGTTGCTTCGAGAGATGGATAGGTAAAAGAAGAGTTGAGTCACGAACAAACAATACAGGCCCCAGCTGCACGAGGAAAAGAGATGAGCTGTCGCTGCCAGGTCTAAGATTGCCGCCACGAGAAGCCTCTACTCTCCACAAGTCTCCTCTTGCCATTACAGAGGTTTCTGTTTCCCGATTTCTACTGTCATAGGTTGCCGTTATGTTTACTGTACCCTGTTTTATAATAATGTCATCAGTTGATTACACCAACTTAGTCAAAATATACCATTCTTTAGCAATCTGCTACTGCTACCAAGTTTTAGGGTTTAGCTGCACAACTAAATTGCATTTGGAGATGGCCTGTACAGTGTCTAAGTCCCAACACTTCAACATACCATTCTTTAGAAGTCAACTGCACTATGTGGCGCCTTCTGAGTGGCTCCAGCATAGGTGATCGAAAGAGCTGGTGAGTGAATTTTCTTTAAAAAAAAATTCAATCTTTTTTCTTTCAAAAATTGTTCCTTTAGCAACTCTGAGACAGGCAAAACACCATGCACAGACAGACCAACAAATGCACCACAAATACCATACAGTTACATGTACATGCAAGATAACGCCAAGAGATTCACACTATAAGCATGAAGCATAATAGCTTGCCATGCAAGAAAGATACACCTAGAACACATACTAGAAGTCATTTTACAGAAATTGACCAGTTACCCTGCCACCTGAAAGTTACTCTAGAAACTTTAGGTCACAAATAAATAATTTTTCCTTTATGGATGGGGAGCATAAATAAGATTATCAAAATCTAAACATGCTTTACTGCCATCAAATTTTCTTACATGAGGCTTCTTGAGCGGCCCAGAAAAGCTGACTTCAGAATCTAATCTTTCCAAGTCTTCATCTCTATCATCCTCTGGCATCTCGCCAACTGTCCCAATTGCCAAATCAACCACCTGTTCTGTCTCAATAACTTTTTGGTTCCCAATTTGTGCCACAACTAATCCCATATCGGAAACATCCCACCTCCTTCCAACTGCTGATGGTGAGGTGGAAGAATGAGAAACTAACCTGGCATAACCCAAGAGAAGAGTAGGAATATAAGAATAGAATTTCTTTTACTTATCAGAAATCTGGATTTCAGAGTAAAATTTTGTTTTGATTAGTTTCTGAATCACCCCGTGGCAGGAATTTTCTTTGTGATTTGGATTGGTTTCTTCCCATACACCAAACCATAAATACTTCTTCAATTATCTGCTTATTAACTACTCGGACAATCATATTATTTATTGAAAAAAAACCTAAAGTTCCCAAGGCCTAAATCAATCTCAGTGCTAAATCATTAAAAATCAGATAAGTCTAACCTAGTGCCAAGCACATCAATAGAAGTGATAAACATAATACTACGCTTGCAAACTATATACTTCAAAATCTTATCAGCAATAACTAGAAAAAAAAAAACTACCAATTCTCTGAGATTTCTCGAAATTAACTCAAATAACCCTTTCACTTAAACTTCCCAGTAATCAGGACCTACCTAGGCTCGATGAATGACTGTTCTTCCTCGAGTCGAAAAGGAGGAGGGAGCTGTCTAAAGAACTGTTGCACAACGCCATTGAAGTAATTCCCGATCTCAGCACCAGCTTCGCCCAGGCGACCTCCGATCTCGTCTAGCACAAATGGCGCCTTTACCGGGGTGGGAGGCCACTGGAACGGAACTGGAGGGGTGACGATCTGCGACTGTATGAATCCAGTGACTCCCTGCGCCACTCTATCCATCAAGTCTTGGCCATGGCGCTGTACCTCATCCCAAGCCTCGAACGACCTCTCCATTAGACGACAGGATTAGATTCTAGGGTTAGGTCTGGTAGAAAGAGAGAGGGATAGGGGCAGAGTAAAAAAAAAAATCTAAAAGGATTTATGTGTTGCGCGTCGTTTTGGCGAGTTTGAGATTTGAGTTTTTTTCCCTTTTTTTTTTCTTTTTTGAAAACTTCTTTTTCCTTTTTATCGGGGATAGGGAAAATAAATGCTTTGTAACTCTCGTGTGAGGAGTCCATATCCTCTGAGATAACGGAATATTTCTGTTTATATTTGGACCGTCCGGTCAGAATCCGGACGGAGTTGGAATGAAATGTATCCTTTAATAATCGTGCGGATTCTGATCGTACGGTATATATTTTAACAGAAATATTATGTTACCTCATGCGATATGAGCCCGTGAGTTGTGAGTTGTGAAGAGTGAAAGCGGCAAGTCTTCTGCCTAGTGGCGCACAGCGACGGGCTAAGGTCTATCCATTATCGATAATTATTGGGGTGCGCTTGTTTTATTGTGACTAGATAAGCCGACATTTGGGCCTTCTTATCTGTTTGAATGTAAAGCACCCCCAGTTTATTCATTTCCTAAAATAGAGGTCCATTTTGGGCCATAATGGTCCTGTGAGGTAAATCTAATGTTGAGACACCTATTTCTCCAGTAGATATATAAAGGGAAATATCCACGGCTATGTTACCCGATACTTTATACATGGTCTACCCGTATCTGACATGTATCGTATTACTATATCGATACTCATATCGTATTACCCGATACCTTATACATGGTCTACCCGTATCTAACACGTATCATATTACCGTATCGATACTCACATCGTATTACCCAATACTTATATCATGTTAAAAATTGTCGTATCGTTGTATCTCGTATTGTATCCGATATGATATCCTTACCCGTATTAATGCAACATAGATCCACGGCCACGGATGAAAACAAATCTACCTGAAAAAAGAACTTTACTAAAATGTAACAATTATTTTTTGGCATAGAATTAGTGCTATGTATTTTGGATGAGCACATTGCACCCTCTTCTCTGTCCTCTAATTATTTGATCATTTAATATGAACAAAGTATAGAATTAACGTTAATCACATCTCCAAATTGTTCATCACACAAAAATAGTAAAAGAAATATTTTATATTACACCTATAAAAATAAAAAAACATCTTCCCTTGCTTGCCATGGAGATTTATTCTCCGCATGGTTTTGTCTACATATTTTCTTATTTTAGCTGAAATATGCTTCTACTTATTTCATATTAATCAAACAATCTAAAAGATGGTCATATAAAGATTTTCATTTTTTTTTTTAAATATATATGTCTTTAGCCCAAATAAATTATTCTGTCAGATATTTGATATAAAGCATATATTATAAAAGGGATAAGTGATAATGTATGTATTTTGGTTCTTTAATAATCACAATGTACAAAAATATACATTCTCTAGCTATTTAAGAACACCCTAGTTGTACCAAGGTGCAAGCAACAAGAGCCATAAATGTCAATGCATCAAGAAAGTATACTAACAGATTATTTACTTTTGGTTCCTTTGCACAATGACATTATTGAAGTTTTCATTTCTTAATTAAACTTCAGCATTGATATTTTCAAAAAAGAAAAGAAAAGAAAAGAAAAGAAAAACAATTCTATACATTTTCGTTATATATATGTACTTATTTTGTTAACCATTTATTAACGTGTTTTCAGCTGCCCTTATTCAGAGTGGAGCATATATATACCAAAAATATAATCATCCGATCGAGTAATCTGACCAAAAACACAGGCAGCAACAAATTAATGTAACTTATAACCAAAAAGCTTTTACAAAGTAATTAAGTACACTAAGATACAAAAAGAAAGAAGAAGAAGAAGCAAGAAGTAAAGATCTACGACTACGATGGACAATGCTACTCCCCAATCCAACGGTCTGCATTGTCCGAAACAATACACGCATATTCATTTTGATGCACGTGCAATAACATTTCACATTTTCACCTACGAAGGAGATCTTTGCATCCAGACAGTTCTTACAAGGTTAGTTACTGACAAGGATACCCATGAAATAGTTGCATCAACGCCCGTCTTAATGCCAGGTGTATCCTTTTTTATTTACAATTTTGCCCCTGATCAGATCCTACCTTTGTTAATCATTATATGACGGCCACTCCGTTTGTTACATACACTCTCACTCTATGACAATCCAAACTTCATTAATAAACCACCTGCTATTCAAAACTTTTTGTTTTATTAAAATAGGCTAAAGATTTTGAGATTTGACTATTATAATTAATAAGACAAATGATAGTTATTTTTTATTTGGGTCTCATATGTGTTGACCCTTAGGAAATCCAAACTTTTTAAGAATAAAAAGTCTAAACTTTTTGTCACATGTGTTGACCATTCTACAGGTGACCACTGGATTACTATAGAGGTAATTTTCTACATACGTCCCTAAACTTTGTCATTATATCCGAATCTTTGAATTGATGTCAATTTTTTAAGCTACATTCGCGGATACTGTCGCATTCTTGTAGTGATGTCAATTTGTTTTAATCATATTACTCTATCTCAACAATGTAAAAAAAATATGAAGAAGAAGAAGAAAAAAAAGAATGCGTGATGCTATAGATATAATTTACAATAATTTTGGTTGGTCAATGTATTTTTTTCTAACGTCAATATAGACAACTGTGAAAAGAATTATCATGAAGTTCTTGACTTCTCATATCCATACGTTAAGAGGTTTGCATACAATATCTCATTCCATGTATCGGGGACGCCTGGCAAGCACCAATGGCTACAGTCTTCAGGTCCGCCAGGCGGTGTTCCTGGTTCGCGATGCTTCGAAGGATGACCATCTTTTCGGAATTCTGTCATCTATGTGACATTCAAAATGCTAGCTCTCATGCCATGGTTTCTCATATGTTCTATTGTACTCGATATGATCGGGTTGGTCCATAATTCGAGTCGGAAACCATTTGTGTTAGTATAGGTAGGGATCTGACTCTAACGCACAAGTCCCGTGATGCTTCCATGAACCGTTCCTACAATTTAGGCCAACAAATCCAAATTAGAAAAATTACCTCTTGTTTGGCGAACAATTCTTTTTTACTTGCAAGATACCACGTACTTACATGAAATGAATGGGGGCATAACTCCGAAGAAATATGTAACTCTTAAATAATTTTGGGTTATTCAAGGCCCAAGATTTAATCGTCTCCATAGATCTTTGGAATGCTTCTTTAATATCCATTGTCTGATTGAGAGTTTGGCCCATCTGAAAAATGTTAGCCCAAATTTCCCATTTAAATAAAATTAATAGCTTAAATTGAAGATTCTGACAAAGAGGTCGTTTAGATGCATGAGAGGTTATTACCCTTCAATTAAACTTACATTTTCTAAGTCTTGTCTATGTTTCACCAATGACCAGTATTTAGTACCAGTAAATCTGCACTAGCCCACTTGTAAGCAAAGTGCGGAAGTTTATCAACCCGTATTGCTCCTCGCAAACCAAAAAAAGAGACGTTTTGCAGTTTGAATCGATCAACCACCACTAGATGAGGTGCACGATAGTATTCAACGGTTAGGTTGTAATCCTTGAAAACTATGGATAGGAAGCCTCTGTGCTTGGTTATGGGGTTTCCAAATTGCTCGTAGATATTTGACGGGTTTGACACGTTGATAGATAACATACAATTCAGGGATTCCCATTCATTTCTCCCAATTGAGTCCCCAACAAATACTATTCTCTTGTTTGTGCTTCGCTCTAGCATCTCTTTCGCATTGAATCTGAGTAAAGTTAACTAACCAAGTCACTATTGTTTTTATAGATCATTTAAGGCAAGTTTGAATTTTGTATACTGATCATAAAGGTGAAAGGAGTGCATGAGGAGAATATTACACTATTCTTTATCTACATAAATCCTTGTGGTATTACAAATTGGTTCCATTTTTAATGAAAATCAGGATGGTATGTTATATATGGCCTGTTAAGTTTCATTAGACAATGCGTAAACTAAGATTACTAATTCATATAAAGCAACTAATTACTGTTGTAATTGTAACTTCCATGCAAATTGTAGGTATATATGTAGATCTAAATACCAAAGTAACAATAGTAGAGAAAATGATTTTTCCAAAACAAAATAATAATAACAATTTATGAAGTCGCATCTATGTATCATATTAGTAAAAAAAAAATTATATATAATGGGACGAATATAAAAAAAAATTAATTCATATTCAATACAGACATTAAATTTCAAATCTACAGTCAATCACGAAACAATAATTAATAACTAAATTAATTATGATTCTCCAAATTAATTTATATTTAATCATAAAACTCCTGATTCCCGTCAAAATAAGTCTGTAAGGTCTTTTCGTATATATGCACCTAATAACTTTATTTCAATTTGTAATTATTTTATTTAATTAGATTTTACTATAAAATGCCAGAGAGAATATATAATTTATATTGTTTGAGCGCTCGCCGTGCTTTCTGCCTTTCAATTAAAAGTTTCGAGCTTCTATTTAATGGTGCAAACAGAATTACAGAAATCTATGCCAATGAAAAAGTACCGAAGAAAACAAATATAAAAAAGAAAACAATTAGAATTTGTGTATAACATACAGGGGAAGATCACAGCCACGAGGCTTCCATCTCCAATGGAGAAATCCCGTGTCATTGCGGCCATTTTTCCTGCACTGAAATCCTGGATCGAGAAATCGACAATTCTCGGTGTACCAACCAATAAACCTCTTATCATACACCCATTTTCCATTGGAATAATCACAGAAATCATTTTCTAAATTTGCTTTTGAGTTCAAGAATAGATGAAGAAACTTGAAAGGGCTAAAGGAGGTATAAAAATGGAAAAATAGGAGAGAGAGAGATAGAGATGAGAAGGATGAGAGGGAAGGAAATGAATGGCTTGATTTCCTTGTGGAAATACATAGGTTATGGAAAGAAAACAAATTTTTGGGATTGCTTAGATAGATTTATAATATATTGTTTCAATACTTTTTGCTATATATGGAATATACAGAATAAGAAGTGTAATTTTATACATTCAATCTTTATACGGATCTATTTCAAATGTACTCAAATTGGACCTTTACTCACATTAATTATTTTTAAACAAAGAGACCAAATATTTCTAGGTTCAACTTGTAAATTGACAGAAAATTTTATGGTCACGTACGAATGAAATTAATTTTAAGATACTATTGTTAACCAATAGGAGACTTTTCCTGCAATCAGTTTACTAATTTGAGATCATTATAATTATTTTGGGTCTCTCATTTTATCTTCATTCGATTTGGACCAGTTTCATATGATTCAACATCTAAGTCATTTTATGATTGAATTAAATTTTCTCTATCAATTAAATTTGATTTTGCTGATATGTTAAAGTATTAGTATAAAGACTTTAATTTGTGTTCAAAATGCATGACCAATTTTTATAAATTTGAACTACAAGCCACCATAATGATAATTCTAAATACTAAAATGTGTTTCAAGTCCTCAAGCTTGCAACCTTTATAGGATGCAAACAAAGCTCATTCCCCTTCAAATACCTTGGGCTACCGTTGTCAGACTCAAGACTAAGCAGGCAAGACTACATACCACTAATCCGAAAAGTAAGCGCAAGACTAACAGGATGGAGCTCGAAACTTTTGAACATGGCAGGAAGGCTGGTACTGATAAATTCGGTCCTCTCATCAATACCAATATACTACATGTCGGTATTCAGTTTACCAGTATGGGTTCTAAATGAACTGGAAAGAATAAGAAGGAATTTCCTATGGCAGGGAGCAGAGCAAAATGAGAATAAAATACACCTAGCAAACTGGGGTATGATATGTACGCCAAAGAAGTTAGGGGGGCTCGGGGTAATCGATCTTGCGCTTTTCAACCAAGCTTTGCTAGCAAAATGGCAATGGCAATGGCAGCGACATGAAACCACACTATGGAAAGGACTCTTTCAAGCGCTATACTGCAATACTGACATTTATGGGGTAGACAAATCATACCTTTTCCAAGCACACTTGAAGAATTCTACCAAACTGTGTGAATGTTTCTTTCTCAGGATGCCAAATCAGGGCAGCACAATTCGATTTTGGGAACAAAACTGGGGGATGGGTCTATTAAAAAATAGATTCGACGAGCTATATACCTTCTCAATACAACAAGAATCTAACTTGCAACAGGCATTACAGATGCCGGATATGATACAGCAGTTTAGAACAAACCTGTCAGACCAAGCATCGAGGCAGCTAACCACATTGCAACAGGAAATAAACCGGTACAGAAGTCAACAGCATAGCGTACCAGAATCAGCAACAGACACTGTATTATGGACAGTGACGGAGAATGGAGTTTTCACAGTGAGATCGGCGTATCAGGCAATGCTAAATGGCCCCAGGATAAGAACAACGGCCCATAAAATCTGGAAATTAAGAAGTCCACCGAGATACAGGATATTTGGTTGGCTACTAATACATAACAAGATACTGACAGCCCACAACCTAAAAAAAAGAGGATTTCAAATAGCAGGCATATGTTACTTGTGCTGGAACCAAGATGAAACATCACAACACATGTTCAATGAATGCCCACAGACAATACCCATATACAGAGGAGTGTTGCACCGAGGAGAGGGATACACAGCAGGCCAAAATAACATAAATAAGATGACGGACAAAAATACACCCAAGACAGACAAAGAACTGATACTCATCGCAAACTTCACAATATGGAGGGAACGATGTAACAGAATCTTCAAGGAGGAGAGAAAGAGCACACAACAACTGATCGATGAAGTGATTGATCAATGGAAGGCATCAACGGCACAGGCCCGAGATAGAAATTCCATGCTGCGAGAAGTGTAACAAAGACAGCTCTTCACTACCAACAATTTCTTTTAATTTTCTTTTATCCAGAGACTTCTATTTTACTTTTAGCAAATTTTTTTGGTTTCTTTTTTATTATGCACTGTACTTTTATTTTGCAACAGGGTTTCTTCTCAGAAACCCTTTCTCTGTAACCAATCAAGGTTAATGAAAGTAAGGGCTTGACCCTACTGTTTTATCAAAAAAAAAAAATTAGAATCAGTTAATGCTTTAAAACCCTTGATGCAATTTAATCACATATTAATGTCAGATGGTTAATAGCACCATATTTTTGTTATCTAGGTTGTGATCCGCATTTTGCAAACTTACGTACTTAATATCCAACATCTAGAAAATTTGGATGCTTTATATTGTTGTATTTAAATAAAAATATTTCAAAATTGTGGTTAAATTAGAGAGTAATATCTATGGCCATGTACTCATGTTGGAACGTAATTTTCCATTATAAGAATATCTTCAATTCCTATAAAAAAAAAAAAACCAGTTCTTTACTCAGCGTTTATATCAACCAAATGATAATTAAAAGAAAAGAAATATATTTGTGATGATTAATGGAATAATGGCACCATATTATTGTTATCTAGGTTGTCACTTGTCAGCATTTTTCAAACTTACACTTGGTATCCAACACCGAGAAAATCAGAATGTTTTACATTGTTGTATTTAAATAAAAATATTTCAAAATTATGGTTAAAATAGATAATAATATCTATGGTTGTATTGAAACATAACTTTCCATTATAAGAACATCTTTAGTTCCTATCCAGTTCTTGACTTAGCCGTTTAGATGAACCAAATGATTTTTTTTTTTTTTTAAAGATTGTTTCCTAGCGGACACTGTGCTTCTAATGAACATCATACCTCCAGTAACAAGATTGGCGATTAGGAGATGATTTTATTTGATGTATTTTTATTTTTTTTAGTATGGACGACTATTTGTGTGCTCTTGTTTATTGGGACGAGATAACGATTGGGCCTTTATTTTAGGCCTCTGCTATTTTGAATAGAGACCGGAAGTTTTTGTTTCTGATATGTTTGGACCACATATCAATAGCAATAATTCAAGTTATTGAGCTATTTTAAATTTAGTTTTGAATATATAGATGGTTGATTAGCTGCTCAGGATAGTCATTAGTTCATATTGTTTCACTATTTTAATTAAAAAAATTAAATTTGCAGTAATTTCAAACTGCTAAATTAATCGCAAACGTGAATGTTCTGTGATGTGCATGTATATGTTGGAGAAAAGGTATGCTGAAAAAAATATCTTTACTGTTATGTTTTGATTCAAATTATTATTCGGACCCGTTGGACTTTGTATCTTTAATATATATACTCTTTCTATGAGAGAGATAAGCCTAATACAATTCACTTTAAGTTGTCTCTTCGTTTCTTGCTCTCTTCTTTTTCTCAAATCCTAAAAAACTTAACAAATCGCTGCAAATTTGGATTTGTGATGTTTCAGTAATTAGAGTAATTTTTTGATAATTTGGGGAATTGATTAATTAGGTGTTTGAGAAATTGAATGGATATGTCGGCGAAGTATGATATTGAGAAGTATGATGGGAAGACGAGTTTTGCATTATGGCAAGTGCGTATGGTGGCAATTTTGTCAAGCCAAGGGGTTAAGGATGCCATTTTTGATCGAGATAATTTGATTGATGTGTTGACGGATAGTAAATGGAGAAATATGGATGATAAGACACTCTTCATTATTCAATTGTGTTTTAGCAATTCGACATTGCAAGAGGTCCTATCGGAGAAGACTGCTAAGGGTTTGTGGAAGAAATTTGAGAACATTTATACGAAGAAGTCTCTTACTAATCGGTTGCGGTTGAAATTACGCATCTACACCCTTCGCATGGTTGAAGGTATATCAATTTCTGATCATATTTCAGAGTTTGCATCTATTTTGAATGATTTAGGTAACATTGATGTTAAGGTGAAGGATGAGGATTAAGCGCTTTTGTTATTGTGCTCATTACTCACATCATATAAGACATTTAGAGACATGTTGATTTATAATAGAGACACGGTTGATACTAAAGGTACTTCAGAGGAGAAGGCCAATGTGGCCGAGTGTGACACAGTTGATACTCTTTGTGTGATAGATACCAATGTTGATAATAAGCATTGTTGGGTGATGGATACGGGTGCTTCGCAACACATGACTCCAAATACAGATTGATTTGAAACTTATGAGTCTACAGATGGTAAGGTTCTCATTGGGAACAATAACATGTGTAAGGTTGTCGGAATTGATTTGGTAACAATTAAGTTCCATGATGGAAAAGTCCGAAGGTTGACGGGTATGAGGCATATACCCGATTTGTCAAAGAATTTGATTTCTTTGGGGTCTCAGGAAAAGGGGTGCAAGTTCCAAAGTGAAGGTGGAGTCCTTGGAGTTTCTAAAGGGACTCTCACAATTATGAAGACAAAAAAGATTGGAACTCTTTATTTTCTACAAGGTTCCACGGTCATAGGCTTGGCCGCCATTGCGTGTTTGGGTACTATCTCAGATGCGAATGCTACAAAGTTGTGGCATATGAGATTGGGACATATAAGCAAGCGAGGAATGACCATTTTGAGCAAGAGAGACTTGTTGTGTGGCCAATGCACATGCAACTTGGAGTTTTGTGAGCATTGTGTATTTGGCAAGCATAAGAGGTTGAGTTTCTCCACAGCCATTCATTCGACCAAGGAAATATTAGACTATATCCATTCAGATCTTTGGGGACATTCTCGTGAGCCTTCTAAAGGTAATGGTTATCGGTACATGCTTATTTTCATTGATGATTTCTCAAGAAAGGTTTGGGTTTATTTCTTGAAAGAAACCAGTGATGTGTTGCGTACCTTCAAAGAATGGAAGTCATATTTGGAGAATCAAATGGAAAGGAAAGTTAAGAGATTGAGAACCGATAATGGTTTGGAGTTCTGCAACCGTAGTTTGATAATTTTTGTAAGGCCAAAAGGATTGTTCGGTATAAAACGGTGGTCAACACTCCTCAACAGAATGGTGTTGCGAAAATGATGAATAAGACACTACTTGAGAGGTTTAGCAGCATGCTTTGCGGGTTTGGATTAGGAGTTTTGGACGGAAGCCATTAACACATCTTGCTATTTGGTGAATCGATCTCCTACCACTTCAATTGAGTTGAAGACACCCGAAGAAGTGTGGTCGGGTAAGCCGGCCGATTATTCGAATTTGAGGGTGTTTGATTGTCCCCTTTATGCACATGTGAATGAAAGAAAGTTGGAGCCTAGATTGAAGAAGTGTGTTTTTCTTGGGTATCCCGAAAATATGAAGGGGTATAAGTTGTAGTGTCCCGAATCATCCAAGTTCCTTATCTCGAGAGATGTCATTTTCAATGAGTCGGCAATATTGAAGGCAAATGATGTTGCATCCGAGTCGACTATTAAGAAGAATGAGAAGGTTAAGAAGAATGTGAAGTTTGAGGAGCCGGTCCAAGAAGGTGATGATGTGATCTCACATGATGATGCCAATTTGGAGGAAGGTCAAGAAGAGGCACAACCATATGCATTGACAAGGGACCGAACTAGAAGAGAAATTCGACCACCTACATGTTGGGTTTCGAGGAACGGTTCAAACCCATTTAATTAGCTTAAGCTGCGGAAAGAGTAAAACAAAAATTTTTACATCTAACTTAAGCTACGGATTAAATGAATCAAGAAGATTCGTTTAATCCTATTCACAGATCTACTCCATAATTGATTTCCTAAAGCATTAAATCTATTTACAAATTAAATATATTAATATAACAATTTATACCTTGATTCCAAATCTCAGTTGGAATGCAGACCGAGCGAGTAGAGCCTCACCAGGGATGGAATCGACTCGCAGTATCACACGTGTGATACCTCTATTGGTTATCCACCAGGACTAACCGGAGAGCGATTTATTTCTTCTGCCAGAAATACCGTAAACCGCGGAATTCTGCAGAAACACTATTCACCGAAATAGGGACAGATTAAATATATTTAAGACTCCAAGTTATTCAGTTTCACTTAAAAAGCAAAACACGAAATACCGCAGAGTTTGCAAAAATATATTTTTCCGAATCTCGTAATAACCGAAATCAGGGAAGAGAGAAAAACCGATTAACAAAGTAATCAGATTAACATGTGAATTAGCAAATTTTCTCTCTACCCTCACCCCTCTATTTATAGTGTTTTGAGGAGGTTCGCAAAAGACCAAAATACCCCTCAAAACAAATCTATTTACCAAAAGCCCTTGACACCTCATCCTTTAATATGTGAAAAGACCAAAATACCCCTTCCACACCCTTCCACACTCTTCTCCATGTTTCTACACCCCTAAGGTGTCATGCAAGGTGGCATAGGTGTGAAATGACCATTTTGCCCTTGGCCCATTAAGGCATGAATAGTAAAAGGCTTTGATTTTGGGCTTTGACTTTGGGCCTTTAATTTTAATTAAGGCTTTGATTATTTTGGGCTTTTAAACCCATAATTCAAATCCATAATTAACAATTAAAATTCCAAATCATATATATATAATTGTCATGTACAATTATATTTCTTTTCGGTTATTGTTCGGTAACTTTTATACAACGTAACGTGTACGTTTATAAATTAACCGTTGTTTCTGCTTGTCATTCTAAATGACATTTATAATTTAATTATATCACGTATAATTAATTATAACCATCTTAATATTAATTATAATCAATTTATAATTAATCAGTAAGATTCTCCGAGTAGCTCCTATATGGTGTGACCCAATAGGATCTGTGTTATGTTGGTAAACAGAGTTAAAACTGTTTTAACTTCTGTTAGTCGTGGGTGGCATCTGGCAACACATCATGACCATCCAATTACACAGATGATGCTGTACTGTACAATATCACGATCCAGTAAACAATTTACTTGTGTCAGTTCTTCTGTCTCATAGCTATCATATCAGTTTTAAGGTAGATATGTGTCATCCTTGTTAACTGTATCTTTTCTTGATCTTGAGTAGATTATCAAATATAATTACTCTTGTAATTATACCGCATGCAGATAATCTAACTCTATCAAGGGGCCCAGTGATGCTATAGCTCGTATAGAGATACGAGGGACAAGTAGTATTCTTGGCAGACTATCACTTCCTCAGCTAAGTTATATATATGGAAATGCTACCGTTATGGCTGCTTTTTACGGACAGCGTTAGATAACACTTACTCATATATATTTCTTAGTGGGAACGATAAATACCTCATACTGTAGAACTTTGACACTGAATGAAAACATTAATGACACGAACACAATTCTATTTAATGTTTCATTCGGGGTCTGTCAAATACCATGTTCCTAGAACATGTATCTATGTGATTAAAATGACATCTCGTGTCAGGTGGTTTGTAAAACTTAACCATCTTTTAATCCACATACTAACCTTATAGCGGTAATTAGTGTTCCTGCTAATTACCTTGGTCAGTGACCTTTTAAGAGTATATATCATCTATATTATGGAGTTTCACAATTTCAGTCATGAACTCGAAATGATCCATAAATGCAATAATACTCAAGGCAACAAAATGATATATAAATAAACATTCAATTCATGAACAAAGCGTTATGATTAATTTATCGTATTATTGACTTCTAGATTATTACAAACTAACAATCTCCCACTTAAGCTAGGAGCCAATCATCGTAGGCCCTACTTATATACAAAACTCTATATTCTCTAAGATCTCGTAGATCATGAGAAAATCTCACAGCCAATCTTCTATGTGTTCCAGACTCATAAAAGCATTAAGCATCTCGTGCTTGGCTTGGGAAGAGGTTTTGTGAGTGGATCAGCTGTGTTGCTGATTGTGTCAATTTTTGCATATCTTTACATCACCTTTATATTAATTATATCTTTTATAATTAATTATAAACATTTTATTATGTTTATAATCTTAGGTGATAACGTCGTAAACAAGAAACATATCCTTAGTTCTCCTCAAGAACTTAAGGATATTCTTTACAGCATTCCAGTGTTTTATGCCTGGATTAGCCTGATATCTACTCGTCACACTCAAAGCGTACGAGACATCAGGGCGAGTGCACAACATGGCGTTTATGATAGAGCCAATAGCCGAAGCGTATGGTACTCTACTCATAGTGCTTTGCTCATCAGTTGTCGAAAGACACTGAGTCTTGATAAGCTGTGTACCATGATCCACTGGCAGGAATTCTCTCTTAGAATCCTGTATGCTGAACTGATTCAGCACTTTGTCAGTGTAACCACTAATCACAAGCTCGGAATCACCACCATAGACGAGAAACATATCCTTAGTTCTTCTTAAGTACTTAAGGATATTCTTTGCAGCAATCCAGTGCTCTTTGCCTAGATTAGCCTGATATCTACTCGTCACACTCAAAGCGTACGAGACATCAGGGCGAGTGCACAACATGGCGTACATGATAGAGCCAATAGCCGAAGCGTATGATACTCTACTCATATTGCTTCGCTCATCAGTAGTCGAAGGACACTGAGTCTTGCTTAGCTGAACACCATGAGACATTGGCAGGAATCCTCTCTTAGAATCCTGCATGCTGAACCGATTCAACACTTTGTCAATGTACGTGCTTTGACTTAAACCTATAAGTCTATTTGATCTATCTCGGTAGATCTTTATGCCTAATATATAGACAGCCTCGCCCAAGTCCTTCATTGAGAAAACTTTTCTTTAATGAAGACTTGGCTAATTGCAATAGAGGAATATCGTTTCCTATTAAGAGTATGTCATCTAAGATTAAGAAAGGCGATGGCACTCCCACTAGTTTTTCTGTACACATAAGATTCTTCTTCGCATCTGATGAAGTCAAGTTTTTGACTTCTTCGCCAAATCGTAGATTCCAACTCCGTGATGCATGCTTCAATCCATAAATGGATTCAAGAAGCTTGCATACCATCCCAGCATTCTCTGGATCTTCAAATCCCGTAGGCTGTGTCATGTACACATCCTCTTCTTAAATTTCCATTTAAGAATGCGGTTTTGACATCCATTTGCCATATTTCATAATCATGAAATGCGGCAATTGCTAGGAGTATCCGAATTGACTTAAACATAGCCACGGACGAAAAATTTCATCAATTCCTAGAATTTGTTTGAAACATTTTCGCTGCTAGCCGTGCTTTGTATATAGTCATCTTACCATCCATGTCTGTTTTCATTTTGAAAACCCACTTGTTAGCTATGGGTTTTATCCCATCAGGTGGTACAACTAGGTTCCAGACCGTGTTGTCATACATGGACTGTATTTCGGATCTCATGGCCTCCAGCCATTTATCAGAGTCGGGCCTATCCATTGCTTCTGCATAGGTCAAAGGATCTTCAGTGTCATAGGCTGAGATCTCGTGCAGTCCCAAGTACCTTTCAGGTGCATGGACTACTCTTGTTGACCTACGTAGCACTTGTTCTTCAGGCTGTTGAACTTGATCCACAGCAGTCTGCGGATCTAGTTCTCCTTCAACTTGCGTTGAAGTACTTGAGCTCGGGACTAGAACCTCATCCACAGCTACTTGTGGATTTGGTACTTCCAGATGCTCATCAGCCGAAGTATCAAGAGGTGGGTTAATCTGATCTGGTTCAGATATTATATTGTGTGATGTATCTTGAATTTCTTCAAGTATTACATTACTCCCACTACTTCCTTTTGCGAGAAACTCGTTCTCCAAAAATATACCATGTCGAGCAACAACTATCTTGTTCTCGGATTGGTAATAGAAGTAATATCCTTTCGTTTCCTTACGATACCCTACGAAAAAGCATTTGTCAGCTTTGGGATCAAGTTTGCCAGACGTCGGACGTTTGACAAATACTTCGCAACCCCATATTTTAAGATAAGACATATTTGGGAGTTTCCCTAACCATAACTCGTATGGAGTCTTTTCTACTGACTTGGATGAAACCATATTTATTGTTCGTGCAACAGTTTCTAGTGCGTGCCCCCAGAACGATTTCGGAAGGGTGGCTTCACTCATCATGGAACGAACCATGTCTAACAGAGTTCGATTCCGTCTCTCAGAAACACCGTTCCATTGTGGTGTCCCTGGAGGTGTGAGCTGTGAGACTATCCCACATTCCTTTAAGTATTCTTTAAACTCAAAACTCAAGTATTCGCCTCCACGGTCAGAACGTAGAGCCTTAATACTTTTGTTCAATTGATTTTCTACTTTAGTCTTGAATTCTTTGAACTTGTCAAAGGATTCAGACTTATGTCTCATCAAGTAGACATAACCGTATCTACTGTAATCATCAGTAAACGTGATAAAGTAAGAAAAATCATTTCTTGTGCAAGTACTCATAGGTCCACATACATCCGTGTGTATAAGACTTAACAAGTCACTTGCCCTTTCGCCCTTTTTGGAGAAATGCGCTTTGGTCATTTTACCTCGTATACAAGATTCGCATGTGTCAATTGATTCCAGATCAAATTTACCAAGAAGTCCATTTTTATGTAACTTCTTGATGCGTTTCTCATTTATATGACCAAGGCAACAATGCCACATGTAAGTCGTGCTTTCATGTGATGCTTTGAGTCGTTTGTTATTTATGTTAAACACGGGTTTATTCATTTCCAGTATATAAAGACCATTCATCATATATGAAGATCCATAATATAATTCATCTTTGTATATAGAACATCTATTGTCCTTTATTACTAAAGAGAAACCATTCATCTCTAAACATGAGATTGAAATGATATTTCTGGAAATGCTAGGAACAAAATATACATTTTCTAGTTCCATTACAATCCCGCTGGGTAGACACAACTCTATATTACCAGCTGTTACGGCTGCAACTCGTGCTCCGTTTTCAACTTGGAGTTGTATCTCCTTGTTATGTAGCTTCCTCCTATTTTTCAGTGCTTGCATATTTGAACAAATATGAGCACATGATCCGGTATCCAGTACCCAATCATTAATAGAGGTTGCAACGTTAACTTCAATAACATTGATACTTGAGACTGAGACTTTTGAGACATTCTCAAATTTCATATCTTCAAGATACTTCGGGCAGTTTCTCTTCCAGTGACCTTTGCTATTGCTGAAATAGCAGTCAAAGTTAGCAGAAACTTTTATCTTGGGAGAGTTCGTTCCTAGAACCAACTTCCTTTTGCCTTTGTACTTCGGAGCCACCTTCTTTGGGGCTTTCTCTATTTTCCTCCCACCTTCTTGGATCATGAGGACATGAGAGCTATTCTCAATGTCTTTATCAGTGATCCTCAGCATCCCTTGGGGCTCCTGCAAGCTTTTATCCAACTCTTGCTTATGGGAGTTCACAATGAACTCCGAATAGCTAGGAGGAAATGAGTTCAGGATAACTTCCATGGCCAACTCGTGGCTCCACGGACAGTTAAGCTTCTCCAGTTTCTCATCATCGCTTGTCATACGAAGCGTGTGAGTACTGACAGAGCTGCTCTCTACTATTTCAGCAGGGACCGGTGTATTTAGGATATATTCTCTTTTCTCACGTATGTCTATCTTTTCGAGTAGGGAGCGTAAAGAGAAGGACGTTTCTTTAGCCATATTTCTACAACGTTTTTAAAAGTAAAGATTTTAGTTTTGTTCATGTAATGTTTTATTCTAATAATAAAACTCCCACTGCAAATTTGTTCTATTCCCGTTTTGCAGTAGGACCAAGATCCCTATTTTCACCAATAACCAAGGCAGTGTATGCATATCATGGCTATTAGTTATCTTAGGTAAGCAAACTTGCTAATCACACCTCTTTGTGATTCTTGGTTTCGTTAAAACATCACGTGTATTTAACGAAGACTTTGCCCCAAGCCCAAAACTGTTTTGGAAATCATTGGTAAGTAACCTCACTCTATTTGGTTTGATATGTCGGACATAACCCTCGACCACCAAAGGTAAAAGGCGATGTCTACTGAGTAGTTTAATCATCAACCAATGAACAATGGTTTGAGGAGGATAGAGTGGGAAGGGCATACTACTTAGTATTTAATGGGTTGGTGTTTATGCTTAACAGTGCCAGCAATCTCTAAAAGAGATATGTCAGGAAGAATGATTAATGTGATTCTATTCGTATCTTTAAGCGACCTCTTTCATATGCTTCATTAAGCAGTCGTGGAAAGGAAGTCTAGAGTACGAAATGTGATCGCATTATTTTCTATCCTTAACGTGCCAGAAAGAACGACTAATGTGATTTTATTCGTATCTAAAGAGACCTCTTTCATATGCTTCATTAAGCAGTCGTGGAAAGGAAGTCTAGAAAGGATACCGAATATGATCCCCATTACTTTCTATTCTTAGCGTGCCAGAAAGAACGACTAATATGATTTTATTCGTATTTAAAGAGACCTCTTTCATATGCTTCATTAAGCAGTCGTGGAAAGGAAGTCTAGAAAGAATACCGAATATGATCTCCATTACTTTCTTTTCTTTTAGCAGTATCTCTTTCATATACTTAGCTTTTGTTAAGCAGTCAGTTCTTGCAACTGACTTTAGACATTCTAGCGGACACGTGAAAGTCGTTTGCCAGAAAGACAACGGTGAGTTCCTTCACAAATCTTTCTTTGACATCACGTTCTTTCACGGTTCCATGAAAGCGATAAATCTAATTTATTCAGTTCATATCAAAGCAGTAAATCTAATTTACTTATATACGGGACCAAGTCAGGTATATTTATTTATCAGTTCCTAATTCTTTATTTTGCAGCTATGCTCAGTTCTTTATTCTATACCGTTTAAAGCATATAAACAGTTTACATGTTTTTAAAACAGATATTCTTTTCGTTCCATAAAGCAATTTGGTAACGTGACAAAGTTCCTTTTCGGCCAGCCATTAGGACATGTAAAAGGGGCTCCCAAGAAAGATTGGGGTCACGAGTACCGCTTAGACTCAATCTTTCCTAGACAGAACCATCTCTTTTACGGTGTGGAAATGACAGTTCTTACTAAGGTACTTTATTGCTTCATCACATTCTTCGATGAACTTTATTTTCCGAAGGTTTTCGAAAAAGGCGAAAGATTTACACTAAATTTTGCCATTTCAAAAGCGTTAAAGCAATTTGGTAATGTGACAAAGTTCCTTTTCGGCCAGCCATTAGGACGTGTAAAAGGGGCTCCCAGGAAAGATCGGGGTCACAAGGACCGCTTAGACTCAATCTTTCCTAGACAGAACCATCTCTTTTACGGTGTGGAAATGACAGCTCTTACTAAGGTACTTTATTGCTTCATCACATTCTTCGATGAACTTTAACGCGATCAAAAGTTTTTGAAAACGAAAATATAAAGAAAGCATAAAGAAAGCGTAAATCTAATTTAACTTTCTTAGTCGGAAAAACCGAACCAAGAAAATCTCATTTCTAATCGGTTTTGGACTTGTGCTGCAAATGTCAGAATTTAAACTGATACGCGGTACATGCACCTTATTTGCATAAGTTATAACTTTAGAAAATCAATAGCGGGAGAGCCTTGTGCTCTGATACCACTGTTGGGTTTCGAGGAACGGTTCAAACCCATTTAATTAGCTTAAGCTGCGGAAAGAGTAAAACAAAAATTTTTACATCTAACTTAAGCTACGGATTAAATGAATCAAGAAGATTCGTTTAATCCTATTCACAGATCTACTCCATAATTGATTTCCTAAAGCATTAAATCTATTTACAAATTAAATATATTAATATAACAATTTATACCTTGATTCCAAATCTCAGTTGGAATGCAGACCGAGTGAGTAGAGCCTCACCAGGGATGGAATCGACTCGCAGTATCACACGTGTGATACCTCTATTGGTTATCCACCAGGACTAACCGGATAGCGATTTATTTCTTCTGCCAGAAATACCGTAAACCGCGGAATTCTGCAGAAACACTATTCACCGAAATAGGGACAGATTAAATATATTTAAGACTCCAAGTTATTCAGTTTCACTTAAAAAGCAAAACACGAAATACCGCAGAGTTTGCAAAAATATATTTTTCCGAATCTCGTAATAACCGAAATCAGGGAAGAGAGAAAAACCGATTAACAAAGTAATCAGATTAACATGTGAATTAGCAAATTTTCTCTCTACCCTCACCCCTCTATTTATAGTGTTTTGAGGAGGTTCGCAAAAGACCAAAATACCCCTCAAAACAAATCTATTTACCAAAAGCCCTTGACACCTCATCCTTTAATATGTGAAAAGACCAAAATACCCCTTCCACACCCTTCCACACTCTTCTCCATGTTTCTACACCCCTAAGGTGTCATGCAAGGTGGCATAGGTGTGAAATGACCATTTTGCACTTGGCCCATTAAGGCATGAATAGTAAAAGGCTTTGATTTTGGGCTTTGACTTTGGGCCTTTAATTTTGATTAAGGCTTTGATTATTTTGGGCTTTTAAACCCATAATTCAAATCCATAATTAACAATTAAAATTCCAAATCATATATATATAATTGTCATGTACAATTATATTTCTTTTCGGTTATTGTTCGGTAACTTTTATACAACGTAACGTGTACGTTTATAAATTAACCGTTGTTTCTGCTTGTCATTCTAAATGACATTTATAATTTAATTATATCACGTATAATTAATTATAACCATCTTAATATTAATTATAATCAATTTATAATTAATCAGTAAGATTCTCCGAGTAGCTCCTATATGGTGTGACCCAATAGGATCTGTGTTATGTTGGTAAACAGAGTTAAAACTGTTTTAACTTCTGTTAGTCGTGGGTGGCATCTGGCAACACATCATGACCATCCAATTACACAGATGATGCTGTACTGTACAATATCACGATCCAGTAAACAATTTACTTGTGTCAGTTCTTCTGTCTCATAGCTATCATATCAGTTTTAAGGTAGATATGTGTCATCCTTGTTAACTGTATCTTTTCTTGATCTTGAGTAGATTATCAAATATAATTACTCTTGTAATTATACCGCATGCAGATAATCTAACTCTATCAAGGGGCCCAGTGATGCTATAGCTCGTATAGAGATACGAGGGACAAGTAGTATTCTTGGCAGACTATCACTTCCTCAGCTAAGCTATGTATATGGAAATGCTACCGTTATGGCTGCTTTTTACAGACAGCGTTAGATAACACTTACTCATATATATTTCTTAGTGGGAACGATAAATACCTCATACTGTAGAACTTTGACACTGAATGAAAACATTAATGACACGAACACAATTCTATTTAATGTTTCATTCGGGGTCTGTCAAATACCATGTTCCTAGAACATGTATCTATGTGATTAAAATGACATCTCGTGTCAGGTGGTTTGTAAAACTTAACCATCTTTTAATCCACATACTAACCTTATAGCGGTAATTAGTGTTCCTGCTAATTACCTTGGTCAGTGACCTTTTAAGAGTATATATCATCTATATTATGGAGTTTCACAATTTCAGTCATGAACTCGAAATGATCCATAAATGCAATAATACTCAAGGCAACAAAATGATATATAAATAAACATTCAATTCATGAACACAGCTTTATGATTAATTTATCGTATTATTGACTTCTAGATTATTACAAACTAACACTACAAGGTATGGATACTCCGACTTTGCTTATTGTTTGGCAATTACAGATGATGTGGAGTATTGTGAGCCATATTCCTACAAAGAAGTTATTTCTTCTGATGATGCAGCCAATTGGGTTGCCGCTATGAATGAAGAGTTACAATTCTTGCAACAATATGAGACTTGGTCTCCTGTGAAGCTTCCTAGTGGTAAGAGAATTGTGGATTGCAAGTGGGTGTTTAAAAGGAAGATTGATGGCTCAAATATCGCGAATTTTTTATACAAGACAAGGCTTGTGGCTAAAGGGTATAGTCAAGTCCAAGGTGTGGACTTCAATGATATGTTTTCTCCCGTGATTAAGCATACCTCCATTCGAGTTTTGCTCTCTTTGGTGGCAATGAAAGATTTGGAGTTGAAGCAAATGGATGTGAAAACCGCCTTCTTGCATGGTGATTTGGAATAGCAAATTTACATGAGTCAACCGGAGGGTTTAGAGGTTGTGGGAAAGAAGGACCGTATGTATCTTTTGAAGAAGTCCTTTATGGCTATAAGCAATCACTGCGGCAATGATACAAGAAATTTGACTCATTCATGGAGTATTGATTTTCACCGTTCCAACTATGATAGTTGTGTTTATTTCAAGAAGTTGGATGGTGGTGAGTTCATTTACTTGTTGCTCTATGTGCATGACATGTTGATTGCATCCTCAAACTTGAAAAAAGTTAGGAAGTTGAAAGAGCAACTAAGTTCGGCATTTGAGATGAAAGATTTGGGGGCCGCCAAAAGGATTCTCGAGATGGAGATCACAAGTGATAGGTCTAAAAGAAAGTTGTTTCTTTCACAAAAGAGTTTTACCGAAAAAGTATTACGCCGTTTTAGCATGGAGAAAGCGAAGGTTGTTTCAACACCTCTTGCTGAGGCTTTCAGCCGCTTTAAGCCCAAAATCCGATAATGAGAAGAAATATATGGAAAAGGTTCCATATTCGAGTGCAGTCTGGAGTCTCATGTACTTGATGGTGTGTACTCGACCCGACATTGCTCAAGCCGTTAGTATGGTAAGTAGATATCTCTCTTATCCTGGGAAAGGGCATTGGAAAGCGATGAAGTCAATCTTCCGCTATTTGAGAGGTACTATTGATGCTCGTTTGGAGTTTGGTAATGACAAGGTACTAACGGGTTTTGTGGATGTGGATTTTGTGGGTGATTTGGACAAGAGATGTTCTTTGACGGGTTATGTTTTTAGCTTTAGAGATTGTGCAAATAGTTGAGAGTCTACACTTCAAGCAATCGTTGCACTCTCAAGTACTGAAGCCGAATACATGGCAATTACCGACGCTATTAAGGAGGCTATTTGGCTCAAGGCGTTTGTTGGTGAGATGTCTTCTTTAGAGGGTCCTATTACGGTGTTTTGTGACAATCAAAGAGCATTACATTTGACCAAGGATCGCATGTACCATGAGAAGATGAAGAACATTGACATTCGGTACCATTTTGTTCGAGATGTGATATCGGAAGACAAGGTTGCCGTGAAGAAGATTGGTACCGAGTCAAATCCGACCGATATGCTCACAAAGTCTCTTCCAATTGCAAAGTTCAAACTTTGTTCAAGCTTGGTGTCAGTTTGTTTCTAGCTAGTTTGAGCTAGTTCTGTTTCTAGCATGTTGCTAGTGTATCTTTATGTTTACCTTTGTTTAGGTTATGTTTGTTTTATGCATTTGTTTTATGTTTTAGTTTGTTTTAGATACAATTTGAATCAAAGTGAAAATTGTTACGTTTTGACTCAAATTGCTATTAGGATTCGTTGGACTTTGTATCTTTAATATATAGACTCTTTGTATGAAAGAGAATTAAGCCTAATACAATTCACTTTGAGTTATCTATCTCTTTATCTCTTGCTCTCTTCCTCTTCTCAAATCTTAGAAAACCTAATATTTACTAAATATTTGCATTTATTCTTCGTATAGTAACAATTTTAGACTAAGTACTTCTCGTATAACGCCTCGATTGATGTGCAAATATGTTGTATTTATATGATTATAATTTTTAGACCTTCCATTAGTAAAATTACAAGGAAATCTAATAAAAAAAACAACAATCATGTAAACAACTTCAAATGAATTCTTCTTGGATTCCTCCTTAACGAATCATCATCAATTTGGCACAATTTAACACCAATAAAAGTTGAAAACCAAAGTAAATGCTTCATATAACGTACAGTTACATGGAATGACTCGATCAACAGAGACTATATTAACCAACAAGAAAATCGTGGTAAAAACAATGAAAAAAGATATATTGATTTAATACCAAATTAATGCGAAGTCATCTGAGTAATTTATATCTTTTTATTTTTTTACTACTCAATAATAAATGAAATTTTTTATAAGAAGAAAACGTGATAAATTAAACTCTTATTATATATAGTGATTTTATTTATAATCATAGGATTTATATCGTAAAAAAATATAGATATACAATAAGAAAAAGAACTGAAAGTGCCACTGTCAATAATATTTTTTAATTTTATAAAAAATCTTATATCAATTTGTTAAGTGAAAAATAATCTAATAATATGTTGGCGGCGTTTTTATCATTAAAGACCTTTTATTGTAACTCTTTTTTTTTCCTTGAAAATGGGACCAATGTTGATTTTTTTTTTGGCTGACAGAATTCCGGAGAAAATTATGTGAAAAAATAAATGAAAAGGAAAAACAACATCATACAAATATACAATTAACACAATGGTGTTATAGTTGAAACTTGGGAACCTGAGGAAATTTGATTGCTTTTTATATTGTTGTACTAAAATAGAAATGTTTCATAATTATGAATAAAGTGGGTCCATTATTGGGTTTACTCTAATATTTGCAAATCCGTTCTGGATGCATTTAATTTTGTTGAACATTGTTGAAAATAAAGAAGAAAGATAGAAGAATTGATCTCAGACACTCATCATAGATCAAGATAT
Organism: Carex rostrata; assembly: GCF_964058835.1. NCBI lineage: Eukaryota > Viridiplantae > Streptophyta > Magnoliopsida > Poales > Cyperaceae > Carex > Carex rostrata. The sequence goes on along the minus strand of NC_135947.1, from coordinate 5,923,057 downwards.
CAAAAATAAAGGAAATAAGAAATAGATTTTTATAGAAATAAAATAAACGGTAACGTGTACCGTATTGACACAAGTAACAAAATAGTACAAACAGTAACTTAGATAGAATTTTAGTATAAATAGATGTAGGAGCTCTTGTAATAAACACAACAAATATACTTCAATACAATAATCTCCTTAGAATTCATAAAATCAACATGGTATCAGAGCTTCAAGCTCGATTCTGATAACCTATAACCCGATAATCGATATTTACTAGTAAATTGATAAACTTATAAACAGAAACAGAAAAACCATAGTAGAGATTCATCAATCAAGCAACATCAGAAATGGATCAATGGGGGCAACAAGCAAGCGAGGCTATCAACCTATCGAAACTATACCCGACTTTGCTAAACGGTATGAACTATCTATCATGGACCAAATCAGTCACTATTTCTCTTAGTAGCAGAGATAAAATAGAATTCATCACAGGAGATAAAGAACGACTCGAACCAAAAAAATTGGATAAACCAACAGATGCCGGAAAAATCCAAATTCGAAAATGGCAAAAAGAAGATCATACTATAATGGCTCTAATATACAGGTCTATGGAGCAACAAATCACTGATTTGTTTCTCCAAAGTTGTAATACATCAAAAGAACTGTGGGAGGAGATTGAATCCTTTTACAGGCAACAAAAAAACCATTCTCATGTCTACCGCCTCCAATTAGAAATTCAGCAAGAAAGAAAAGGAACCAAAACCCATTTAGAGTACCTTGCCTCTCTCAAAAAGAAATACGATGAACTCGCTATTTATCAGCCATTCACAACCAACCCAAAAGAACTCAAAAAAAGAATAGAGGAGGATTAAATCTTCTCATACCTTGCTGGCTTTGACTCAAGCTATGAGGTCATTCGGTCACAGATTATTCGAGCACCCGACCTTCCTTCCTTTTCCGAGGTAGTAAACCAAATTCAAAGAGAAGACTCTTTGCGAGAGGCTATAGGGGGTCCACAAGCCAGCCATGGTGAGGGACACGAGCCCCACGGCCACTCCGCAAGATTTTCCCAAAATAACCAAAACCCTAGTTCTCAAAATCATCAAAATTGGCCAAATTCAAGAAGTGAGAAATGCTCTCACTGCAAGGAGGAGGGTCACAAGGCCGAGAAGTGTTATTTTCTTCATCCAAACCTCAAGTCGAAGTGGTGGAAAGAGATGGATTCAAAGAGAGGAGGCGGAGTAGGCTGGAACGAAGAGAAAAAGAAAGAGAAAGAGGGATACGTGCATGGGGGCTTCTCTGCCCGATTTTTTTAAAAATACCCAAAACAAAAAATAAATAATTTAAAATACCCAGGTTTCGGACAAAATTTTAAAAATGCCCAAACCGCCTCAAAATTCGGCGGTCCGGAATTTTAATTCCGAACCACCAATAAATTCAGCGGTCCGGGCCTATAAATACCCCCCAAAGCCTGTTTCTCTCTCCTCACAATTCATTTTCTCAAAATCTCACTCTCTCTCCTCCCCACCCGAATTTCTCCTCTCTTTTCTCCTCTCTTCTTCTCTCTTCTTCCAATTTGCAAGTAAGTCCCTAGATTTTTTTGAAATTTCATTTGTAGTGTAAAAAAGTTGTAGATTAGTCCAATTATGTTAGTAAGGTATCAAAATTAGTATTTTTTTTTTAGTTAGTTGAGTTAGTGCTAATTAGTTATAATTAGGATTAAATAATTACGGTACCAATTTAGTAGTAATTAGTATCAATGTAGGTATCAAAATATTTATAATTAGTGATAATTATGGTACCAAAGTTAGTTTTAATTGTAACTTGAATTATTTAGTCCAAAATTTGATCGTAATTAGTGCTAATTAGTTATAATTAGGGTTAATTAATTACGGTACCAATTTAGTGGTTATTAGTGTCAATGTAGGTACTAAAATATTTGTAATTAGTGATAATTATGGTACCAAAGTTAGTTTTAATTTTATTTTGGATTATTTAGTCCAAGCTATGATCGTAATTAGTGTTAATTAGTGGTAATTAGTGTTAATTAATTAAAGTACCGAATTTAGTGATAATTAGTGTTAATGTAGGTACAAAATTAGTTTTAATTAGTGATAATTGAGGAGGCCAAAGTTAGTTGTAATTTTATTTTGGATTATTTAGTCCAAAATTTGATAGTAATTATTGTTAATCAGTTATAATTAGGATTAATTAATTACGGTACCAATTTAGTGGTAATTAGTGTTAATGTAGGTACAAAATTAGTTATAATTAGTGATAGTTGAGTATATTTGAGTATATTTTATCATATTTGAGTATATTTTTGTCGTAATTAATGTATTTTAGCATATTTTACCGTGATAAGCGTATTTTAGCATATTTTAGTATATTTTGCCCAAAGAACAATTTTTTTTTTTCATATTAACGTAATTTAACCAATTGTAGCATGTCTAATTTTTTTTCAAACGTAGGATGGCTAGGGGACGGCCTAGGAGACCACCACCACCCGACCATACTGATGATCCCATTTCCGTGGACAGCACGGAGCATTTTAGTCCATTATTATGGATACCTCATAGTGAGCATCGAGTCTCACTGGCATCCCGAGAGGTACTTGATTACTTTTTCCTTTATTTTTTGAAAGTTTAAATTTTTGCTAATTGCTCATTTTTTTAAGTTTTTATGTTGTTTTTTTTTTCAACACAGAGTCAGGACCTCCTAGAATGTAAGAATCGGGCATACGGCATGCAGTACTACTTCCGGGGTTTATTATGTAGTGTTTTATATTTTATTATGTTTTATGTTTGTGTTTTTAGTTAGCTTATTATGTTTTATATTTTAGTTAGCTTATTATGTTTTATATTTTAGTTAGCTTATTATGTTTTATTATGTTTTAGTTTTAGTTTTGGGTTAAACTATGTTTTATGATAGTATTCGTACAATAAAAAAATATTAAACAATTTTGAAAAAAAAACACTAAAAAAATAAGAACACAAAAATACTTCAAAAATAACACTAAAATAAAATAGTACAACAACAAAAATAAGAACAAAAAAACACTAATAAAAATAACCACAAAGTTAAACCCCGGAAGAAAAATTTATCGGTTGGGGCTATTTTTGCGAGCTTATATCTCACGTTTTGTTCAGAGATTCTGAATAAAACTTGGCAGTGCTATTCTAGGATGTTGATACTGTATGTCGGTAAATTTTCATGATTTTTGGAGATGTTTTTCTAAGGAAACCAGAGGTGCAAAGTTGGACCCCGGAAGAAACATTCATCGGTTGGGGCTATTTTTGCGAGCTTATATCTCACGTTTTGTTCAGAAATTCTGAATGAAACTTGGCAGTGCTGTTCTAGGATGTCGAGACTGTATGTCGGTAAATTTTCATGATTTTTGGAGATGTTTTACTAAGAAAACAAGAGGTGCAAAGTTGGACCCTGGAAGAAACATTCATCGGTTGGGGCTATTTTTGCGAGTTTATATCTCACGTTTTGTTGAGAAATTCTGCATGAAACTTGGCAGTGCTGTTCTAGGATGTCGAGATTATATGTCGGTAAATTTTCATGATTTTTGGAGATTTTTTACCAAGGAAACCAGAAGTGCAAAGTTGGACCCCGGATGAAACATTAATCAGTTGGGGCCATTTTTACGAGCTTATATCTCATGTTCTGTTCAGAGATTCTACATGAAACTTGGCAGTGCTGTTCTAGGATGTCGAGACTACATGTCGGTACATTTTCATGATTTTTCAAGCTGTTTTGCTAAGAAAATCAGAGGTACATTTTATTGCAAAAAATCTGAATATATAAAACAATTTGATTTGCAAAAAAAAAAAAAAAAAAAAATTCGGACCGCTGAATTTATTGGTGGTTCGGAATTAAAATTCCGGACCGCCGAATTTTGAGGTGGTTTGGGCATTTTTAAAATTTTGTCCGAAACCTGAATATTTTAAATTATTTATTTTTTGTTTTGGGTATTTTTAAAAAAATCGGCTTCTCTGCCCAAACCAAAAACCCACTTTTAAATGAAAACCAATATTTTAATAAAAACAATGGTTCGGGTGAAAATCCATTCTTTTATAAACCCAATGGTTTGAATGAACCAAGTTCAAGTAGCCAAGGAGTTGGCGGGTCAGATGGATCAGGAGATCAAATGGAGCAGATTCTCCAACAGCTCAATGTGTTGCTTGCTCAAAATTCTGCTAGCTGATGTGGTATTGTATCTCACTCAAATAATTTTAATTTATTTAACCAAATAATTGTTGATAGTGATGCAACATATCACATGTTTGGAAATAAAATTTTCCTTGAAAATTTGACAATACCCAAAAATAGCAAATGGTATGAAAGAAAAAATCAATTGTATAGGAGAAATTATTTTGAGCAACAAAAAAATTAGTAAGGTATTATTTTTAAAAACTTTTCCTATAAATTTACTTTCGGTTAAAAAATTGACACAAGAATTTAATTGTGATGTAATATTCTCATATAAAAATGTAATATTTCAAGACCAGGTAACTGGGGACAAGATTGGAGAAGGATTTCTTAGAAATAGACATTATTTTTTGGACTTAGAAAAATTAAAATTTTGTGCTTCCGCAAGCTCAATTAATTATGATAGATGGCACAAGAGACTTGAGCATCCATCCTACAAGATCTTAAATAATGTTTTAAAAATTTCAAATTCTAGTTATATTAATTATGATATATGTAAGTTGGCAAAACAAACGAGACTTCCCTTTTCACTTTCCACTAGTAGAAGGGAAGCCTCGTTTGATTTAGTCCACTTCGATGTATGGGGTCCGGCCCCAATCAATTCGTATAATGGATTTAAGTATTTTGTGATATTTATTAATGATTTTTGTCAATCTATTTGGTTGTATTTATTTAAATCAAAAGATGAGGTTTTTATGTATTTTAGAGAATTTCTATGTCTTGTAGAAACTCAATTCAACGCTAAACTTAAAATTTTTAGGTCGGATAATGGAACGGAATTTGTAAATAAAAATTTTACTAATCTTTTTAAAGAAAAATGAATTATACACCAAACAACTTGCATAAACACTCCCGAACAAAATGGAGTGTCGGAAAGAAAAAATAAGCATCTATTAGAAATAACACGTGCATTACTATTTCAAAATAATGTTCCAAAAATATATTGGTCGGATGCCATCATTTGTGCTACATATCTAATTAATAGATTATCTAGTGTTACTTTAGAAAATAAGAGTCCAACCGAAATTCTTTACCAACAAAAAAAAATCTAGATCACTTAAGAGTTTTTGGTTGTGTATGTTTTATTCACATTAAAAGAAAAAACAAGTTTGATTTTATGTCAACAAAAGCTATTTTTTTAGGGTATTCACCATATAAAAAATGCTACAAATGCTATGACCCAATTAATAAAAAAAATATTTGTATTTAGAGATGTGATATTTTGTGAAGATGAACCATATTTTAAAAAGAGTGAGATTAATGATAAACCACTTAAAAATGATCAAGTTAGACCAATAGCACCTCTCTTAGATGAGTTAGATTTCATACCAAATGAGGACTATGAAAATGAATCAAATAATCATGAAGAAACAATAAATAATAATAACAATAATAATAAGGAAGAAGAAGAAAATAATAACAATAATGAGGAAGAAGAAAATAATAACAATAATAATGAGGAAGAAGAAACTACAATGACAATAAAATCCTCAATAATAACTCAACCATCTACTGGACTTAGGGATTTTGTAACCTATACGGTACAATATCCGATACAAGAATTTGTATCATACAAAAACATTTCATCCGAATACAATGCATTTCTTACTTTCATTGAAAAAGAAATTGAGCCAAATAATTACCAAGAAGCAATAACAAACCCGGTATGGTGCAAGGCCATGGAAGAAGAATTAAAAGCCCTTGAGAAAAATGAAACTTGGGTAATTGTTTCATTACCAAAAAATAAAAATATGTTGGATGCAAATGGGTATATAAAACCAAGTTCAATAGTGATGGTTCCATATAACGGTATAAAGCAAGATTAGTGGCCAAATGATATACTCAAACCTATGGTATAGATTATAACGAAATCTTTGCACCGGTAGCAAAAATGAATATCGTTAAAATTTTATTTTCTATTGCGGTAAACAATGATTGGAACCTACACCAAATGGATGTAAAAAATATTTTTCTTCAAGGAACACTGGAAGAGGATGTGTACATGACATCACCACCCTGCCATAAAATGAAAAACAATTTTAATATAGTTTGTAGGTTAAACAAATCAATCTACGGATTGAAGCAATCTCCTCGGGCATGATATGACAAACTTAGCTCATATTTAAATTCATATAATTTTAAGATAAGTAGTGCCGACCACCCCTTGTTTACCAAAAATGAAGGAAAAAATATAATCCTTGTGTTGGTGTATGCAGATGACCTAATAATTATCGGAAATAATTTAGAGAAAATTAGAAAAATCAAATCCCAATTAAAAAAAAAATTGACATTAAAGATCTAAGATACTTAAAATATTTTTTAGAAATAGAAGTAGTTTTTTCGGATAAATGCCTCTTCATTTCACAACGAAAATATACTTTAGACTTGCTAAAAGAAACCGGCAAACTAGGTTGCAAACCGGTCTCTACACCAATTGATACCAAATATAAATTAAATACCGAGGATGGTGAACCATTAGAAGACATAAACCAATTTCAAAGACTTGTAGAAAAATTAATTTATCTCACGGTAACAGGTCCGGATATTTCCTTTTCCGTAAGTCAAATTAGTAAATTTATGCATTCACCAAGAACGTTTCATTTGGAGGCTGTAAATAGAATATTGAGATATTTAAAAAGAAATCACGAAAAAGGCATAAAAATGAAAAACAATAATTGTTACGTTACGAAATTTTAGTAATTAAAGTCAAAGGATTTAAAAGCAAGAATTAAAAATTTTGCTAATAAAAAGGAAGTTTAAACCCTAATTAAGGTTCCCCTAAATAAGTAAATTAAGTATGAATCAAAACCGCGTTGAAATTTCGAGATTTTGAGATTTTATAGGCTGAGTGCGGATGGGTTGACCCGCACTGCGGGTGGGTGCATCCGCACTCATTCAAACATGTGTTGATTTGAAATTCTGAAAAATTAGCTAAGTACTGAGTGCGGGTGAGTGACCCGCACTGCGGATGGGTTCAGCCGCACTCATGAATTCTTGTATTGAACTGAATTTCCTAAAATCGGCTAAGTACTGAGTGCGGATGAGGTTGACCCGCACTGCGGGTGGAGTTCATCCGCACTACGCTCGGACTTTTTCTGACCTCTTGCCTAAGTCCCGAGTGCGGGTGAGTGACCCGCACTGCGGGTGAAGCCACCCGCACTGCGGGTGATTTCTGTGTTAAAATTCATTCCAAAAATCTACTAAGTGCTGAGTGCGGGTCAAGCCACCCGCAGTGCGGATGGGTGCATCCGCATTCAGAGAAATTTTAACCCTAAAACTCAAATCCAACCTTCTCTCTCTCTCTCTCTTCACCATTCCCCATTTTCATGAGATTTTCGCCCAAATAGAAGAAAAAGAGTGTGAGAAGTTCCCGTTTCTTCCAGACTTCCGATTGTTGCGAGAAATCGAGTTTGGAACCGAGTAGGCAGCCGAGGATCTCTCCGAACCCTCTTATTTGGTATTTCTTTCTCTCCTTCTTTCAATCGAAACCTCGAATTTTCTCGATTTCTCATATTCTCGTTTTAAACTCGAGATTTGTGTTCGAATTGCTCGAGGACTAGTTCCTCTACACTCCTTACTAGTTTGTTTGTCAATCTTTTTCCCGATTTCTTCCGATTTGTGAAATCTGATTTCTAGGGTTTCGTGCCAAAATTGAAAGTTGGCATAATCGTGATTTGATTTGTTTAACCCGACCAATTAGACTTATAATCGGTAGGGTTGCCTCCTGATCGTGAATTTTTAGAACATTTAACGACTGATTTGAGGTTTTGACCAAATTAGGGTTAACCAATCGGTAAATTGAATTGATCTGAGAACCAAAGTAGTAAAACGGTGATTGATTGTTACCAAAGTGAAATGGTATATGGCTAGAGGGTCTAGATGCATTTGTGCACCGTTATATGGGATTTTTAATAAGAAAGAAGGAACCGAAAAGAATTGATTTGGGACTGTACCAACCCTAAGTAAACGTATAGACCACTGAACCTGAATTAAACCAAGTAAACGTATAATATAGGTGTAGGCTCGGTCGAGCAAGATATCGCGAGACAATTCGAGACGCCCGATCCGTAACTAAGCGGTACGCTCATCAATATAAGGTGCGAGATTCTTGGACTTGTTTGATACTTTATTTTCAGGAATTAAACTGTTTATTCGTTTGTCATGTTGAATGATTAATTGTTGCATATTTTGGAATTCATGCTGTAGATTGATTCTTGCATAACTGAGAATGAGTTGAATTGTTTGGTTAAGATTACTTGGCATGTTGGTATGGTTATTATTTGATTAGTTCTATTAATTGTTCTTGATGTGAATGAATCCGCCAGGCCGACCTGTTTAGGTGGCTGGATAAGGTAACGGTGACCTATCCGTTGACCTGTGTTTTAGAATTTGCCAGGCCGACCTGTTTAGGTGGCTGGATAGGGTGACGCTGCTGACTTATGCGTTTGACCTGTTAGAATTTGCCAGACCGACCTGTTTAGGTGGCTGGATAGGGTGACGCTGCTGACTTATGCGTTTGACCTGTTAGAATTTGCCAGACCGACCTGTTTAGGTGGCTGGATAGGGTGACGCTGCTGACTTATGCGTTTGACCTGTTATGATTTTGCGAGACTGACCTATATGTGTGGCTTTGATATATATTTGCTTGAGATTTAGCAAAAGTTGACCTGTATAGGTAACTTTGATTCCGTGTGATTGCATTTGTCAAGTTGACCTGTATTGGTGACTTGTAACCGGACCTTAAGAAATGGTTAAGCCAAACAGCAATTGCAGATGGGTGTCTGATAAAGGGTCCAGCGGTTGGCCATCTGTAGGCGTCTGTAACCCTACAGATGTGGGTTTGATAACGGTTCAGCTCGAAAGAACATCTGTGGTTGCTACCAGTCCTAATGAAATGAGTTAAGCCAAAAGATATGTTGTGTTTTGAAATCCATCTTGGGAATTCCGTAAACTGTGTTTCAGGTTGATAAATTATTGTCGAGCATTGGCATTCTGTTATTTATGATTATATATATCTGTTTGAACTGTTATTGTTTGGGTTTCATTTTTGAATATAGAGTTTGATTGCAAGTCCAATAATCTAAACTGTGGCAAATTCGCACTGAGAATTTATTCTCACCCCCACCCTCCCGGTTATTTTACAGGTACTGGTGCGACTGATTCCGGAGAGGCACGCGAGTAGTAGGCCATAGTAGCTTACCATCTCAGGACCCTAGATATTTTGGTGTATAGTTTTAGGGTAGGCCTCATGGTTGGTATCCGGATGAGATACTTATGTTGTATTATTTACTGTCCAGACTGTGTACTCTGATTTTCTATTAGAAACTTGTTTTGAATTGCGTGTTGTTTGGTTTGAATTGTTAATTGCCTTGTAAGCATGCACGGCGTTGTATGCTTACGGCGGGGGACTGTTACGACCCATGGCCGCGGGGTGTGACAATAATTCTAATGAAATATGTGGCTATTCCAATGCAAATTGGGCCGGTAGCTTTGATAGAAAATTCGCCACCGGCTTTTGCACATTTGTAGGCGGGAATTAGTCATATGAAAAAATAAGAAACAAAATGTCGTGACTCGATCTAGCGCGGAGGCGGAGTACCGATCCATGGCATCCACCGCAAGTGAACTAATATGGATTAAACAACTACTTAGAGATATGAGCATCGAATTTGATCAACCTATGAAGATGTATTGCGACAATAATTCCACTCAACATATTGCATCAAATCCGGTGTTTCATGAAAGAACAAAACACATAGAGGTGGATTGCCACTTTATTAGAGAGAAGGTCCAAGTCAAATAAATAAAAACACCATTTGTGAGAAGTAAAGATCAATTAGCGGATGTTTTTACCAAAGGTTTGGATCCAACACATTTTGAGGTTATCACTAGCAAGCTCGGATTGTATGACATATACATTCCTAGCTTGAGAGGGAGTGTTGAAAATAAAGAAGAAACATAGAAGAATTGATCTCAAACACTCATCATAGATCAAGAGGTCAAAAATAAAGGAAATAAGAAATATACTTTTTTAGAAATAAAATAAACGATAACGTGTACCGTATTGACATAAATAGCAAAATAGTACAAACAGTAACTTAGATAGAATTTTAGTATAAATAGATGTAGAAACTCTTGTAATAAACACAACAAATATACTTCAATACAATAATCTGCTCAGAATTCATAAAATCAACAAACATGAATATCGGAAGAATGATATAGAAAGAAGTTAATGTTGGACGTCATTATTAAACGTTGTGACCAAGCTGATTTGCATGTTTGGAAGAATAATCACATAATTATTTGATATTAGTGCAGTCAATACCTTGAAAAAGCGCTTCTTAATTTGACTGATATATTGTCGATTCTTTAGTGTTAAACACTTATTTGGAGTGTGATGATTAAGACAAACTCGGCCCAAAATTTTTAGAAAGCATATATAGCAAGACAAAATCCAGTCCAGCCAGGTTGAACCTATAGAATATCACAAGATCAATACTTTTCGGTTATTTGTTGCTTTGTTTGTATTGTCATTTGTTATATAATTCACTTTCATATATAATAAGAACGAAAAACGAATAAAATAATATATCGTATTTATCTTTCTTTTTAATTTATATTTACTAATTTAAGTAGTAAACTAGAGTAATTAGAAATATCATCTTCTTTTAAAAATATGGTTATTTTTTTTATTTACATCCAGAGAAGTTTGACATGTGTGATGACTGATGAGAGATAATTTTTCAAAAATAAGAGAAGGAGAGGAGAGGGAGAGAGAAAGAGAAGAGTTTTGTGTGATTTGTCATGCATGTGTTGCTCATTTTTTTGTTTAAAATATGTGAATAATATTAATCAACTGTACAGTTACAGTAGAAAGAAGTGAACAAGTAGCAAAGAATTATACTTTCACTTTCTAAATAAAATGTATTTAAAACATGTCTTAATTAATTATATTTATGAGAGTAATGCTACAATGCATTGCAATATATAGGTATTTTTGTGCATTGGACCATAAATTACTGGATTCAAAGCTCAAATAACCAATTCAAACCGCTCATCTTGTTCTCCATATTAATATGTGCTTTGAGACCAAATTTTATATTTTTTGAAATATTTTTTACTATTTATTAAGCCACTTTGAAAATCTCTTATCCAACAGTGCCTTTTGATTTTACTGTTACCATTAGATCAGCGATTTTCAAAGTAGCTTAATAAATAGTAACAAATTCCAAAAATGTAAAATTTGGTCTCCAATCACATATTAATATGGATAACAAGATGAACGGTTTGAATCGGTCATTTGGACTTTGAATCGGTGATTTATGGTCCAATGCACAAAAATACCTATACATTGCAATGCATTGTAGCCTTACTCATATTTATGATATTGTATATATAATTTCAAATAAGAAACTAGAGAAAATCAACAACAACAAAAATACTAGAGAGCGAGTGTGTTTTGAAATATAATATTTCATTACATAAAAATAAGAACAAAAGTTAGTTATAGAACATCAATTTTCAACTTAAAATGACCTCGAAAATATCTTAGAAAACAATTGAATTACAAGAATATATATTAATCAAAATATTATTATTTTTGTTAACGTATTAACTGACTATATATAATTGTTCTGATTTAAAAGTCTTGGTGAATCCGATAAAAAAAATTGTTTTTTAACAATGGTGGAAAAGAAATTCGAATTTGTTCCCTACTTTAGCAAAGGTGACAAGAGATTTTTTGACAATTTAAGTCTCGATCATTACACCTGAGTCAGTTTTTAATGCGACGAGTCGGTTGACGGATCACTTGCACAACTCTATAACCGCTGAAATTAATGAAGCTCTTATTTGTTCAAAATATTGGTTTGTTTTGACTTGAATTAATCTTTTTCAATTCATGCCGATACCTTGATTGGAGGAGAATTTGCAGAGAGGTCATTTTCCCAACTAATAAGTATTGGGCTCATATTCTTATCAAAACCCCTTAGCGCTGCTTTGCTACTTCAATCAAGGTAAACAATTTTATTTATCATTTTTGTTTCAAATATAAACACCATTTATTATTTTCTTATTTTTATAAAATAAAGTTGTTCGCTAAATACATACAAGTGTGTTAGTGTGTACACTTTGAGTGCGTATCTTGAATTCTTGATGTATTGAATTGTAAATTAACTAAAATAGATCTGAAATGGTAAACCTGGCCAGTTTAAGCATTTGTCATAATGCAAATTAGAAGTTGTGATCATCTTTCACATTAATGTTTCCGTTTATAATTTAGATATATTAAATTTTTTTTGGTAAGATAATTTATGCATGTTTCATTTCTAAGATTAAGCAAGCACTGAGAAAGAAAATGTTCAAGTTCACATTGAGAATTTTTTTTTTTCCCTCCTCTTTGCAATATTGGTTGTACGTAGTTACAAAATGTTTTGAAATACAAATATTTGTCAAGAATACTGGGAATGTCGTTTGAATGTTGGTAATTGTACACGGAGAGTACTATTTTGAGGTCAATTATTATAAATTGATTGCCGAGAGAAATTTTTCTCGCTATATATTGCTTTTACCCTTTTAGTCTCTCTCTTCTTTAAATGTCTTAATTAATACAAACGTTAGTAAAGGAAAAATTAATAAAGGAAGGTATTTCACTATTTCTTCAAGAAAGACTTGATAAGTTTTCTACTTCATGCGCAATATCTAAATGCAAATCTAACTGTGACCTAAACTTGATGAATTAAATAATTCATGTGCAATATTTAGAACAAAACATTTGCATTTTTATCATGCAAAGCAGTAGAATTATTAAATTCATTGCATATATACTTTATAATTGTGCTCATATAATTAGTTGACACTTATTATAAGCTTCTTTCCTTTAAGCCAAAGAGAATAAAAACAAATGTGCTGAATAAATACCCAATTCTAAATGTTTGAAATGTGAATTCCACACAATAACTAATTTGAGCTAAGTACACTTTCATTTTTCCTATCTCACTTATATCATAACAATGATGAAATTTTTTCAAATATATAAAAAACCAAATACCTATTCGGAACAACAGGAAAAATCATCAAATATTAAAGAGTAGGGTTAAAATGCCCCATTGTTTTTTGCCCCAACCATGCCCCATCTCTATATCTTCGTTTACAAAGTTCAAATAGTCGATCCGAACCGTTCATCTTGTTCTACATATTAAAATGTGCTTAGAGACCAAATTTTATATTTTTTGGAATTTTTTTATTATTTTTTTAGATAAGTACAAAATCACTACATCTGGACCATCCAAAAACGGTGATTTTGTACATATCTAAAAAAATAGTAAAAAAATTTCCAAAAAATATAAAATTTGGTCTCTAAGCACATTTTAATATGTAGAACAAGATGAACGGTTCGGATCGACTATTTGAACTTTGTAAACGAAGATATAGAGATGGGGCATGGTTGGGGCAAAAAACAATGGGGCATTTTAACCCTACTCAATATTAAAATATATATATTAAGAACTTAATGTATAAGCTCGATCAAACCCCTATCTTAATGTTTAGAGATTAATCACTAATAATTTAGCTGACACTTTAATTTACCAGTATCAATTGTTCACAATGATAGAACGCAATTACTGTTTTTTTTAGAAAACAATATCATTTTAATTATTATACGTTATTATCTATATGTTACAAAATTTTATAAGAATTTGGGTCACATCACCCTAATGTCTAAGCTTTCATGTATAAAACTAACAGCTCTTTACCCGTAAGACCTCAGATTAACTAAATAATTTGATTTATTTCCATTTTTTTCCTGTGCGTACAGGTTGAAGAGATTAAGGAGAAAGGAGATACACGAGAAAGGAAATATGAAAGATACGGAAAGGGAGAAAGGAGATATGGGTTTGGAACATATATATACTTTTTTTTATCTCTAAAGGACTTTCTTCATTTAATTTTTGTATTAATGAAGACATTTAAGAGTGGAAGAGAGTGGAAGGGTACAACCGGTATTTAGAGAAAAAAATTCTCTTAGCCCTCAATTTTATAATAATTGACCTGAATATAGCACTCTCCATTGTACATAGGGGGGGAACCAGAAACTTTTAGGGCCTGTTCGGCATTCGGTAATCCCATGGGTTTTGGTTGGATTTTGGAATTTTCCCATTTATTTTCCCAACAGCCGTTCGGCAGGTCCAAAATTTCCTCTCAAACTTCCTACCGTTGTTCCCAATATGATTCTCTGCAGGTTAAAATCACGGGAAAAAAAAAATGAAGTCGGATTGAATTTTTTTTTTCCCCAATCATCTCTCTTATCTACTTTTTTATGCTGGGACCCACCATCTTTTTGCTTTTCTACCTCCCAACACCACGTGTCTCTCTTTTTCTCCTTCTCTTTCTATCAACCTCATCCAAGGAGCTCGTGCATATATAAGGAAAGAGGAAGTTTTTTATTTTCTATAGTGGGACTTAGCTGCTCGGATCCGGTCCCTCTTTATTTTTATTTTGTAATTCATATTTTAAATATGTTTGTTTAATGTTTGTAAGTGTTTCTTTTTTCGTAAATATTTTTAATTTGGGTTTGTTTATAAATATTTATTTTTTTTAAATGTTTTTAATAGTTTTTTTTTTAATATTTTTAATTAAATATTTTAAATATTTGTTTGTTTTCTAATTTTTGTGAATACATAATTTAAATGTTTGTTTTTTCGTAAGTGTTTGTAAAAGTTTATTTTTTGTAAATGTTTTTAATTACATATTTTAAATGTTTGTTTGCTTTTCAATTTTTGTAATTATATATTTTAAATTCTTGTTTGTTTGTTTATAAATGTTTATTTTTTGTAAATATTTTTAAATGTTTTTAATTGTTGTTTTCTTATTGTTTTAATTTATTTATAAATATTTTCTTATTTTATTTGTACCATTCTAGTAATATTTTTATTAGAAATGGTTCATTTTTTTAATATTATTATTTAATCAATTTTATTTAATTTCATTAATATAATTTTTAAAAAAATTATGTTTACCATTGGTTCACATCAATACAAAACAGAACGCTATACTATTAAAAAACAATAATTAAATAAAAAAATCATTTATAACTAAATTAAACTAAACCAATTAAATAAATATACATATTTTAAAATAAATAAAACTTTCCCACAATTAATCCCATGATACAAACGAACACTCATTTTCTCATATTTCCATAATTAATCCCGTGCATTCTGTACCCGTGGGTTCCCACTTTTTCAAAAGTAAATTCCTATTCCCATTCCCATTCCCATTCCCATTCCCATTCCGTAATCCCGTGACATTCGAACACGCCCTTAATAGGGGTGACTGAAAATTAAAATGCACAATTGTGGTGAGTGAAATTTGAACTCAAAACCTCTCAACTACAAAATAAAACTTTAACCACTAGACTACAACTAAACATTTGTTACTTATTAAGGGTGTCTAGACTCTATAGACAGTTAAAAAAAAAAAAGACAAAACCCAATTAAATTCCTATAAGTATAATTAAAATTTAAAATTATAGGAGTGGCTTAGTCTCAGAGAATTCACATCCTCCCTGGTACTGTAATAGGGAATCTTTTACAATTATTGGATCTAGACTGTTCTTTTTAACTTGGCACGAATCTCAAAGTCCAATAATAATGTCCCATGCGCTAGCTCAAATCCCAAAGCGGCTAGGAGTTAATTTTAAATCGTAAAGTGAATGAATCTTTTACAGTAATGGAGATGATACTTGTTCAACTCTTAGATCGGTCACTAATTGTACATCGTTACAAATATTTATCTTTTTGTTTGTTTTTTAATATTTAGAGATTGGATATAGTTTGTTCGTTGAGACGGTAACTTTACCATTCGAATTTGAAATTATTTTTTATAATTCCTTTTATCTGGAACTCTGGACCTGAGATACTAAATTTTCAATACCAGATTAAATTAATCCCTGAACCTTCTCATTTGGAACATAAAATTTATGTATATTACTGAGTAGATGCTTGATTTTCATATCGAATCGTTCAGATTAACTATTTAAACTTGAAAAAAAAAAATTATCCATAGTACATATTTATTCATGAATCAAACCTATGTGCGCTATACATAGCAACATAACCTCACTACTATGGGCTATGGTTGTCAAAAGATTTCTCTCACAAGGAAACTAAAATAAGATAAAAACGTACAAAAAAACATGGATGAGAAAAAATTCTTTGCTGAATATTTCATTTATTCATGAATCAACTTAGGAGTGCAAATTAGGACAGTACAAAATCGCTCAAACTCGTAATTCGCTCGCTAACTGCTCGTTTTAACTCGTTCATTTACAACTCGAGTTAATTCCAACTCGAGTTAGCTGACTCGTTTAATAAATAAGCTGAGTTTGAGTTTAAATGGCTAACCGACTCGTTTTAACTCCTAAGTTGTTGTTTGAATTTTTTATTTTGTTAGTTGTTTTGTTAATTATGTTTGAATTATTTGTATTTAGATAAACTATTACTCAATCATTTGACTTATTTTTGTTTAGATAAACTCTTACTAATATATAACTATAACTAAGAAAATTAACTGATCAAACGAGTTGTGAGTCACCTCGAGTTGGTAATGAGCTGAACTCAAGTTGGCTTTATAACTTGTTATTGGCATCCCAACTCGAGTTGACTCGCTCATTTACTAAATGAACTGAGCATGAGTTGGAGGTAACTCACTCAAACTCAGCTCATTTACACCCTTAGTGCAAATTATGTTGTATTTATATACATAGTCCCTTTTTTGAGTAAAATTACATGGAAATTTAATTGAAAACGAAAATCAGGTAAACAACTTTTTGAATTAATCATCATTAAAGTGGCATAAATTAAGACCAACAAAATGTTGGAAACCAAAGAAGATAATTCATATAAGAGTTACTTGGAATGACACGCGATCTACGAAAGACTGTATTAATCAACAAGGAAATCCTAAGTAAAAAAAAAGATATATTCATTCAACTAATTTGAAACTATGAAGACCTACTCTTTGAATTACCAAGTGTAAGGTCGAGCTCATCTGACACATACTCCTCATGTATTCTCTCCCCTTCCCATGGTTTAACGACCGCATTACTCACTGCATTCATATCATGATTACCCGAAAAGCCAAATGCGAACTCATCTGAGTAATTAACCGGAGAACATGTGCCACTTTGCCCCGGGGTCCACATTCTAGAATTACAACCCGCTACGCTAAATGGGTTCACGGAAACCAGACTAAATGTCGGGGAAACTGGTTCGGAAGGGAGATTGAGACTTGTCAGCCAGTCAGCCCTGGCTCGTGGGGAACCGGGTGTAGGGGAACATAATGGAGGGGTCACCGGTGCGCTGATTGAATTGAATTTGGATAAATTTAGGGGGTTTTGGTTTGTAGTTGTGTGGGTTGGTGTGCCTGGCCGTGTCACATAAGCAGAGGCAACTGGGCTGGGGCTGTAGGAGGCGAGTGGGCTTGGCTGGTACGAGGAAGAACAAGTGCTAGGGGAACGGGATGATATGTGCATTTCGGTTGGATAGTGTACTGGCTTTGATCCCTGCAAAGAATGATTATATTTGTTAAGATAGTTGTGTTTATTTAGAAGAAAAAAATCCTTTTTATTTTTTCCAAAAATAACAAACTCCTATCTTCTTTCTTATTTGTTTGAGTAGCCAAATTCATGTCCCTGCTATTATTTAATATAAATTTTTTTGTTATGAGAATAAGTGGGGATTCCAATCAATTTCATTGAAATCAAAATTTAGACATTACGATATCCAACCAGCTGGTACTGCACCCCTTTGTACAATATCCCAAGTTATTACAAAAGAGGCACTATAATCCTGTCTACAAAAAGCATTTCTACTAAAGCACTATTAGTTCATATAACAAGGTAAATAAAGCGATAGCAAAACTAAGTTTACAACAAAATATTTTGTTAACAACGGTCAACGGTTGCGTCCTCAATTTATCCTCTGCTGATAGACTACAAAACTACAAAGGACTAACTTTAATCAGCTAATGCAGTAATCCTGGCTCCGTTTATTATGGAGTATTGCAGTTCCAATAGAGAGAAATTAACAAATTATTTAATTTTTATTTCCTCATAAATATACTGTTGATTGCATATTAAGCAATAGTTCAGTTCCGATCAATTAGACAGAGTAGAGGCAGCTATGTTCGATCCAAGCCATACAGCTTAATTCGAACGGTCGGATGGCTAGGAACAGTGCATCAGAAGCTGCTACAATGGCAGTTGACTGGTCACAGAAAAAAGCACCTATACTATTTTTTTTTTTTTTTGCTTCACACCTATACTATGGGAGAAAGAAATATACAAGTTGACTGGTCTCTCGTCAAGTCAGTGATAACCGACAGCTGCAGTTTTACTTTCAACCTGACCAGAAAGGTCACGTTAAAATCAAATTACTCTGCACCTGGTCCACCTGGATCAGGTGTAGAGTAATAATCTAAACGACAGTTTGTAGGAAGCAAACTCGTGCACCTTATCTACGCATCAATGGTGGAGCCGTGGGGGTGCAGAACACTGAGCACGAGTGTCCTTTGTCGTTACTCGTGACAATGCACAATGCCACTTTAGTCAGAAAAAAAATTAACTGCAGTACGACCCACGGCGCTGTGACAGGCCAGAACCAGACAGGACCGCGTGGGTTGCGGTCCCAATGAAAAAAGACTGATATACCCCTAGTGCACGCTAATACGCTGATTTCGTCAAGCGCGCACGAGAGCAGACCACTAATCACGGGCAGAAAAATTATTATTAATCTTAGTAGTTGGATTTTACAATTTATTAGTCTATAGAAACCCAGAAACTTTAATAAAATAATAAATCCGT
This sequence comes from Carex rostrata, assembly GCF_964058835.1. Classification (NCBI taxonomy): domain Eukaryota; kingdom Viridiplantae; phylum Streptophyta; class Magnoliopsida; order Poales; family Cyperaceae; genus Carex; species Carex rostrata. Next base: position 5,903,991 of record NC_135947.1, on the reverse strand, counting down.
AGCGTGCACTGACCGTCCCAAATACTTAAATTAATCTATTATAGTATTGTACACAGTACACTGTACCAGACTACCTGTTAACGTGAGCGTTTCGCTTAATTAAAGCTTTTTAATAAATAAAATTCTAAGAAAAGTTCAACTCATATGGCGTCGCTTTCGTAAAATGCCAGAAATCAATTTCGATGAAATCCTCGGTTGCTATATCTCAATTCAATTGCAAAAATTCCCTGCTATGCTACTTTATATTTCTTTTTTGCTGTTGCTCTAACTACAGATGAAAAACATGTTTGCGACTAGTTTACTATACCTCTGGCACCAATTCTATAATAATGGCGGGGAACAATCAGATTTGTGAAAAAGAAAAAATGCAGAAGGGACAATTTTAACAGCGGAATTAATACGAGAGAACACACAGTAATTGTATGACGTCCTTGCAAATTAATTTACCAGAAGAACAAAAGTTATCGTATATTTATTTACCTTGCGGTATGTGGTGCCATCTTCTTCGACGATCCAGCCGGCCTCGTGGCAGAGAGCCTTGAGGACCTCGTTGTTGTCGCAGTGCTTCGGCAGGCTGTAGTTGCCGTACATCCTCAGCCCGGTGTAGATTTTCGCGCCGATTGCGCGCCTGCGTCGCTCTCGTCTTTTGTTGTTCTCCCTCTCCCGCCATGTCGGCATCCTCGACCCCGTCGCCATTGATCGAGAGATATAACTGTGCACGTGTTTTTTTGTTTGTGTGTGTGTGTGTGTGGGAGAGAGAGAGAAAGAGAGAGATGAGGAGGGAAGAGGAAATGTTTTGGGGGATGATATATTTGCAGGGGAAATTTGGAAGAAGAAACTACGAAAATGCCACTGCACGAGAAAAAGGGTTGGTTGATTTGGAAAATGGAGTGCTCAGATTTGAAAATGGGTGCTGCGTGAATGGAAACATCAGACTTTGTTGAGCGGACTCGATGCGTTATCTGAGTGAATGGAAACATCAGACTTTCTGACTTTTTGTTGAACCGACTGGATGTCTGGATGCGTTATCTGAATTTTGGTTTGTTTGTTATAGTATATCTTTAAATTAATTATTTTAACTTTGACAAAAATTGATTATTGTATTTCAAAAAGACAAAAATTGATTATGGATTTGACTTCAACGAAAATTATTTAGAAAAAAAAATGAATTCAGAACAGTTTTTTTTCTTTACATCTGCGTAAATTATGAGTAGTGTTTAATTAATTTATTCCAATATTTTAACCACTAAAGTTGCCTTAAAGATCTAATACATAAATTTAGAGTTCCAGGTTTTCCTTATTTTATTTTTAGTCTTACTTGACTGTTTGGCATTGGATTTAATTAAACGAGATTAACTAATCCTAACCACAAATATTTAGTTAGAACAGAAGCGAATTCTTCGAAATTTATGTATACCACTCAAAAATAATAAAATTACATATTTTCTTCTTCAAATTTTATAATTACTCATTTATCATCAAAAAACTCACATATTTTTCCAATAAAATGAAATTAAATATATATTAAATATATCTCAAAACTCAAAATAATTTTGTTTAAGATTCTGAAAACTACTATTAATCAAAAATTAATTAAAACTTTTTTTTTTGAGGAAAAAAATTAATTAAAACTAGAGTCAATCTCCATGTACTCCTCTCTATTCATCGTTTTGTTATATTTTTCAAAGAGACATATTCTTAGTTCTCTCCCGTTTAAGGGTTCTTCCTCGGATACTATCTCCAATAAGTATTATTGGAATTGCATTGAAGAGAGTTGTAACTAATTACAAGGAGAGTTTTTACTAAACATGATATTCATACTAAATATATTTGGGGATGAAATTTTATAATTTTTATAAATTTTTTAACTATTTTTTAAGATAGGTACAAAATCAATGTTTCTGTTCTAATCAAAAACATTAATTTTATACCCATCTAAAAAAATAGTAAAAATGTTTCAAAAACTATAAAATTTCATCTTCACATATATTTTAATATGAATATTATATTGAGTGGTTCGAATCAATAATTTAAACTTTAAAATAAAAATATAAAATATGATAAAATATAAAAAAAAATGCAATATTAGAACCTCTTAAAGAAAATAGTCTCTAGTCTCTAGTCTCTAGTCTACTCTTGACAATTTACATTGCAAGAGATAAGGTCTAGCAACAAGAGTGTGAATAAAGCGGTGCTTATGCAGTGAGATAAGCAAGGCGAACAGAAGCAAAACAAAAAGGAAAAAAATAAAAGCCCCTCTCTGAGGAATCCGTATCACCCCAGGTACCTGAGGTGCAAGTGGTGAATCTGGACCGTACATTCACTTGGCACGAATCTTAAAGAAGACCCCTACATCCTCAACAGCCGCTAAATTGAGTTTAGCATGAATAAAATTAATCTGGGCCGTCCATTTGTTTCAATTGCACCTCAGGTACCGGGGGGGACACGGACTCCTCGCTGAGTTCATCCCATCGTATCGAGTATCAGAATGAAGTAACAGATCAGTCCCAAATGCCTTCTCCTCTTCGTGATGGAAGGGCCAGTGGTCTTCCGTCTGTGTACAATATGTATACCTTATGTTTTTAGTTTGATGTTTGTGTGTTGTTTTGTGCTGTTTTCTGCATCTTCCTCTGTCTTTTTTTTTCTGTTTAGAGGTGACTGTCATAGATTGGTTGATTTAGTTCCAAGTCTGATTTGATTCAGTACCTTCTCAGCTGATGGGTGACTATCCTGGTCCGGTCGATTCAGTTCTCGGTCTGATTTGGATTTAGCGCCTTCTTGGCTGTAATATGCGTACAGAGAAAATCATCACTAGACTTCTATCACTCCAATTAAGCAAGGATGATCAAATTTGCGTCCACAGGATGCATATACTCTTGTGTGTTTTTACTTTTGATTAGTTTTATGTTTTCACAGGCACTCGTTGTCTAATCTTATGTAACAACTACTTTGTAACTTTTTTATAAATATAATTGTCTACAAATTTTTAACCCAAAAAAACCATCAACAAGGGTCGCCGTTAGGGGTGTAAATAGTCGGATACGGATCAGATAGTGGTCTTATCGTATCCGTATCCGTTATAATTTTTTGGATATGGATACGGATACAGATTAGATATCGGACGAATATAGATATTTTTCATAATTAGCTTGTTAGTTATAAAACATATATTATATTATTAAAATATTAGTCGCTAAGCTCAAATCGTTTGTTCCTGGACTCAGGAACAAACGACTCGGTTCTTCAATTTCTGAAGATCAAACGGCCGATCCAAACTGTTAGATATTTAATCTATATTAAAATGTGCTTGGAGACAAAATTTTATATTTTTTGAAATTTTTTTACTATTTATTAAGATGGTTTGAAAGTCGCTGTTTTTTTAAATGAGTTTGGCTAGTATAACATCAGTGTCATTTCAACCTATATAACACCAACTCTAAAACCTATCAAATCGATTTCAAACGGTAAATCCAAACCGTTCAAACCGATCTACTTCATTAGTTGTGCGTTTACATGCAAAGTTTATAACTTTTCGAATTTATTTAATATTGAGTCAAGCGGTCAAATATGTGAGTTTTTAAGTTAATTTTAATACATTAATTTTTCAATATTCTTTCCGCTTGATTTGATACTAAAATAACTCGAAAATATAAAAATTTTGTATGTAAACGCATCACACATAATGTAAATTGGTTTGAACGGTTTGGATTAGTCGTTCGAAGTCGATTTGATAAATTTTAGAGTTGGTGTTATATAGGTTGAAATGACATTGATATTATACTAGACAAACTGTGTGTGTGTGTGTGTGTATATATATATGCAATTTTGATAAATTATTGGTACAATATGCAATTTAATAAAACAATTTAAGAAGATATGGCACATATATTTGTTGTGGTTTAAAAATGTAAACGATTGGATATAGATAGTTAAAAGTCTTACCGTATCTTTATCCATAATAATTTTACGAATACAGATACGAATGAAAATAGTCTCAAAATACGGATACGAATTGAATAATTTAGGTAATAATATCCGATCCGTTTACACCGTCGCCGTCAACACACGCACGTGTAAGGCGTGTGAAGTGGGCCCCACTAAAATCCTAAAATTTCGAACTTTGTATTTATCTCGGAAGGGGACAGTTTACAAGGTTAGTTGGTTACAGCAATCGATCGGACACCACCACCATGAAATGCATTAATTAACCAGTTTGGACCATTATAAATGTGGAGCTGAAATCCAATGCCATTATGCCCATGCATGGACAATTATATTTTTTTATTGAAGTTCGTGCATTACAAATTGAGATTCGCATCGAAACACCCTGTAAAATTCACATTCTTGTGGGCCACATAGCACGAGCTCGCTCAAATGTGCACATGATAAATGTAAATATATCCAATCAAATAAAAGAAGATATAAATGTAAATGTAATGAGACTATTTAAAAAGAGGGGTGCTAAAAATTCAGGAATTCGGATCCTCTGATACCTGAGTGCGTATTCGGAGTGATGTAGGGGTCAGTATTATGTGTGCTTTGAGATTCGTGCAGAGTGTATTTAAACGGTTGGGATTTTCCATAAGAGTCACGCAAAGTTTGAGATATCTCAGAGGATACGAATTCCTAATACCTGAGGTGCAATAAATAAATTCAGACCATTTTTTTACTTCATAATATGAATCTCAAAGCAGACCCTTGCAATTTCTATATGTACTGAATTGAATTTGGTCCGATTAGGATTAATCTGAGCTGTCTATCCGTATAAATTGCACTCAGGTACTTAGGGAATACAGATTCCTTATTCAAATCGTCAATTTGATTTACTATGAGTTGATATAGTTGAGTTATAAATTTTCTAATCAGTAATTAGTAAATTAATTAAAAATTATTCAATCTGAAATTTATATTACATGGTCGGATTTTACGAGTTTGATGAGGCTTATTTAAAATACTTGTTTATTATATAGATAAAAATACAACATGTTTTCTCTAACAATGAATATGAACAAAAATTTATGAAAAAACAATATTAACAACATATTATATTATTTTTATAACGATATTGCTGTTACAGTTATTTATGAACAATTTTTCTTAAAATGCATAATAATTGTATTTTACTCAATGTTTTATAAAACTCGGAATCAATTTTCAGATTATAAAATCGAATTCATATCGAACCAACTAAACTATGCATACGGGTTTTTCTTTTTAGTTGAGTCGGTAAGATCGAACGGATTAATCGGATTAGACTTACAAATAACTATGGAGGTTTACATGTCTCTGACTCATCTGACAATACATATTATCATTTTGTTCTGTAAAATCAATTTTATTTGTTTTAAGTATGAATTTAGTCAGGTTAGAAACAATAAGAGGTATGCGGGTCAGACCCCATTCATTTTCTATTTTTATGTGTTCATATATAAGTTTGTATATAATTTAGAGTAAAACTAGTATAAAATTGATCTTCAACCGCATTACAAAAATTTTACATGATTGACTCTAAAATTCAATCGCCACACTTTTTGGACTATGCTCTGAATTTAGCAGTGAAACCACGTTAATGAGTGGGATCAGTTGATTAACCCTACTCAGTTTACGAGAAAAAGAGAGTTGAAATTGCAAATATTTATTTAAAACTCTACACTATATTCTTCTAAATAGCACATGGCGACGCATATATATGATATATCTATGATCTATCTATCAGCATAAGAGTCAGAGATGGCAGATCTCAGCAAGTAAAATACTTGTCATTAAAATAATTTTCAATTTCTCAATCCAAGATTTCTTAAGCATAGTCCTTGCATTGTGTGAGTCATGAGTCATGACTAGTTGGTCTTACCCACTCCCCCAAATAAAAAAGATCGAAAAATATATTTATTACCGACACGTAATAAAAAAATCTAATACATAGACATAGCTATGACCACATTAAGGGCCAGCTGAGCGACCTTATTTGTCATTATTACGTTTGAAATTAAAGAACAGTATATTATTTTTATTTGAAACTTGATTCTGATTAAATTGTTTTATCACTATTTTCGGATGGTTCAGGATCTATAGATCAGATGATCTTAAATAACTAGTTAAAAATTTGTAGAAAAAAATAAAATTTAGTTTTCAATTCTACTTTTCTATAAAAATATTATGTTGAATAGTTCAAATTATGAATTTTAAAAATAAAGATATTAATTTATAATGCAAACTTCTTTCAAAAAATTTATAATACAGACTTATGTGCGTATTGTAAAGTACCACATATAATAATGAGTTAGGCTAATATGACATTGGTGTTATTTGAAACTAAATAACACCAAATCTTAAACCCTTAGATCTGCTTTAAGATTCGTACAAAATAAAGTGCTTGAACAGTAAAAGCGAATATTACGAATCTTAAAGCAGATCTAAGGATTTAAGATTTGGTGTTATTTAGTTTCAAATAACACCAATGTCATATTAGCCTAACTCTATAATAACCTCAATTTATACATGATCCCTCGTAATTCTGATATTTATTGACTTGTTCCATCTAAAATTACACAAGACAATTTAAACAGCATGACAAACAATGATTTCAGGGTAAACGACTACCAATAAAGCTCAATTATCAATGATTTCGGGGTACGACTTGAAACTACATGAAGATCTAGCTTGTACGATTAGCTAAGCATATCTTCAACAAAATCTTTGAATCTTTATGTTATTCATACAATAAGAGCAAGGAAGATCTCATTACTTGATAATAACAAACAGGGCCGGTCCTGAAGATTTCGAGGCTTGGAACGAGAGAAAAAATTGTGGTCTTAATATAAATATTTTTTTTTTATTGATATATCAATAGATCATACAAAATATAAGGGACATAAAGCCAATACCCTTCAAAATAAAACACATACAACGAGTCAATGATTAACATACCCACATCATGTTTCTTGCTACTTGTTTTTTGCTCCTTACTCCTTGCTTATTGATAAACCAATTCTAAGACCTTCCTTGTATTTTGTACCTACACAAAAAGCACGTATAAACCACATCTTATCTGAAATGACTCCTCCTTGCATTTTTAGAAGCAAAATCATCAATTATATGTTCAACATCAATAGTTTTCAACATATTTTTTTCAACACTTAATATTGTTAATCCATTCAACCTATCTTGAGTCATAGTTGTTCGTAAATAAGATTTTATCAACTTTAATTTTGAAAAACTCCTTTCTGCAGATGCCACAGTAATAGGTACAGTTAGTAAAACTCTATAAGCAACCAAAACATCTTTTTCTATTTCTTTTTTCGCTACCTAATGCATATTTTCTAGGAAACATTATTTTAAACTAAAAGATAAAACAAAGTAATAGAACGATAAAACCCAGGCAATGAGGTAGAGCAGTCCAATATAGAGGCCGTGCTGTTGCCGCGCTCACTGACAATTTTCTAGGTTTCTGGAATCACGTTGGATGTCATCGTTGATTGTTGAACAATAGTGTTGATTGTTTCTTGGTATAACCTCAATTAATTTCTTGGCATATATGCTTTCGTATAATTTAGTGAGCAATATTGTTGAAAAATATATTGAAAGTTTCAAAATAAAGAAACTTTGACCAACAGTGAAATGAAAAAACAAAAAAAAGGAATGATTGAATCACGGATATCAATCAGATTTTAATACAACCATTCACGGATATCAATCAGAGATTTTAATAGCAACGTATCACGGATATAATTGATCTTCTGTTTTGCAATTTTAATACATACAATTTTTTTTTTCGGGGCCCTTTTGGAGTTTGGGGCCCAGGGTCATTGCCCTGGGTCAGGGCCGGCATTGATAACAAATAACCCAACCTCTCAGATAACCGAAAATTATGAGAAGGGTTCAAATGCACCCAAATTTTTGTGCATCCAAATGCACTCTATCTTTCAAATCTTTTTTCTCCGTTTTCAAAGTCTGAATAGTCAATCCGAACTGTTAGATGCGATCTATATATTAAGATGTGCTTGGAGACGAAATTTTACATTTTTTGAAATTTTTTTACTATTTATTAAGCCACTTTGAAAAATCGCTGATCCAATGGTCTAGAAAATGTAAAATCAGCGATTTTCAAAGTGGCTTAATAAATAGTAAAAAAATTCCAAAAAATATAAAATTTGGTCTCCAAGCACATCTTAATATATAGATCGCATCTAACGGTTCAGATTGACTATTCAAACTTTGAAATTGGAGAAAAAGAATAAGGTGCATTTGAGTGCACAAAAATTTGGGTGCATTTGAACCCTCCTCTCTTTTTAGTTACCATCTTAATAAATTCAAATTAAACCACCACTACTTATATCTCCAAATTTCAATTCTTAACATTCATGCATAAAAAAAAAATAGTACGCCAACTGAGAATGCACATCACATTTTGTTTTGAGGTTTTTTTTTCGGTCCACACCCTCATTTGCAATATTTTTTTTTAGTTATGTTATGTTTTATATAGTTTGTAGCATAAAACGTAGATTAGATTGTGTGTATAACTTGTAGTAATTTGTGCACAAACTTAGTACACAACCTTTCTCAGATTGTGCATATAATTTGTTGTAGTGTTTTTTAGTTCAAATTTTGTACAAAATATATTTTTTAAACAAGTGCGTTTTAATTTCTACAATTTCACTGTCAAATTTGATGTGTACATATAATTCTAAACAACACATAACAAAATAAAATAGAACAGATAAAAAATTTAGTCCAAAAATTTCAAACATAACTAAATTGCGCTAATTTTTTAAAAATAAAAAATCAAGAAAAATAAAAAATAATTAATTTGGTGCGCTTCCCCAACTGGCATACCGAAAAATTTGGTACGCGCCTCCAGAGTGCGTGGGTGGTAAGATTTGAAATCTGAATTTTTCGATAGTGTTTCTTTAATTTCGAATTATTGAGATGATAACTAAAAAAATTTCGGCTCATATAATAGTATAATCTATGACTAATCTATACCTTTTTTAATTGTTGATACAATATCTCTTATAATATTCTTTCTAACCTATTTAGTCTGATTTCCAACGGACCACTCCTGATTCATTTCAATGGAACCCATTTCGACATAAACGGTACATATAACAATATCTTCCAAGTATTTTTCACACGGACACACCAAATATAAATATAATTGTGCCTTTAATAAATTAAATTAAAGTATCTAGAACCTGCCCCAACGCAAGTAACCAATGTGAACAAATTACAAAACATCCTTTTCAATCAAGTTGTATAAATAAAATAAAATAAAGAAAAAAAAATTCAGCTACTATTCAAAAAAGTAACTACCTAATGACTTACATATATGAATTGAAAATGACATGTACTTCTAATTCCAACCATCCACTTGTATCACGTCATTTTGGAAACACAACACAAATTTTGTTACACGTAAAGTGGAAAATCAATCCTCGCACGTGCGTCTTTCAAGTTAGAATTTTTAACCCAACTCCAATTGAATTTTTTTTTATCTTTATTTTAAGTTTTCTTTTTCTGAACAAAAATTATGGTCGATCTCTGAAATCTAGCTAATTGGGCTAGATCTGAAACTTTTACCCACTAATGAATTAAAACACTAATCTTGAATTAAAACACTAATTTTATATTGACACAACATCATCAAAATATTTTACTATATAGACAATTTTACCCTTCATTAAGTGTTTCCTTTAAAAATCAATTCTCTCTCATATATTAGCACATAATTATTTTTCCTTAAAAGTTATGTTTTATAAAGTATGTTACTTTATAAAAAAAAATATGTTTTTTATCATATATTATTTTAAAATATCTTCCTTAAAAGTTACAATAAAATATGTTTATAAACTTTATGCTATCATATAATAAGTATTCATTATTTATTTTAATCAAATGTTTAAGATTTTTTGAGAAAATTACAACAGTGAATTGATTTTATTATATTATTAAAATTTATCAACATTGTATATATCAATTTATTTTATACGACTTCACAAAAAAAAAATTTAAAAATCTACTATAAAAAAATTATCTATTAACATTTTATCTTCTTCTTTTTACACAATAACACTAAAAAAATCAACATTATTATATATATAAAAAATAACATTATTATATATATAAAAAATAACATTATTATATATATAAAAAATAACATTATTATATATATAAAAAACATATTGAATGCAAATTATCATGAATAATTTGACATTCAACTTATAATTAAAATATTAAATTAAAAGTACAACAAAAGACTACAAACTAACAAATTTATTTGGTCGCAATCTGCAAATTGTTAGCATACATAGCCTTTAGCACCATATAAATTACGAACAACAAGAAGTATATCATCACGATTTTCAAACTTCATATTAAGAAGTTGATTGCTTTCATTTGCATAATTGCATAATTCAAAACTTGATTTTCAAGGTTTTCTTCTGATAAGTTAGGAGATTGATAGATCTATTCAATTAACAAATATAAATTAATTACAAAACATCAATAAAAAAAATTGCTAACAATTTTAATTAAAATATACTAATAGATTATAAGTATCAAAATAAAGAAGAAGAAAATATAAAAAATTAAAAAAAATAATTGAGTTGGAATATATCATATATTAAAGCAAGTCTATCTTAATATATAAAAAATAAATTTACAAAAAAAGTTAAATACGTACCACGAGTCATGAGAAAAAAAAAATATCAACAAATTTATGTAGCTTTTGATTTTACATGAATGCAAAATATAAAAAAAAAAGAAAAAAAATCTAGTAATTATGGAAACCAAATAATTTAATGATCACTATATTAATTATATTATGAAAAAATGGTAGTTAGAGAAACATTTAATAAGGGTTAAAATTGCGGCGATTTTTATTAATATCCCTAAAACAAATCAAAATTTTAAAAATGCCCCTGCTCCCAATTTTTTTTAAAAAATGCCCTGACCGCCTGGGCTTCGGGCGGCCCAAAAAAGCCTGTGAGGCGCCACCCCCTGGGGCGGCCCAAAGCACAAGTGAGGCGCCACACAGCAGGGCGCCTCATGGGTGTGTGTGTTTCTTTTTTTTTTTTTTTTTTTTTTTTATAGAGAAATGTTAGTATTTTGATTTGAATAATTTTGTGAAGAAAAACGGATTAAAATTCATAATAAATCCAGGAATTTAAAATTCAAATACATTACTAAATAATACAGTACCGTCGAGTCCATAGAATAAGGTAACATAAAATTCATACAGCAACAACCAGTTCAAATATCAATTATACAAACCGTTACAGTTAAAACATAAAATACTACAACAACATACAATTAGGGTCTAAGCCTTACGAGACGAGGAGCTTGCTCCCTTTTTTTCCTCAGCCCGACGGACGCACGCAGGACACTCCCACGTAGTGAGACGAGCGTCGTTCAGCAGATCTGCATGCGGGTCCATGCAATTGGGATGAACAGCTTTGCCACATTTATAACAGAAGAACATATCCACCATATCTCCGTTCAGCTCACATAAGCAGCACTGTCCCCATCCAGGTGGAGGGACCCTGTCCACCCAGCCTTCCATCAGCATTTTTCTAATTGATGGATCAAGAGTGCTCAGAAATTCTTCATTATTTTTGGGTGAAAACAATCTTTCCAAATTCCTCATCGCGTAGGCTTCAGCCGTCCAAAAATTATTAATGAGTGCTCTTTTTGCTTCGCGTCGGTTTTAGTTCTTCCTCTATTTTTTCCAACTTTGGGTGCCATTATAACTAGGGTTTCAAGTGACAGCAATTGATTAGGAAGGCTAATTATGTGCGTAATTAAATACTAAGTTAATTTAAAGAGTGTAATAGTACCTCCTGACCGCCTCAATGTCATCAGTATCAACATCTATCTGATTATGGAAGAAGTGAGACCGGAGTGCCTTTAGAGAAATGCAGTACCCGGAATAACGAAACTCCTCCTCCTCCCCCTTCTTCTTCTTATATTTCTTCTGCAGAGTCTTCGGATCACACCCTAACAACTCCGGTATCATCCTCTGCAGCTCTGGATGGTCTGAGATGCCGCCTATGGGGTCGCCATCGATACGTAAACCCCATAAGGCGCTCACATCACCAAGGGTGACTGTCATCTCCCCGACCGGGAGATGAAATGTATGAGTCTCAGGTCGCCATCTCTCCGCTAGACCCTGCATCAGAGACACATCGATCATACTCTGCGGCATGGTGGCAAGCTGATACAAGCCGAGGTTCAAGATGTATCGCTGCATTTCTTTATGGGGGACGTACGGAATCTCAGACCTGCGGTGCCTCACCGTAAGCATGACATCGTCCTGTATTTATTATCAATTTGTCAGACTCAAATCGTGCATTTTTTTTAATAACTCAACAGAATGTCATTTTTTAAAGTATAAAATTCACGTACCTCAAGAGATGCCAATGAGACGCGGTGCTTAACATGATGGGTCCATAGAAGAGGACTAAATGTGTCAGGATCATGCACACCATCTGGAAAATCGGCCTGAGACGACGGATCCGCTCCAGTCGGATCCTCAAAACCCCTGCCAGTCGTATCATCATACGACGACGGGCCCTCTCCAGTCGGATCCACCGAGGACGTGCCAGCTCCACTCGGATCCACAGGATCTGCACCCTCTGCAGGCTCAGCTCGTACTCCCCACCGTCTAACTCTAGGCATTCTACATTTGCCAAAAAATATTAATCAAAACATACAATTTATATAAATTTTTTTTAATAAGAAGCATATACAATTCTGGGTTTACTTTTTTAATAAGAATTGCATGTATATAATCCAAAAATAATTGTATGTAAATAAATTGCATTTATATGATGTTAAAAAATATACAATTAATTTTGTTGCATGCATATGCATTTGCATGTATATACAATTAATTTACACTTTGCATGTAAGTAAATTGCATGCATACGCATTTTTTTTTTACAAAAATTAATTTTGTTGAAAATAAATAAACTTTACAAAAAAAAATGCATATACAATTCTGGGTTTATTTTTTGGGTGTATATGCAATTTGTTTACAAAATTAATTTTGCATGTACATGCATTTTTTTTTGGTAAACAAATGCATGCAATTTACTTACAATAAAAAAAATGAGATATAGATGCAATTTACTTACAATAAAAAAATATATATATCATTTTTAAACAAATATTGATATACTTCAAAATAATTAGTTTTACTTCAAATCTTTTATATTCATATATACATGTTTTTTATAAACTATCACAAAAATAATTTTCAAAAAATAAATATGCATATTTTTAAATCATAAACCCTAAATTGAAGTGTAAACCCTAAATTTGTAAGTAATTCACAATTGACAACCATAAACCCTAAATTTAACTATAAACCCTAAATTTAAAAAAAAATTCACAATTCACAACTACAAACCCTAAATTCAACCATATGTCATTCAAGCAATTTTACCATAAATCATAATCCTAAATTCGAGCAATTGCACCAATTCAAGCAATTCAAGCATCCAATTCAACCAATTCAAGCAATTCAAGCATCCAATTCAAGCAATCAAGCAATTCAACCATCTAATTCAAGCAATCAAGCAATTCAATCATCTAATTCAACCATCCAATCGAACCAATTCGACCAATTCAATCAATTCAACTAATTACTAATATTTCACCCTAAACATCGAATCAAACAAAACCGAATCACATTACATCATTTAATCACATTTAACCGAAACCCTAAACCCTAATCAAATCGAAAAAAAGAAAACTCACTTGTTCGATCGAGAGAGAAGCGAATCGAGGCGCGAGGCAGAGAGGGGTCGGCTCGGAACGGCTTCTTTCTTCTTCTTTCTTCTCTTTTTTTCTCTTTTTTTCCTCTTTTTTTGGCAGAAACAATGGGGGAGAGAGAGGAGGGGCGGCTCAGATGGGGGGGTTATAGATGGGCAGTGGGGCGCCAGATGGGGGGGGCGCCTCACTTGGCTTATGGGGCGCCAGATGGGGGGGCGCCTCACTGGTGTTGTGGGCCGCCATTTGGGCCGGCGCCTCACAGGCTTTTTTGGGCCGCCCGAAGCCCAGGCGGTCAGGGCATTTTTAAAAAAAAATTGGGAGCAGGGACATTTTTAAAATTTTGATTTGTTTTAGGGATATTAATAAAAATAGCCGTTAAAATTGTCCATACATTAAATTTTTATAGAATTATTGTGTTAATATAAACGTGTGTACTGTCGATATGCCTACCCGACATAAACGGTAGATATAACAATATCTTCCAAGTATTTTTCACACGGACAAACCAAATATAAATATAATTGTGCCTTTAATAAATTAAATTAAAGTATCTAGAACCTGCCCCAACGCAAGTAACCAATGTGAACAAATTACAAAACATCCTTTTCAATCAAGTTGTATAAATAAAATAAAATAAAGAAAAAAAAAATTCAGCTACTATTCAAAAAAGTAACTATCTAATGACTTACATATATATGAATTGAAAATGACATGTACTTCTAATTCCAACCATCCACTTGTATCACGTCATTTTGGAAACACAACACAAATTTTGTTACACGTAAAGTGGAAAATCAATCCTCGCACGTGCGTCTTTCAAGTTAGAATTTTTAACGCAGCTCCAATTGAATTTTTTTTTATCTTTATTTTAAGTTTTCTTTTTTCTGAACAAAAATTATGGTCGATCTCTGAAATCTAGCTAATTGGGCTAGATCTGAAACTTTTACCCACTAATGAATTGAAAATGGACCATTTTAAGTATCAGTTTTGAATTAAAACACTATTTTTGTTAGAGCCCATACTTTTATGAACTTTTTTTTGTTAGAGCTCAAACTTAAATAAAATAAAGTTACTCGTGTTGTTGTGCATTAGGTTCCCGTGCATGGTATGAGTGGGTCTAAAACTCTAAATACTAAAATTTATTAGAGAATACATACATACATTATGCATGATTTGTCATGCTATGTTACTCCATTTTTATTTACAATATCTATAAATTATATGTCATTTGCTATATATATTAAATTAGTCAATAAGAAAGCAGATAAGTATATTTTTATTTTATAAATAAACAACAACAACCAATTATTTAGTCCCAAACGAGTTGAGATAGGCTATAAATGAAACTCAATCACAATCATACAATAAAGATAAGTAGTAATAAAATAGTCATAAAATAAAAATAATAAAAATAAAAGTGAAAGTGATAGTAATAATACTAATACTAATATTAACTATATTCTATATAATTGTAGAGATCAAAGTCATAAGCTTACATCCTAGACTCCAAATTTCTACTTCTATGACCTAAGACCTATAATATTATCCCTAAATAATTCCTAACCAATACTAGGTTCTGGTACGTGGATCACTAGCTTCCACGCGCTCTTGTCCGAAGTCGACTCCTTAACTATATTCCACTCCTTCAAGTCTCTTTTTACTGCTTCGTCCCATGTCAATCGTGGCCGACCTCTGCCTCTCGTTGTATTTTTGATACGCCTTATAATTTCAGTACGCACCGGTGCTTCAGGAGACCTCCTTTGGAGATGTCCAAACCATCTCAAACGATTTTGGATGATCTTCTCTTCAATCGGTGCTACCCCAAGTCTGTCATGTATATCATCATTTCTGATGCGATCCCGTCTTGTATGCCCACAACTCCAACGCAACATACGCATCTCTGCTACACTTATCTTCTGAACATGTTGCCTTTTAGTAGCCCAACATTCTGCACCATATAACATCGCAGGTCTGATAGTTGTCATGTAGAACTTGCCTTTGAGCTTTTGGGGAACTTTTCTGTCACATAAAATGCCAGATGCCTGTCGCCATTTGATCCACTCCGCTCAAATCCTATGGCTAACATCTTCATCAATCTCACCATCACTCTACAACATCGACCCTAAATATCGAAAGGTGTCCTTCCTAGGCACTACTTGTCCAGCCAAAGTGACATCTCCATCATCTGACCGGACACTGCTGAACTCGCACCTCATATACTCGATTTTAGTCCTACTAAGTCTAAAATCCTTCGATTCTAGAGTTTGTCTCCACAACTCTAGTTGCCTATCAACTCCTATCCTACTCTCGTCGATTAGCACCACATTATAATAATGATTTTATATGAAATTTTTAATTTTCAAATTAGAATTCAGAAAAAAAAATAAACAAAATGAACTTATAGTATGTAATTACAAGTGATGACCACATTTACTTGTGTGACTATTTACAACATAATATTTATCGGCTTCACTTTTTTTTTCTATATTTATAAAAAGTAGGTAGTATTTTATAATTTTTTGTCCACATCTATACTTATAGCTTGATTTAGCACATCAACATGAGCGACTGTGCTTGTGTAGCACGCAAAGTCAATGAGATTCTCTAGGTTAATCACTTCAACATTCCTCTCAAAAAAATATGTTTCAACTCTCTATTTATTAAAAAAAAGTGTGAGAAATTATTATGAAAATGTTTTTCCTGAGAGCTGAGGTAACTGTAGGTTAAAAAATAAAAATAAAGATCGTGTGTGCATATTGTACATTATTTGTATGTCAAAAATAACTAATATTCAAAAATCATAACAAAAAATAGTAGAGGAAAATTAAAATGCACCATTAGTTTTGTAATCCAATCATGATCTATATACTTTTGTCTTATATATAGTTAGATCATGCACTCTTGTAGTTGAACTCATACAATTAAATCTTACCAGAAAACACTATATAAAGAGAAATTGAGAATTGATGGCAACATAAGAAAATGGTACAAAAGAAAATTTACAAAGATAAATAAACAAATTAATCAAATCTTACAAAATGCCTATGTGTGATATATGCAACGAACATTTTGACACAATGATGTTATTTCAAAAGCATATCAATGCACTCAGGGGCGGAACTAGGATTAGTTTATTTGATAAGTTTGGGAGGTACCAATCGGTATGCATATGTAAAAAATCATATGTAAATAATCACCCAGTAAGCAAATCAGATTTTATGGAGAGTGCCTGGCCCACCCCTCGTTCCACCCCTGAATGCACTACATGTAAATAATGATTTATAAAATGAGAATTCATTCTCTAATAATTATGCAATAGACTCTTCAGATAACAGTTCGGCAACTAAAAATTGTCGTGGTAAACAAAAAGATTGATAAATAAAAAACTATTAAATTGGGATATAAAGGAGCAAACCATCTGGACAAAAATAAAAAAAAAATCCTAATAAATACAACACATCCTATTAAATACACCCGCAACAAAAATGTTCCAAAAAATTAAAAATATTTTTAAAATTAATATATGTAATAATTAATAATATTTGCAATAATTAAGTAGTGTCTTTGTTTGAGGAAAAATGAAAATCATGCCTTCATTTAAATATATTTATTTGTTATTTTTGGATAAGCATAATTTTTTTTTTATGAAATCATACTTAAGAATTGTTTTTATTTTATGACAATTTGCATACACCAGTAAAATTAATGATCTAACATGAAACGCTTCTTAAAATTACAGTATTCTTTATTTTCTAATTAACTGAACGCACAATGGATTCATCTGTGGCGTTAGTTGAAAAATCTACACGAAAACCGTGCGTACGTATAAGTTTGACGAAACATTTTTTTTTTAATTTACAGTCTAATGTGCATCCATTGGCAGAGTTCCATGCATTTAGGGTAGACAGTCGTCTATTTTTGAATTTTGAAAAATAGTATGAGTATATGTTGGTTTGGATCTAGGTTTTGCCAACTTCTAAATTTTAATTTTGTCTATCTCTGACTAAATCAAAACTCTCGATCAGTGAAATAGATCGAATCGTTACAAATTTGGTAATATTTCATCAATGTATAGGTTTCATGCTTTTTAATTTAAACAAAAAAACTTATGTAATAACTATTTTGTAAATTGTTGGATCAATGCAATCACCTACGCACTTTTAACCAAAAAAAAAAGAAGAAGAGGAGGATGATTAAAAATAGTCGGATAGTGGGATCATAATAAACTTATTAGTTTTTTGAAAAAATTTCCGATGTACCCATTCAAACTTTCACAAGAATTAATTTCTCCATAAATACAACATAATATCTAATATTTCTATATAAACTTACTTGTAACATATATCAGTAAACTAAGGCCAAGCGGCAGAGTATGTGATATCACCATTGAAAATTATATAGTTTTATATAATTGTTGGATATTAAACTTTTTTCTATTATAAAAGAGAGTACAAAAATTTTGATTTACAAATGCACTGTAACTTGATTAATACTAATTAATAATCATGTCTGATTAATAAAATTACTCATTAAATTATGAGTTATATCTTATGAGACGAAAGAGTTATAAATTAAAAAAAAAAACTATAAAAATTGTTACTTTATAAAACTTTTGAGTATATCACAATTATAGGCAAAAATGTGGATTTTGAACTGTTATATCAATTGCTGAAAAAGATGAAATAACACAGTTAGCTAATTTTTTCTTTCTAAAATTATTGTAATAAAAAATCGAAAGTTAAATTTTCTTTACGACTTCACAACTTCAGCCAATATTAAAAAATAAATAAACAATAAAAGTGTCGTATCAATTTCTGCAACTGCAACGTGCATTTCGAACTGTCAACACGTGAGATCTAGACATCTAGTCTCTAGTCTCAACCTACGGGCATTTTGGGAAAAAGAAAATGTCTCCAGTCCACGAGTGACAATTTACATTGCAAGAGATAAGACCCAGCAACAATAGCCGCCATCAACACGCGCACGTGTAAGGCGTGTGAAGTAGGCCCCACTAAAATCCAAAAATTTCGAACTTTGTCTTTATCTCGTAAGGTGACAGTTTACTAGGTTACAGCAATCGGACACTGCCAGTCTGCCACGATAAAATGCACTAATTAACCAGTTTGGACGATTAAATGTGGAGTTGAAATCCAATGCCTGGATTACGGCTGCAAACTAATCGAACCGAATCGAACTTATCTCAGTTTGAATTTGATTTGAATTAATTTTGAATTAAATTTAGTTTGAATTAATTTCGAATTGAATTTTTTATGAACTCAATTTTAAATCTTTTACGGATTTTTTTACAAGAAAGAGTGATCATAGTCGTCGAAAGTGGAAGATAAAAGTCGTTTAGGATTTTAGAACTGAGAGCGAGGATTACTATTGAGAATGACAACACTGCCAAGCCCAACCCAACCCAAGATATATAGCTAGAATTGTTAGGAAAGTTCTAGAGTAATCAAGTTAGTATATGAAGGTTAGTGAATTTACTAGTGGGTTAAGAAAGCTCTAGAATTTTAGATATTTTAATAGGAGTCTAGAGGTTTCCATGGCAACTATAAATAGGGTGCATTGCTCATCATTTTGATCCATCCAAGCAAGGAAGCAATCCAAGCAAAATAAGAGAGTAGTAGTTTGGAGGTGTAGGATAATATAAGTACTAGAGGGTGTAATATTGGAGGTTAGATAATTAAGTAGTAGAGTTGTAAGAATAGTTTGAGTGAGTAATAAAGTTAGTTTCAATATAGTATCCCTACTCAACAAAGTGGTATCAGAGCTAGGTTCTGTCAGTGTTGGGTCGGTTCTGCCGAAGTCGACAATAAGGGTCGAGATAAAAGTCAGAAGTTTGCCGGTGTTGCGAGTACTTTGCCAGTCAAAATAGCCGTGTGTCGGCACCTTGTTGGAGAAGCTGCTGACCGAGTACAGTCCGGGACTGTGAAGAAAGCTAAGACCTGTAGGAGGCTTACTGTGTGTCGAGCAACTAGTGGAAGCCATGGATTTTGCAGGTACGACTGGTGGTTTTAAGAAATTAAATAACAACAACTATTTATATTGGAAGGCCTGCATAGAGTCTTATCTACAAGGATAAGACCTATGAGAAGTGGTAAGCGGGTCAGAGATGACTCCGCCAGATGTCGCAACTATAAATAGGGTATCTTGCTTCTCATTTTGATCCATCCAAGCAAGAAAGCAATCCAAGCAAAATAAGAGAGTAGTAGTTTGGAAGTGTAGGATAATATAAGTAGTAAAGGGTGTAATCTTGGAGGTTAGTGATAGGCCTAAATTATATACATATTCGATCTGATTTTTATCACGAAATAATATCAAATATCTTGTATTTTGAATATAAAGTAAATAGAATACATCTAGGATCAAGTTACTGCGTTTGTTTGGTTTTAATTTGCAGAAAATGAAGAAAACCGAAGAAAAATGCTCAGTGCGGACGCACGGTTTGCGATACAGCCGCACTAAGTACTTAGATGGATTTCTGGACGAGCGCCAATTTAAAAAGGTATAATAAGCTATTCATCAAAATCCTTGTGGATGCACGGATTTCGATGCGGCTGAAATCTGGACGCACAGGAAAAATCGAGCCCAGTGCGGGTGGCCTGGCCGCACTGTAGCAGTCAGCCAAAAATGGAACCTGAACTTAAAACAGCCATAACTTTTGACTCGTAACTCCGTTTTAGGCTTATGACCACTTTTTTGGAAAGCTAGCGAGAAGATCTACAACATGAGAAACTAAAAAAAGAAATTTGGTCCAGTGCAGAGGCACTCAGTACTTAGATGAATTTTCAGCATCTCAGCACTTCACAGAAAAAAAGTCTGAGCCTAGTGCGGATGCACTCACCTCAAGTGCGGCCGGGGCATCCGCACTGGACCAACAGAAAAGCCAAAATTATACGTTTTCAACACGGTTTCTATTTTTGGCGCATCATGGACGCGTTTTTACAGCCAAATGTGGACAATGCAATTTGGGGAATAATCCAAATATAGCACCCACTAACTGCACTTCCTAGCCTCTTAATTGAGCATAGCCATTGGCTATAAAAGAGGAGGTTCATTCCCATTCAAGGACACATCCATTCTCATCTCTCTCTCCCTTAGTGCATGTCCATTTCCATAAAATATAGCGATAAAGTTGCGGTAATTCTTGGAGTTCCAGAAGCTTTTCTAGGAAGGACAAGAAGGTCTAAGCAAGATTTCGGCAAGTTTGAAGTTCTTGATTCGATAAAAGGTGTAATCATTTCTTTATTTCATTTCTTCTTATTTTTGCCAATTTTTGTAATGGATCTCTCGATGAGGGAGTAGATCTCTCTCTAGGGGTTTAGGTCAATGCATGAACTTGTTTAATTGTATCTTATTCGGTTATTTGTTTTTATTATGATTGTTTTATGGGATTTGATTGTTAATTTCTATGATTTATCATTTGTGTTGATTACATAGTTTAGTACTTGAAATCGCTTTTTTATGCAAATGATCCAAATAAGTTAGGATGAGAGGAGAGTACCAAATTATGAACACAAATATCTTAGGTTTTGGGTTAGAAACGACCATACTTTGATATCCATAACCGGAACTATAGAAATTAAGGGTTAGGGTTTGGTGAAGAACGATCGTGAAGTCAAACCCCTACTTAGGACACCTAGATTGATTAAGTATTGATACGTATTTTGTGTAAACGTGATTGTTAAATATCCCTTTAGGATGGTAATAGCACCTAAAATTCGAGGAACATTAACCCAACCTACCAAAATACTTGTGTCAATAATTAGTCAATATAGGCTAACAAGAGCTCAATGGGTCTAGATAACTAGGGTGAAGAACGACCGTGAAGTTCGAAATTATCTAGGCACGTTATTAATTTACGACCGTGACCCTTTTTAACACTTTAGGTTAGAAATCTAATCAAATCATACATGAATTTGAACAAATACCGAATATATAGAATTAGCAAGGGATTGTAGACCGAATACCCCTAGATTTCCTCAACTAGAAAGCAAACCAATCTTTCTTTCATTTATTTACTTTAATTGCTTTAAATTCCTCCAATTCGGGTATTGAACCCAAATTTAGATTTAGTTAGGACAAACCCCCCATTACTTTATTGTACTTTACTTTATTTACTTGTTCTGAAATTAATTATTAAAGTTTAAACTAAATATTTACCATACTCTCTGTGGATCGATACCCGATAATATACTACGCGATAGGATTGTGCACTTGCAATCTGAACCGAAAGTGTATTTAGAGATAAAAGGTACATCTCGTTGTACTGAAACTTTGTACTATACCTTTTTGGTGTAACAGTTAGATAATTAAGTAGTAGAGTTGTAAGAATAGTTTGAGTGAGTAATAAAGTTAGTTTCAATATAGTGTCGCTACTCAACAGTTACGACTTACGAGCTATGACTTATGGGTGGGCGGCCTTATGTTTTAACTTTTAAGTCATCAATGAACATAAGTCATCAGCGGAAATCAACGATTCACGTTACTTTGAGATTCGAACTAGAATAGTTTGCAAATCTATTTCGAACGAACCAGGTCCAATTTGAATTTGGTTTGAATTTATTTCGAACTATTTCGAATCGAATTTTTATGAACTTTTTCGAATCAAACTTGAATCGAATCACGAACTACGAATTTTTTGTGCAGCCCTAGTCTGGATCAGCAATTGTAATTTTGTAGAAATTCATGCATTACAATTGAGATTCGCATCGAAACACCATGTACAATTCACATTATTAACAAAATATTATATTTTATTATTATTATAGCGGTATTACTGTTATAGTTTTTTATGATCATTTTTTCTTAAAATGTATAATTATTGGATTGTATTTTACTCAATGTTTTACAAAATTTGGAATCAAAATTTATGGAGAATTTCATATATACAACTAAAAAATTGTGAAATTATGTATTTACCATCTAAAAATCTAATAACTCATATATTTACCCAATTAATCAAAAAATGAGATCACTTAACTTTAATATTTTATAAAATATAATTAATAAGTTATTTAGTTTCTTCTCTTTCTCCGCTTCTTCCTCTTCTGCACACATTTCTCTCCCATCTTTTTGAGCGTATGTAACTTTTCCATTTTCACTGAAACTCTCTCCTCATCTTATTTCTCCCGCAGAAATTCGAAGAGAGAGGGTAGCAGACTCGGATATTAGAATTACAACAACATCTTGAACATCTAAAAATAAGATAACCACTCAAACTTATCCAATAAAACAACTCATACTGAATTCAACACTAATATCGCAACTGTTATCAAAGTAGTAATTGAGTTTGAGAATCTGTGTTTTGTTACTGGCTCAGTTTAGAATATCTATTTTTAATATTTTATATTGGATATAAAGAGAACAGTTCTAAGGAAAGAAAGAGAGGGTGCTAACTTAATCCTTGATTAATTAAAGTTTTAAAAAATTAAACATTATTAATCTGAGTTTTTGGTATATTTGATATATACTAAAGTTATATTGGATAAATATGTGAGTAATTAGATTTTTAGATGGTAAATATGTAATTATAAAAATTTGGATGGCAAATACGTAATTTCACAGTTTTTGAGTGGTATATATGAAATTTTCCCCAAAATTTAAGTTTTCGATTATAAAATCCAATTCATATCGAACCAATTAAACAATACATACTGATTTTTTTTTATAGTTGAGTCGGTAAGATTGATTTGATTGATCAGATTAATCGGATTAGACTTACAAATAACTGTGGCGGTTTATGTGTCTCTGACTCGTTCAACAATACATATTATCATTTTGTTCTGTAAGATCAATTTTACTTGTTTTAAGTGTGAATAAACTCGGGTTCATTTTCTTATTTTGTGTGTTTATAAATGAGTTCGTATATAGTTTATAGTAAAATATTATTGATATTGTATAATTAGTTCTCATTCGCAGTACAAAATTTTTGTATAATTAACCTCACCTCATTCAAATTTAACTCTCATACTTTAATAGTCAGACTCTGCCTTTGTTATTATTACGTTTGAAATTAAAGAACAACTTACTATTCTTATTTGAAACTTGATTTTGATTAAATTGTTTGATTATTATTTTCAGATGGTTCAGGATCTTTAGACTAGATGATCTTAAAAAATATTAGTTAAAAGTTTCTTGAAAATGTGAAATTAAATTTGATTTTCAATTTTGTTTTTCTATGAAAATTATGTTGAACAGTTCAAATCAACTGTTTAAACTTAAAAACAAAAATATTAATTCATAATACATACATACGTATTGCAATTAAAGTGCCATAACCTTACTTTATATATGATTCCGTTATAATTATGACATTTACTGAATGATCCCATCTAAAATTATTCGAGGCATTTTAACAAGCATGACAAACAACATATACTAATACAAATTTTGCGTTTTAGGTTGAGGTAAATGCCTACAAATAAAGCTCAATTATCAATAATTTCAAGATACGACTTGAAACTGGAATGAGATCAGTTGCTCTTTAAATCTCTGTTATTCCATACTATTCTTCCTCCTTTTCTTTAAAGTGAGAGATAGAGAGTAAAAAGAACAACAAATCATACTTTTCCTTTAGAAAAAGCAGCAGATGCTGATCCACTTGAAACTACATGAAGATCTAGCTTGTACGATTAGCTAAGCAAATCTTCTACAAAATCTTTGAATCTTTGTCTTAATCATATAATAATATATCAAGTAAGATCTCATTACTAGGTAATAACAAATAGGGGAAATTGGTTATTTACCACTTCAAAATCTTCAAATTAGAAAAATGTCACTCCAAAATTAGAATTCATTAAAATGTCACTTTAAACTTAGAAAATTCTTAATTTTGCCACTCTAAATTATTAATGACCAAATTATCCTCTGTTTTCTTCTTCTCCTCCGCCTCCTTGGTGGCTCTGCCCCGTGTCTCCAGCCTCTCTCTCTCTCTATCTGTCTTTTTAATTGAGTCACGGTAAAAATCTGGAACATGGCCGTTCGCATCAACAGACAGTGAGATAATATCAACCCTGTCAGAAACTGCCTCGTCCATTGCAGTCAGTATATCGCATTGCAAGTTTTCAAAGAGAAATGATTTTGCAAGAAAACGGAGAGCAAATTTTAGAGGCAATTTTGAAGCCAATTTGGACAAGGGTCAAATCCTTTCAATGATATATCCATTGCTGTACATGATTTGACCATCCCTTGGTGTGAGCTTGTTTTAAATAAGAAAATCGGGGCAGGTATATCTATCCCTCTGTTTATATTTCTGTATATATGTGAAAGGGATATTGACAACCTTTTTCTTCAAAAACCATGAAAACCAACATCAAAGTTCATTGAATTAAAAAACTAAAATTGTAGAGGAGAGGTGTTCATTCTATCAAATATGGGGCAATTTCGAAGTGTTTGGTCATTGTAGAGGAGATGTGTTCATACTTATAGAGCCACCAGGGAGGCGGAGGAGAAGAAGAAAACAGAGGGTAATTTGGTCATTAATAATTTGGAGTAGCAAAATTAAGAATTTTTTAAATTTAGAGTGGTATTTTGATGAATTCTAATTTTGGAGTGGCATTTTTCTAATTTGAAGGTTTTGGAGTGACAAATAATCAATTTCCCTTAACAAATAACCTAACCTCTCAGATAATAGTATAATCTATGAGTAATTTAGAGTAAAACTAGTGTGTTCTTAAGCTCACCAAAGTATTTGGTGAGCTTAACTCCAAAACCTATTATATCGGTTTCAAATGACAAATCTAAGTCGTTGAAATCCATCTACTTTACAAGTGATGAATTTACATACAAAAATTTTAAGTTTTCGAATTATTTTAGTATAAAGTTAAGCGGTCAAAATTAGAAGGTTTATAAATTAATTTTAGTGCATTCATTTTTTTAGTACTTTTTGACCACTTGATTTTATATAAAATTAATTCAAAATGTCACACCCCGCGGCCACGGGATGCGACAGTACCCCACCGTAAGCATACAACTTCGTGTATACTTACAAGGCAATTCAATTTTACATTCAAACATTCACAACCCAATAATATAAAACAGAATTTATAGATATAAATCGGAGTACACAGTCTGGTCCGAGTATAATACATCAAAAGTATCTCGTCTGGATACTAACCATAAGGACTACCCTAAAGCTATACAACAAAACATATATATATATCTAGGTCATATAAGGGCATACTACCAAAGGCCTACTACTTGCGTGCCTCCTCGGAATCAGTCGCACCAAAACCTGTAAAATAACCCGAAGGGTGGGGGTGAGAATAAATTCTCAGTGCGAATTTGCCACAGTTAGATTATTGGACTTGCAATCAAACTCCATATTAAAAAATGAAACCCATTCAATAGCAATTCAAATAAATACATATTCATAATAAAAAGGAATGCATATGCTCGACAACAAATAATAAACCGAATCACAGTTTACAGAATTTCCAAGATGAATTTCAAAATAAACACGTAGTTGGCTTAACTCGACTCATTAGGGCTTGTAACAACTACAGATGTTCTTTCGAGCTGGACCCTTTATCAAACCCACATCTGTAGGGTTACTGACACCTACAGATGGCCCACCGAGCTGGACCCTTTATCTGACACCCATCTGTAGCTGTTTGGCTTAACCATTTCCTAAGGTCTGGTTCCAAGTCAACTATATAGCTCAACTCGACAAATGCATTCACATGGAATCAAAGTTACCTATACAGGTCAACTTTGCAAATTTCAAGCAAATATATCAAAGCCACCCATATGGGTCAGCCTTGCAAATTCATAACAGGTCAACGCATAAGTCAGCAGCGTCACCTTATCCAGCCACCTATACAGGTCGGTCCGGCAAATTCATAACAGGTCAACACATAAGTCAGCAACGTCACCTTATCCAGCCACCTATACAGGTCGGCCTGGCAAATTCATAACAGGTCAACGCATAAGTCAGCAGCGTCACCTTATCCAGCCACCTATACAGGTCGGCCTGGCAAATTCATAACAGGTCAACGCATAAGTCAGCAGCGTCACCTTATCCAGCCACCTATACAGGTCGGCCTGGCAAATTCTTAACAGGTCAACGGATAGGTCACCGTCACCTTATCGAAGCCAAATCACATCATAAAAGAACAATCAAAATGACAACCATACCAATATGCAATTCAACCATGTCACACCATTCGATTTTAACCAGATTGGGTTATGCAACAATTCACACAATTACATCTATGCAACAATCAACTTACAACATGAATTCCAAAGTATGCAACAAACAAGCATTCAACATGACAATCGAAAAAGAGAATTTTTAATTTCTGAAAATAAAGTATCAAACAAGTCCAAGAATCCTGCACCTGTTTACGACGAGCGTATATCGCGCTTATGTTTCGGACGTCTCGAATGGTCCCGCAACGTCTTGCTCAACCGAGCCTACACCTATAATACATATATACTTGATTTTAATCATTGTTCGACGATTGATACCCTTACTTGTGTTATATGAGTTGCTTTATACTTTTCTTAACGAAATCCATATACCCTTGTCATTCGTCTTTATTACTAACACCTATAAAATTCACACCGTTTACGTTTGGGTCCTCTAAACCATACACAATTCTAATTATGCAACATTTTGCAAGAATACCCGTTTAATCATTTCTCATCTTACTAATTAAGTTTTCATACCAATTTGGATGGTTGTACATATATAGGGTTTGAGAGGTAACCCAACGATTTATCCAAGATACTAGCCCTAAATCAATTAGAAACCAAAATAATTTCAGATTTGGCAAGAGAGAAAGGAATCTTACCAATTAACACCTCTAATTATTGTTTAGACTAGATTAATCACAATTCTTCTCCAATTTTCGAATTTGGACCAAACCCTAGAATACAAAATCGAGATTGAGATGAAATTGAGAAAAAGATTACCAAATCAACAACATGAAAGGTCAATGGAGCTAGATTACTCACCATTTACACAATAATTTCGAATTTGAGTAAAAACCCTAGCAATGGAGATGAACTCAGATTTTGAGAGAAGAGAAGAAGGACTTTCCAACGGGAGAGCTAGATGGTGACCAGGGAGAGATATTCAACTGATTTCCAATCCCTTACTTCAATTTCTCACTTGTTTTGATGGATTTTAGATGGAGAAGAGGGTCTCTCTCTCTTTTTCTTTCTTCTGGACGGAACACACAAGAGAAGGGGGAAATGATGGAGAGAAAGAAGGAGAGACAACAGGAATTTTGCTAAATAGACTCTCACATTGTCGGATAAAACGTTATAACGTTTTGGTAAATCGTTATAACGATTCAGCTAGTGAAAAACGCAGGAAATAGTGTATAAAACGCATGATTTAGTGTATAAAACGTTATAACGTTTTCTGAAAACGTTATGACATTTTAATTGAATCCAGCCTTCATAAAATCGCCATTTTTATCAAGTTTTACAGTGAAAAACGTTACATAACGTTTTAAAAACGTTATAACGATTTACGATTTTTTTTTTTGAACGTAACACAAAATTCTAAAAAATTTTACATGTAAATTCATCACTAATGAAGTAAATTGGTTTCAATGGTTTACATTTATTGTTTGAAGCTAATCTAATAAGTTTTGGAGTTAAGCT
The DNA here is from genome assembly GCF_964058835.1 of Carex rostrata. NCBI lineage: Eukaryota > Viridiplantae > Streptophyta > Magnoliopsida > Poales > Cyperaceae > Carex > Carex rostrata. The sequence goes on along the minus strand of NC_135947.1, from coordinate 5,875,596 downwards.
CACCAAACACCTTGGTAGCTCACCAAACACCTTGGTGAGCTTAAGAACACCTTAGTTCTACTCAATAATTTATACCTTTTAATTGTTGATACAATGTCCCTTATAATATTTTTCCCACAGAGTTGAAAATGTCTTAGAGTTGTTATACCCAAAGGTCAAGAGTTCGATTCTCCCTCACGAACCTTGGTAGCTATTACCAAGTTAAAAAATATATATATATATAGAGTACGGCTAACGCGCTTCCTCTAGCATATGGGCCGAAATGCTTCCGGTGAAAATTTGAAATTTCAAAATCCAAAAAGTCGATCTGAACCGTTCATCTTCTTCTCCATATTAATATCTGCTTGGAGACCAAATTTTACATTTTTCTGAAATTTTTTATTATTTATTAAGCCACTTTGAAAATTGCTGATCCAACGGTGGCTTACCAAACAACAAAAATCAGAAGCTACCGTTGGATCAGCGATTTTCAAAATGGCTTAATAAATAGTAAAAAATTTCAGAAAAATGTAAAATTTGGTCTCCAAGCAGATATTAATATGGAGAAGAAGATGAACGGTTCAGATCGACTTTTTGGATTTTGAAATTTCAAATTTCCACCGGAAGCATTTCGGCCCCTATGCTAGAGGAAGCGCGTTAGCCGCACTCTATATATATATATATATATATATATATATTTTTCCCACAGGATTACTAGACTAAATTTGGTCTGATGCTTGATTGAAACCGTTCGATATGCATGAAGATTTGTATGCACTTGATACATACGAATTACGAAACTATTTGTACAAATTTTGATGCGAATGAAATAACTCAAACCTGATGTCGAACCCTATTTAGTCAGATTTCCATCCAAACCCCCTGATTCGTTTCAATGGACTTCATTTCCACATAACGATAGAGACACTTACAACGACAAAAAAAAAAAAAACCAAATATTTTCCAAGTTTATATTTTTATTTTTAAGAAAAAAATAATTTTACAAATATCATACCCACGGACGCACCAAATGTTAATATAATTACGCCTTTAATAAATTAAAGAGAAAATTAGATCCATGCCACTCTAAAATAGGGAATTTAGAAAAATGTCACTCCAAAGTTTTCCTTTTGCTAAATGCCACTCCAAATCTCATATATTAAGAAAAATGCCACCAATACAATATTAATGTATAAATTTAAATTAACAATTTGTATAATAACTAAAGTTACCAAAATAACCTTGATCCAAATTTTCTTTTCTTCTCAGAAACGTGATTTCTTCTCCTCAGAAACGTGAATAGATGAAGCTATGAACATAATTGATTAACGCCAACCCTAAACCCTCTGCTCACCTCCTCTCCGTTGGCCACCACCTTCGGCCCGCCTCCTCTCCACCGTCATCTCCACTCCGCCTTCCTCTCCTCTTCGCCCTTCCTCTCCTCTCCGCCCTTCATCTCCTGTGAGCCCTCCTCTAACCGAATCTGCCAATGGAGGATCTGTCTTGGATACCTAGTGGGTAAGCATTAAATTTCTCCTCTATACTTCTTTACTTTATTCTTAATTGCTTAGATGAGAATGGTAGAATTTGACCCTAATTTCTAAAAAAATTGATTACTGATTTTTCTATTCTCCTATAAATATCTATTTGAAGAGGGTTTAAATGTCAATATTTTTTGTGTCTTTGTTTGAATAGTTTAGATACTGGTAAACGAATGAGACAGTAATGGAAATAATGGATCTTTTTATTTCAATTCCTTGATTTTACATTATTATGACAGTTCCTTTATATAGGCAATCTAAATAGAGAGAGTGGTTAGCACTAATCAATCCTATAAGAAAATGAATGGTGCCATAAGATGGATTTGCTTAACATCAATTCTTATGACAAAATTGGAGGAGAGTTGGTCTTTGAGCTGGAATGAAGAAGCAAAAACACAAAAGATCGAGAGATGGATGCCATGAGTTGAAAATAGTTTTAGTTTTTATTTTTTATCATGTAATCGGTCACAAACTCAGAATTTCTAGTGTTGTGGGTGGAAAATAGTAAATTAGGGTATTTTTTTTTAAAGTTATGTTAAGATTCAGATACTTATCTTTGTAAGCATAATGTTTGAATAAAGAGTTTGAAATCGAAACAATTCCTTTTTATTATTGCATTGAGATTCTGTTGATGGTTTTTTTAGGTTTTGACTAGAGGTAAACTGAAAATAGTGAACGTAATTATTAACAGTGTTGGTATTGGATACCAATTTCAACCTAGCTGGCTGAATTTTCGGTGCTTATAAATTTTAAATCCCCTTTTGTTTGTTTTATAATGTTATATTTTTAATCTTTATAGTCAGCTTCTGGTTGGATAGTTCAGTTTGGGCTATATCTGCAACTTCTGAGAATCATAAATTAAACTAGATAAACATGATATATGTCTAGTTTTTTTTGCAGATCAATCCATATGGCAACAAATTAAACAAGGAATATATATCAATCCAACTGAATTAAAAAAGGTACATATCCTTTTGTTTAAGCCTATAACCAATTCCAACAGAAAATATTGGAGACCTTGCAAATTTTTCATATCAATCCATTTGACAACAAAAAAAATTACAAAAATCTTGAAAGTTTGAATAAACTGAATCAAACTCTTTATTCAATCATTATCCTTACAAAGATAAGTATCTGAATCTCAACATAACTAAAATAAAATAAACAATTAAAAAATTCCTAACTTGCTGGTTTCCACCCACAACACTACAAAATTCTGAGTTCGTTACTAATTACATGATAAGAAATAATAAAAAAAAACTAGAACTCTATTCAACTCATACCATCCATCTCTAGGTCTTCTGTGTTTTTGCTTCTTCATCCCAGCTCAAAGACCAACTCTACTCTCACTATGCCAGCCAAATGAGAGCAACTCTGGGTCTTCTGTGTTTTTGTAACTCTGCTCCTTTCACAGCTAAATCTTATAAATAAATTATTCATTGGCAGCTTTAAGCCCTATTCTCCAAAATTACTCTTTTAGAAGAATTTTTACCTAATATTCAACATGTTCAATTTCTAACAAATTAAACCTATTATTTGCATTCACAGATTAAACTAATTTTCTGACATATTAAACCGTACCAGCAGTCACACTGGGCTGGTACCAGTGGTACCAGCATCACAATTCAAACAACAGCCACCCACAACAACAATTACAACAATCACAACACCATAGATCAGGGCAGCAAGCACCAAGCAGACAAGGCACAAGACAGCAAACAACAAGGACTCAGAAAATTGGTAACTTTCCTCCGTGCTTAACTAATATTCCCAAACCTAATTAGCCAAGTTTGCCACAATTCTCTCTTTTGACTCTGTTAAAAAAAGAGGAGCACCAAATGACCACTTATTTAGATACAAATACCCAACACTATCGCTTCTAGTCTACTATGTCCGAAAAAGATAGTACCTTGAGACGAAGAAGTGGTGGGGCGGGAAGGCAAGACGGTCGGGGTCAGCTTCGCTAATGCAACAAGCTGGGGAGTTTGATTGTTGTTTGCTCGAAATGGTGTTGTGATCCCACTTTTCGACGGAAGAGAAGAGAGGCTCGAAATGGATCAGATTGGGGAGGAGAGGCTCGAAACAGAGGAGATGGCACTTTTCGACGGAAGAGAAGAGGAGAGGCTCGAAACGGAGGATCAGGGACGATGGAAGAGAAGAGAAGAGAAGAGAAGAGAAGAGAGGGTTTTAAGAAATGGATCGGATCGGAACCATAAGGGTGTAGAAATGAAAGGGTGAGAGTATTTTTGGAATATACAAAAATACTAATTAAAATACAATATTTTCTGTTTATTTTTAATAAAAATGTATAATAATTTGTCTACAGTGACATTTTTCTTAACATATGAGATTTGTCTACAGTGGTATTTTCTGTTTCTAAATTCTCCATTTTCGGATGGCATAGATCTAATTTCTCCTAAATTAAAGTACCTAGAACCTGCTCTAATGCAAGTAATCCATGTGGAACAAAAACCTCTTTTTCAATTATGTTATATAAATTAAATAAAAAGACGAAAAATTTCAGCTACTATTAAAAAAGTAACTATCAAATAGCTACATGTACCAAATTTTTTATTAGTACTCTAAAACCAAATAAAATTAATGAATATACCCTCGATTTTTTTTTATATAAAAAAACCGCCCTAACCGTCCCAGCCAGGGGCGACCAACTCTCAACACCTGACTGCTCCTGTGGAGGGCTGTCACATAGGAAAACCTAGCCGCCCCCTATTGAGGCGGTCAGCTATAGAACTACTATATGTTGATTTTTTCTCTCTGCTGCCCACGCAAAACTCATCCCAACATCAGAGCAAACGCAAAGAGAAAGAGAAAGAGAAAGTGAAGAAAAGAAAGGCAATTTTGGACAAATTTTTGGATGATTACAGGTATTTTTTAATTACTTTTTAATTATCCTTTAATTATTCTTTAATTACTCTTTAATTACTTTTTAATTACTTTTTAAATCGTTAGGAATTATTATTTAGAATCAATTGTAATTGTTATTTAATTACTTTTTAAATGTAGTTTGTGAAAGAAAAAAAATATTAATTGCACTGTATGTGGACGGCAAGCTAACTTAGGGTGCGAGCACACAATATACGAAAGATGCTGTCTTTTGATTTTGAAGTTAATGAAAGTACCACATTTCTGAAATTTAAGCAACAAGTATATAAAAAGACTGATGTAAACCTCAACCAGTATGACATATAATTAGTTATACGGATTGACACACAAATGTGTGTGCGTGTGTGGGGGAGGGGGTAATAAGTATATATCCTACCCGATGGGGCTTAACCTCAACCCAGGCTCTTTGAGACATTTAGTGTCCTATAAGGTATGATTTAGCAACGAGAAAATGTGCCTAGCCCAATTATATCTGATATCAGAACCTGTGCCGACTACTCTATCAGGTATAATTCGAATTTTATGTTAGTCGTCGGCTAATTTTATCAGATATATATTTGCCGATAAAATTTTGAGGTCTTGCCCAATTAGATTCCACCGCAAACATTTAATTTTCTTCGTTTAAAACAAAATGTGTGTTCCGTTCCATTAATGTTGTGTTTGTTATACCTGCAGCTAAATAGAATTATAGGTTAATTTCAAGCCATATGTGTAGCTATCATTTTAAACTGTAATTTTTCTTAACATATAAAGTAGAAATTTATCCTTTCAACACTAATTTTATTTGACATTATAATTGAGATCGCCTCTCAAATTACTTTTTCCTTTTATGTTGTTATGGGTTTCTTTTATGTTGTTATGGATCACGAGTTTAGAACACATCAAATTAACTAGTAATACAAAGAATAAAGTTCGGAAAGAATTCAGATAAAGTACAAATGGTAAATATAAATAAACATCTAGATTAAACTCATAAGAATTCAAGATTACATGTCTTCATTCTAGAAAGTTTTTGCTTAGCCACCAATAGCGAATTCAACAACACAAGATACAAGAGACACTATTAAAGCAACAAAAGAGAGAGATAGAAGGAGTACACCGAAAAAATCTTTCTTAATCTCATGCATGCCGTCTTCACGTTTTGTACCTCTCCTCTTCTAATTAATGAAGTATATGCCTAATTTCTACTTGTCTATCCTATTCTCTAATGACAGAAGCTCTCCTAGAAAATCCTAGATCTAATTTATTCATAGGAAAAATTTCATGTGTACCCATTTAAAACTATGAAATAGCCAATTTTTCCATCAAAATACCATAATATCCAATATCCCTATACAAATTTAAAATTATTTCTTCAATCCCCTTTTATTTTAAAATTTATATTGACCATTATGCCCTATTTAATTCTAAATGGATATGTCCAGTGTTGTATTAGGGTTTTAAATGTCCAAACATCTTCAATTGGAGTATTGTATTAAGGTTTTAAATGTTATATTATCACTATTAGAGTGCTCCAAACACCTTTAATTGGAGTGTTGCATTAGGGTTTTAAATGCCCAATTATCTTGCCATCTGGAGATAGTACTATAGTGCTCCAAACACCTTCAACTGGAGTGTTGTATTAGAGTTGTAAATACCTTATTATCTTGTCATCTTGAGACATTTCTAGAGGGATCCAAATACCTTCAATTGGAGTGTTGTATTAGGGTTGTAAATGCCCTATTATCTTGCCATATAAGACAATACTAGAGTGCTCCAAACACCTTCAATTGGAGTGTTGTATTAGAGTTGTAAATGCCCTCTTATCATTCCATATAGGGACACTACTAGAGTGCTCCAAACACCTTCAATTGGAGTGTTGTATTATGGTTACAAATGTCCTATTATCTTGCTATATAGAGTCACTACTAGAGTACACCGAATGCCTTGAATTAGAGTGTTGTATTAGAGTTGTAAATGCCCATCTTGCTATCTGGAGACACTACTAGAGTACTCCAAACACCTTCAATTAGAGTGTTGTATCAGGGTCGTAAATGCCCTATTATCTTGCCATCTAGAGACACTACTAGAGTGCTCCAACCACCTTCAATTGGAGTGTTGTATTAGGGTTTTAAATGCGCTATTACCTTGCTATAGAGAAACTACTAGAGTGCACCCAATCACCTTCAATTAGAGTGTTGTATTAGGGTCGTAAATGCCATATTATGTAGCAAATAGAGACATTACTAGTGTGCTCCAAATATCTTCAATTGGAGTGTTGTATTAGAGTTGTAAATGCCCTATTATCAAGTCATATAGAGACACTAATATAGTGCTCCAAATACCTTCAATCGGAGTGTTATATTAGGGTTTTAAATGTTCTATTATCTTACTATATAGAGTTACTACTAGAGTACTCCAAATACCATTAATTTGAGTGATTTATTAGGGTTGTAAATGCCCTATTATATTTCCATCCAGTGAAACTACAAGAGTGCTCTAAACAATACAGTTGGAGTGTTGTATTAGAGTAGTAAATGCCCTATTATCTTGCTATCTACAGACATTACTAGAGTGCTCCAAACACCTTAAACTCGAGTGTTGTATTAGGGTTGTAAATCCCGTATTATCTAGTCATTAGAAGACATTATTAGAGTGCTCCAAACACGTTTAATTGGAGTGTTGTATTGGGGTTGTAAATGCCCTATTATCTTGCAATATAGAGACTACTAGAGTGCACCAAACACCTTCAATTGGAGTGTTGTATTTGGTTATAAATGCCCTCTTATCTAGTCATATAGAGGCATTACTAGAGTGCTCCAAAGACCTTCAATTAGAGTATCGTGTTGGGGTTGTAAATGCCCTATTATCTTTTTATATAAAGACAGTACTAGAGTGCACCAAACACCTTCAATTGGAGTATTGTATTTGGGTTATAAATGTCCAATTATCTTGCTATATAGAGTCACTACTAGAGTGCTCCAAACACCTTTAATTGGAGTGTTGTAGTAGGGTTGTAAATGCCCTATTATCTTGCTATATAGAGTCACTACTAGAGTGCTCCAAACACCTCCAATTAGAGTGTTGTATTAGGGTTGTAAATGCCCTATTATCTTGCCATACAGAGACACTGCTAGTGTGCTCCAAACACCATCAATTCGAGTGGTGTAATGCCCTATTATCTTTTTATATAGAGACAGTACTAGAGTGCACCAAACACCTTCAATTGGAGTGTTGTAGTTGGGTTATCAATGTCCAATTATCTTGATATATAGAGTCAAGTGCACCAAACACCTTCAATTGGAGTGTTGTATTTGTTAGTTTGTAATAATCTAGAAGTCAATAATACGATAAATTATCATAAAGCTTTGTTCATGAATTGAATGTATATCATTTTGTTGCCTTGAGTATTATTGCATTTATGGATCATTTCGAGTTCATGACTGAAATTGTGAAACTCCATAATATAGATGATATATACTCTTAAAATGTCACTGACCAAGGTAATTAGCAGGAACACTAATTACCGCTACAAGGTTAGTATGTGGATTAAAAGATGGTTAGGTTTTACAAACCACCTGACACGAGATGTCATTTTAATCACATAGATACATGTTCTAGGAACATGGTATTTGACAGACCCCGAATGAAACATTAAATAGAATTGTGTTCGTGTCATTAATATTTTCATTCAGTGTCAAGTTCTACAGTATGAGGTATTTATCGTTCCCACTAAGAAATATGTATGTGTGAGTGTTATCTAACGCTGTCCGTAAAAAGCAGTCATAACGGTAGCATTTCCATATGTATAGCTTAGCTGAGGAAGTGATAGTCTGCCAAGAATACTATTTGTCCCTCGTATCTCTATACGAGCTATAGCATCACTGGGCCCCTTGGTAGAGTTAGATTATCTGCATGCGGTATAATTACAAGAGTAATTATATTTGATAATCTGCTCAAGATCAAGAAAAGATATAGTTAGCAAGGATGACACACATCTACCTTGAAACTGATCTGATAGCTATGAGACAGAAGAACTGACACAAGTAAATTGTTTACTAGATCGTGATATTGTACAGTACAGCATCATCTGTGTAATTGGATGGTCATAGTGTATACTGCCAGATGCCTCCTATGATTATAGAAGTTAAAACAGTTTTAACTCTATTTACCAACATAACACAGATCCTATTGGGTCACACCATATATGAGCTATTCGGAGAATCTTACTGATTAATTATAAATTGATTGTAATTAATATTAAGATGGTTATAATTAATTATACGTGTTATAATTAAATTATATTTGTCATGTTAAAAATGACAAAGCAAAAACTAATGGTTATAATTAGTTATACTTGGTATAATTAATTATAATTAATTGTACGTCATTTAGAATGACAAACAGAAACACTGGTTAGTTTATAAACGTGTTTGACATGTTGTATAAAAATTACCAAACAAAAACCGTAGACGAATATAATTGTACATGACAATTATACATATTTGATTTGGATATTTACTATTCATAATGGGTTTAGAATCCATTAAACTAATCTAACCAATATGAAGTTGCAAAATCAAATTTGAATGCCAAAAGGGCATTTTGGTAATTTTGGCAACTTCGGGGGTATTTCGGTCTTTTGCAAACCACCTCAAATGCCTATAAATAGAGGGGCATAGGTAAAAGAGAAAACTCTATAATTCACGTGTTAATCTGATTACTTCGTTAATTGAAATTCTCTCTTTCTCTGTTTACGGTTTTTTGAATTGGTGAATAGTGTTTTATCGAATTTAGCAGTATCTCAGATTTTGATAATCAGTGAATCTGATTGACCGAAAGTTTGATGAATAGTGTTTTTGCAGAATTCCGCGGTTTATAGTATTTCTGGCAAAATAAATAAACCGCTCTTTGGTTAGTCCTAGTGGATAACCAATAGAGGTATCACACGTGTGATACTCCGAGTCGATTTCTTCCCTGGTGTAGCTCTACTCGCTCGGTCTGCATTCCAACTGTGATTTGGAAACAAGGTATAAACATGTTATATTAATCTATTTAATTGATAAATAGATTTAATGTTTTAGAAATCAATTATGGAGTAGATCTGTAAATAGGATTAAACGGATCTTCTTGATTCATTTAATCTGTAGCTTAAGGTAGATGTAAAAATTTTGTTTTACTCTTTCCGCACCTTAAGCAAATAAATGGGTTTGAACCGTTAAAACCCCAACATACTTAATCAATGGGTTTGAACCGTCAAAACCCAATAATTTTTGGGTTATCAACGTCCAATTATCTTGTTATATAGAGTCACTACTAGAGTGCTCCAAACACTACGATTGGATTGTTGTATTAAGGTCGTAAATGCCCCATTATCTTGCCAAAAAGAGACACTACTAGAGTGCTCGAAACACCATCAATTGGAGTGGTGTATTAGGGTGTTAAATGTCCTATAATCTTGCTATATAGAGTCACTACTAGAGTGCTCCAAACAACTTTAATTTGAGTGTTTTATTAGGGTTGTAAATGCTCTATTATTTTGCTATCTGGAGACACTACTCGATTGCTCCAAACGCCTTCAATTGGAGTGTTGTATTAGGGTTGTAAATGCCCTATTATCTTGCCATATTGAGACACTACTAGAGTGCTCCAAGCACCTTCAACAGGAGTGTTGTATTAGGGTTGTAAATGGCCATTTATCTAGCCATCTGGAGATATTATTAGAGTCCTCGAAACACACCTTCAATTGGAGTGTTGTATTAGGGTTGTAAATGCCCTATTATCTTGCCATATAGAGAGAGACACTACCAGAGTGCTCAAAACACCTTCAATTGGAGTGTTGTATTAAAATTTTAAATTTCCTATTATCTTTCTATATGGAGTCACTACTAGGGTGTAGGGGTGATTAATGAGCGAGCATGAGCGAGTTAGGGTATGCTCATGCTCGCTCATTAAGTAAATGAGCGAGTTGTTAATGAGCGAGTTTAAATGAGCGGATAAATGAGCGAGTTGTAAATGAGCGAGCTTTTAATGAGCGAGTTATGAGCGGCTCACGAGTTATGACTTATGACTCATAACATAATTATATAATGTGCTCACGCATAACAAAATTTGTTAAAAGTCATCATAACAAAATCCAACAAATTGTCATAATTCATTTAAATGAGCGAGTTGTTATGACTATTACTTGTTTTGGACTTTAGGCGGAGGTTTTGATTCTGCCGATTTACAAAAAAAAATGAATATGAAACTATGAATATTAGTATATTACACATAATTAAATGTTACATTATGCTCACTATATTACACAAGATTAAATATGAAACTATGCTCACTATCTATCAATCTTAATGAGGCAAGCTTGATGTTACACATAATTACATAGGATTAAATGTGGCAGGGATTAGATGTGGCAAATTCTTAATGAGCGAGTTGGGACATGCTCATGCTCGCTCATTAAGTAAATGAGCGAGTTGTTAATGAGCGAGTTTAAATGAGCGGATAAATGAGCGAGTTATGAGCGGCTCACGAGTTATGAGCGATTTACTCACCCCTACTAGGGTGCTCCAAACAACTTTAATTGGAGTATTTTATTATGATTGTAAATGCCCTATTATCCTGCCATCTGGAGATATTACTAGAGTGCTCCAAGCACCTTCAACAAGAATGTTGTATTAGGGTTGAAAATGTCCTATTATCTAGCCATCTTGAGACATTATTAAAGTGTTTTATTGGGGTTGTAATTGCCCTATTATCTTGCTATATCACACTACTAGAGTGCTGAAACACCTTTAAATGTAGTGTTGTAATAGGGTTGTAAATGCTCTATTATATTGCTATATAGAGACTCTACTAGAGTGCTCCAAACATGTTCAATTGGAGTGTTGTATTTGGGTTATAAATGTCATATTATCTTGCTATATAGAGACACTACTAGAGTGCTCCAAACACCTTCAATTGGTGTTTCGTATTAGGGTCGTAAATGCCCTATTTTCTTGCCATATCAAGACACTACTAGAGTGCTCCAAATATCTTAAATTGGAGTGTTGTATTAGAGTTGTAAATGTCCTATCATCTTACCATCTGGAGACACCACTAAAGTGCTCCAAACACCATCAATTGGAGTGTTGTATTAGGGTTGTAAATACTCTATTATATTGCTATATAGAGACACAACTAGTGTGCTCCAAACATTTTCAATTGGTGCGTTGTATTAGGGTTGTGAATGCCCTATTATCAAGCTATATAGGGACACTACTAGAGTGCTCCAAACACATTCAATTGGAGTGTTGTATTACGGTTACAAATGTCCTATTATCTTGTTATATAGAATTACTAATAGAATTGTCCAAACACTATTAATTTAAGTGCTTTTATTAGGGCTGTAAATGCCCTATTATCTTGCCATCTGGAGACACTACGCGAGTGCACAAAATACCTTCAATTAGAGTGTTGTATTAGGGTTGTAAATACGCTATTATCTTGCCAAATAGAGGCACTACTATAGTGCTCCAAATACCTTCAGTTGGAGTATTTTATTAGGGTTTTAAATGTCCTATTATCTTGCCATATAGAATCACTACTAGAGTGTTCCAAACAACTTTAATTGGAGTGTTATATTAGGGTTGTAAATGCTCTATTATCTTGCTATACAGAGACACTATTAGAGTGCTCCAAACACCTTCAATTGGTCTGTTGTATTAGGGGTTTAAATGTCCTATTATTTTGTTATACAGAGTTACTAATATAGTGCTCCAAGCACGTTCAACTGAAGTGTTGTATTAGGGTTGTAAATGCCCTATTATCTAGCCATCTGGAGACATTATTAGAGTTCTCAAAACTCTTTCAATTGGAGTGTTATATTAGGGTTGTAAATGTCCTATTATCTTGCTATACAGAGATATTATTAGAATGCTCCAAACACCTTTAATTGGTCTGTTGTATTAGGGTTTTAAATACCCTATTATCTTGTTATATAGAGTTACTACTAGAGTGCTCCAAACATTATTAATTTGATTGTTTTATTACTGTTGTAAATGCCCTACTATCTTACAATCTAAAGACACTACTAGAGTGCTCCAAACACTTTCAATTGGAAAGACCCTACAAGAGTGCTCCTAATATCTTCAATTGGAGTGTTGTATTAGAGTTGTAAATGCTCTATTATCTTGCCATGTGGAGACAGTGCACCAACCACCTTCAATTTGAGTGTTTTATTAAGATAATAATCGTCCTATTATCTTGCCATATCAAGACACTACTAGAGTGGTCCAAATATCATCAATTGGAGTGTTGTATTAGAGTTGTAAATGTCCTATCATCTTACCATCTGCAGACATTAGTAGAGTGCTCCAAACGCCTTCAACTGGAGTGTGGTATTAGGGTTGTAAATACTCTATTATCTTGCTATATATAGACACTACTAGAGTGCTCTAAACACCTTCAATTGATGTGTCCTATTAGGGTCGTAAATGCCCTATTATATTGCCATATAAAGACACTATTAGAGTGCTCCAAACACGTTCAATTGGAGTGTTGTATTTGGGTTATAAATGTCATATTATCTTGCTATATAGAGACACTACTAGAGTGCTCCAAACACCTTCAATTGGTGTTTCGTATTAGGGTCGTAAATGCCCTATTTTCTTGCCATATCAAGACACTACTAGAGTGCTCCAAATATCTTAAATTGGAGTGTTGTATTAGAGTTGTAAATGTCCTATCATCTTACCATCTGGAGACACCACTAAAGTGCTCCAAACACCATCAATTGGAGTGTTGTATTAGGGTTGTAAATACTCTATTATATTGCTATATAGAGACACAACTAGTGTGCTCCAAACATTTTCAATTGGTGCGTTGTATTAGGGTTGTGAATGCCCTATTATCAAGCTATATAGGGACACTACTAGAGTGCTCCAAACACATTCAATTGGAGTGTTGTATTACGGTTACAAATGTCCTATTATCTTGTTATATAGAATTACTAATAGAATTGTCCAAACACTATTAATTTGAGTGTTTTTATTAGGGCTGTAAATGCCCTATTATCTTGCCATCTGGAGACACTACGCGAGTGCTCGAAATACCTTCAATTAGAGTGTTGTATTAGGGTTGTAAATACGCTATTATCTTGCCAAATAGAGGCACTACTATAGTGCTCCAAATACCTTCGGTTGGAGTATTTTATTAGGGTTTTAAACGTCCTATGATCTTGCCATATAGAATCACTACTAGAGTGCTCCAAACAACTTTAATTGGAGTGTTATATTAGGGTTGTAAATGCTCTATTATCTTGCTATACAGAGACACTATTAGAGTGCTCCAAACACCTTCAATTGGTCTGTTGTATTAGGGGTTTAAATGTCCTATTATTTTGTTATACAGAGTTACTACTATAGTGCTCCAAGCACGTTCAACTGGAGTGTTGTATTAGGGTTGTAAATGCCCTATTATCTAGCCATCTGGAGACATTATTAGAGTTCTGAAAACTCTTTCAATTGTAGTGTTATATTAGGGTTGTAAATGTCCTATTATCTTGCTATACAGAGACATTATTAGAGTGCTCAAAACACCTTCAATTGGTCTGTTGTAGTAGGGTTTTAAATGCCCTATTATCTTGTTATATAGAGTTACTACTAGAGTGCTCCAAACACTATTAATTTGATTGTTTTATTACTGTTGTAAATGCCCTATTATCTTACCAACTAAAGACACTGCTAGAGTGTTCCAAACACTTTCAATTGGAGTGTTGTATTAGGGTAGTAAATGCTCTATTATCGTACTATATAGAGACACAACTAGAGTGCTCCAAACACCTTGAATTGGAGTGTTGTAGTAGGGTTGTAAATGCCATATTATCAAGCCATATAAGGACACTAGTAGAGTGCTCCAAACACCTTCAACAGGAGTGTTGTATTAGGGTTTTGAATGTCCTATTATCTTGTTATATAGAGTTACTACTAGAGTGCTCCAAACATTATCAATTGGAGTGTTGTATTAGGGTTGTAAATGTCGTATTATCATGCCATATAGGGACACTACTAGAGTGCTCCAAACACCTTCAATTGGAGTGTTGTATTAGAGTTGTAAATGTCGTATTATCATGCCATATAGGGACACTACTAGAGTGCTCCAAACACTTTCAATTGGAGTGTTGTATTATGGTATTAAATGTCCTATTATCTTCTTATATAGAGTTACTACTGGAGTGCTCCAAACACTATTAATTTGAGTGTTTTATTAGGGTTGCAAATGCCCTATTATCTGGCTATCTGGAGACACAACTCAAGTGCTCCAAACGCCTTCAATTAGAGTGTTGTATTAGGGTTGTAAATGCCCTATTATCTTGTCACCTGTAGACATTAGTAGAGTGGTCTAAACACCTTCAATTGGAGTGTTGTATTAGGGTTGTAAATTTCCGATTATCTTGCTATATATAGACACTACTAGAGTGCTCGAAACACCTTCAATTGGAGTGTTTTATTTGGGATATAAATGCCATATTATCTTGCTATATAGAGACTAAAGTGCTCCAAACACCTTCAATTGGTTTGTCGTATGAGGGTCGTAAATGCCCTATTATCTTGCCATAAACAGACACTACTAGAGTGCTCCAAATATCTTCAATTGGATTGTTGTATTAGAGTTGTAAATGCTCTATTAACTTGCGATCTGGAGAAACTACTAAAGTGTACCAAACACCTTCAATTGTAATGTTTTTATTAAGGTTGTAATTGCCCTATTATCTTGCCATATAAAGACACTACTAGAGTGCTCCAAACGCCTTCAATTGGAGTGTTGTATTAGGTTTGTAAATGCCCTATTATCTAGCCATCTGGAGACATTATTAGAGTGCTCCGAACACCTATAATTAGAGTGTTGTATTGGGGTTGTAAATGCCCTATTATCTTGTCATATAAGGAGACTAGAGTATTCCAAACACCTTTAATTGGAGTGTTGTACTAGGGTTTTAAATGTCCCATTATCTTGTTATATAGAGTTACTACTGGAGTGCTCCAAACACCTTCAATTGGGGTGTCGTATTAGGGTCGTAGATGCCCTATTATTTTTCCATATAAGGACACCTCTAGAGTGCTCCAAATATCTTCAATTGGACTGTTGTATTAGGGTTGTAAATGCTCTATTATCTTGCCATCTGGAGACACTACTAAGTACACCAAACACATTGAATTGCAGTGTTTCATTAAAGTTGTAATTGCCATATTATCTTACCATCTAACGACACTACTAAACTACTCCAAACACCTTCAATTGGAATATTGTATTAGGGTAGTAAATGCTCTATTATCTTGCTATATAGAGACACAATTGGAGTGCTCCAAACACTTTCAATTGGAGTGTTTTTGTAGGGTTGTAAATGTCGTATTATCGCGCCATATAAAGACACTACTATAATGGTCCAAATACCTTCAATTGGAGTGTTGTGTTAATATTTTAAATGTCCAATTATATTGCTATATAGAGGCACTACTAGAGTGCTCCAAACAACTTTAATTGGAGTGTTTTATTAGGGTTGTAAATGCCATATTATCTTGCCACCTGGAAACGCTACTAGAGTGCTCCAAACACTACAATTGGAGTGTTGTATTAGGGTTGTAAATGACCTATTATCTAGCCATCTGGAGACATTATTAGAGTGCTTAGAACACCTATAATTAGAGTGTTGTATGGTAGTTGTAAATGCCCTATAATCTTGCCACCTAAAGACACGCTAGAGTGCTCCAAAAAACCTTCAATTGGAGTGTTGTATTACGGTTGTAAATGCCATATTATCATGCTATATAGAGAAACTACTTGAGTTCTCCAAACACCTTCAATTAGAGTGTTGTATTAGGAATGTAAATGCCGTATTATCTTTCCATCTGCATACATTACCAAAGTGCTCCAAACGCCTTCAATTTGAGTGTTGTATTAGGGTTGTAAAGGCCCTATTATCTTGTCATCTGCAGACATTAGTAGACTGCTCCAAACACCTTCAATTGGAGTGTTGTTGTTGGGTTGTAAATACCCTATTATCATGCGATATAAAGACACTACTAGAGTGCTCCAAATACCTTCAATTGGAGTGTTGTATTATGGTATTAAATGTCCTATTATCTTGTTATATATAGAGTTACTATAGGAGTACTCCATACACTATTAATTTGAGTGCTTTATTAGGATCGTAAGTGCCCTATTATCTTGCTATCTGGAAACACTACTCGAGTACTCCAAACGCCTTCAATTGGAGCGTTGTATTAGGGTTGTAAATGCCCTATTATCTTCTCATCTATGGATATTAGTAGAGTGCTCCAAATGCCTTCAATTGGAGTGTTGTATTAGGGTTGTAAAGGCCCTATTTTCTTGCTATATAGAGAGACACTACTAGAGTGCTCCAAACACCTTCAATTGGTGTGTCGTATTAGGGTGGTAAATGCCCTATTATATTGCCAGATGAAGACACTACTTGAGTGCTCCAAATATCTTCAATTGGAGCATTGTATTATAGTTGTAAACGCTCTATTATCGTGCCATCTGGAGACTCTACTAAAGTGCACCAAACACCTTCAATTGGAGTGTTTTATTATGATAGTAATTGCCCCCATTATCTTGCCATCTAGAGACACTACTAAAGTGCTGCAAACACTTTCAATTGGAGTGTTGTGTTCGGGTAGTAAATGCTCTATTATCTTGCTATATAGAGACACCACTAGAGTGCTCCAAAAACTTTCAATTGGAGTGTTGTATTAGGGTTGTAAATGCCCTATTATCCAGCCATATACAGACATTACTAGAGTGCGCCAAACACCTTCAACAGGAGTGTTGTATTAGGGTTGTAAATGCCCTATTATCTAGCCATCTGGAGATATTATTAGAGTGCTTAGAACACCTATAATTAGAGTGTTGTATGGTGGTTGTAAATGCGCTATAATCTTGCCACCTAAAGACACGCTAGAGTGCTCCAAAAAACCTTCAATTGGAGTGTTGTATTACGGTTGTAAATGCCATATAATCATGCTATATGGAGACACTACTTGAGTTCTCCAAACACCTTCAATTAGAGTGTTGTATTAGGAATGTAAATGCCGTATTATCTTTCCATCTGCATACATTACCAAAGTGCTCCAAACGCCTTCAATTTGAGTGTTGTATTAGGGTTGTAAATGCCCTATTATCTTGTCATCTGCAGACATTAGGAGACTGCTCCAAACACCTTCAATTGGAGTGTTGTTGTTGGGTTGTAAATACCCTATTATCATGCGATATAAAGACACTACTAGAGTGCTCCAAATACCTTCAATTGGAGTGTTGTATTATGGTACTAAATGTCCTATTATCTTGTTATATATAGAGTTACTACAGGAGTAGTCCAGTGCTCCAAACACCTTCAACTGGAGTGTTGTATTAGGGTAGTAAATGCTCTTTTATCTTGCTATATAGAGACAGACTGGAATGCTCCAAATATCTTCAATTGGTGCGTTGTATTATAGTTGTAAATGCTCTATTATCTTGTCATCTGGAGACACTACTAAAGTGCACGAAACACCATCAATTGGAGTGTTTTATTATGACAGTAATTGGCCCATTATCTTGCCATCTAAAGACACTACTATAGTGCTCCAAACAACTTAAATTGGAGAGTTGTATTAGGGTAGTAAATGCTCTATTATATTGCTATATCGAGACACAACTAGAGTACTCCATACACTTTCAATTGGAGTGTTGTAGTAGGGTTGTAAATACCCTATTATCATGCCATATAAAGACAGTACTAGAGTGCTCCAAACACATTCAATTGGTGTGTCGTTTCAGGGTGGTAAATGCCCTATTATATTGCCAGATAAAGACACTACTAGAGTGCTCCAAATATCTTCAATTGGAGCATTGTATTATAGTTGTAAATGCTCTATTATCTTGCCATTTGGAGACACTACTAAAGTGCACCAAACACTTTCAATTGGAGTGTTTTATTCAGATAGTAATTGCCCCATTATCTTGCCATCTAAAGACACTACTAGAGTGCTCCAAACACGTTCAATTGGAGTGTTGTATTTGGGTAGTAAATGCCGTTTTATCTTGCTATATAGAGACACAACTAGAGTGTTCCAAACACCTTCAATTGGAGTGTTGTAGTAGGGTTGTAAATACCCTATTATCATGCCATATAAAGATAGTACTAGAGTTCTCCAAACACCTTCAATTGGTGTGTCGTTTCAGGGTAGTAAATGCCCTATTATATTGCCAGATAAAGACACTACTAGAGTGCTCCAAATATCTTCAATTGGAGTATTATAGTTGTAAATGTTCTATTAGCTTGCCATCTGGAGACACTACTAAAGTGCACCAAACACTTTCAATTGGAGTGTTTTATTCAGATAGTAATTGTCCCATTATCTTGCCATCTGAAGACACTACTAGAGTGCTCCAAACACCTTCAATTGGAGTGTTGTATTTGGGTAGTAAATGCCCTTTTATCTTGCTATATAGAGACACAACTAGAGTGTTCCAAACACCTTCAATTGGAGTGTTGCATTAGGGTAGTAAAGGCTCTATTATCTTGCTATATAGAGACACAACTAGAATGCTCCAAAGACTTTCAATTGGAGTGTGGTAGTAGGGTTGTAAATACCCTATTATTATTATCCCATATAAGGACACTACTAGAGTGCTCTAAAGACCTTCAATTGGAGAGTTGTATTAGGGTTTTGAATGTCCTATTATCTTGTTATATAGAGTTACTACTGGAGTGCTCCAAACACTATTTATTTGAGTGTTTTATTAGGGTTGCAAAATGCCCAATTATCTTGGTATCTGGAGACCCAACTCAAGTGGTCCAAACGCCTTCAATTGGAGTGTTGTATTAGGATTTTATATGCCCTATTATCTTGTCATCTGCAGACATTAGTAGAGTGCTCCAAACACCTTCAATTGGAGTGTTGTATTAGGGTTGTAAATGCCCTATTATCTAGTCATATAAGGACACTACTAGAGTGCTCCAAACACCTTCAATTGGAGTGTTGTATTAGGGTAGTAAATGCTCTATTGCCTTGCTATATAGAGACACAACTAGAGTGCTCCAAACACTTTCAATTAGAGTGTTGTAGTTGGGTTGTAAATACCCTATTAACATGCCATATAAAGACACTACTAAAGTGCTCCAAACACTATTAATTTGAGTGTGTTATTAGAGTCATAAATGCCCTATTATCTTGCTATCTGGAGACACTACTCGAGTACTTCAAACGCGTTCAATTAGAGTGTTGTATTAGGGTTGTAAATGCCCTATTATCTTCTCATCTGCAGACATTAGTAGAGTGCTCCAAACACCTTCAATTGGAGTGTTGTATTAGGGTTGTAAATACCCTATTATCTTGCTATATAGGGAGACACTACTAGAGTGCTCCAAACACCTTTAATTGGAGTGTTTTATTTGGGATATATATGCCATATTATCTTCCTATATAGAGACACTACTAGGGTGCTCCAAACACCTTCAATTGGTGTGTTTTATTTGGGATATAAATGCCATATTATCTTTATATGTATAGACACTCCTAGAGTGCTCCAAACACCTTTAATTGGTGTGTCGTATTAGGGTCGTAAGTGCCCTATTATATTGCCATATAAAGACACTACTAGAGTGCTCCAAATATCTTCAATTAGAGCGTTGTATTAGAGTTGTAAATGCTCTATTATCTTGCCATATGGAGACACTACTAAAGTGCACCAAACACCTTCAATTGGAGTGTTTTATTATGATAGTAATTGCCCTCATTATCTTGCCATCTAGAGACACTACTAAAGTGCTGCAAACACTTTCAATTGGAGTGTTGTGTTCGGGTAGTAAATGCTCTATTATCTTGCTATATAGAGACACCACTAGAGTGCTCCAAACACTTTCAATTGGAGTGTTATAGGGTTATAAATGCCCTATTATCATGCCATATAAAGACACTACTAGAATGTTCCAAACACGTTCAATTGGAGTGTTGTTTTAGGGTTTTAAATGTCTTATTATCCTGTTATATAGAGTTATTACTGGAGTGCTCCAAACACTATTAATTTGAGTGTTTTATTAGGGTTGTAAGTGCCCTATTATCTTGTCATCTGGAGACACTACTCGAGTGCTCGAAACACCTTCAATTGGAGTGTTACATTAGGGTTGTAATTGCCCTATTATCTTGTCATCTGGAGACACTACTCGAGTGCTCGAAACACCTTCAATTGGAGTGTTACATTAGGGTTGTAATTGCCCTATTATCTTGTCATCTGCAGACATTAGTAGAGTGCTCCAAACACCTTCAATTGGAGTGTTGTATTAGGGTTGTAAATGCCCTATTATCTTGCCATATGGAGACACTACGAAAGTGCTCGAAACACCTTCAATTGGAGTGTTTTGTTAAGGTGGTAAATCAAGACACTATTAGAGTGCTGCATACACCTTTAATTGAACTGTTGCATTAGGATTGGAAATTGCTTATTATCTTGTCATTTGGAGACAGTACTAGAGTGCTCCAAACACCTTCAATTTGAGTGTTGTATTAGGGTTGTTAATGTCTTATTATATTGCTTTATAGAGACACAACTTGAGTTTTTCAAACACCTTCAATTGGAGTGTTGGAAATTTTCTATTATCTAGTAATTTGGAGACACTACTGTAGTGCTCTAAACACCTTCAATTGTAGTGTTGTATTAGAGTTGTAAATATTTTATTATCTTGCTATATAGATACACTACTAGAGTGCTCCAAACCCCTTCAATTGTAGTGTTGTATTGTGATCGCAAGTGCCTTATTATCTTGTCATATAGAGACACTACTAGAGTGCTCTAAATATCTTCAATTGAAGTGTTATATTAGGGTTATAAATGCCCTATTATTTTGCTATATAGAGACACTTCTAGAGTGCTCCAGACACCTTTAATAAGAGTGTTGTATTAGGGTTGTAAATGTCCTATTATCTTGTTATATAGAGACACAACTAGAGTGCTCCCAAATATCTTCAATTGGAGTGTTGTTTTAGGGTTATAAATGTCTTATTATCTTGCCATATAGAGACACTGCTAGAGTGCTCCAAACACTTTCAATTGGAGTGTTGTATTGGGGTTTCAAATGCCCTGTTATCGTGCCATATTGAGACACTACTGGAGTGCTCCAAACACCTTCAATTGGAGTGTTTTATTAGGGTTGTAAATGCCCTATTATCTTGTTGTATAGAGTCACTACTATTGTGCTCCAAACGCCTTCAATTGGACTGTTTTATTACGGTCGTAAATGCCCTATTATCTTGCCATCTGGAGACACTACTAGAGTGGTCCAAACACTTTCAATTGGAGTGTTGTATTACGGTTGCAAATGCCCGACTGTCTTTCCATCTGGAGACACTACTAGAGTGATCTCCATTCCACTTGTCCCACTCCTAGTTTGCTTCTTCGACATAGCAATATCCTTCCCCATCTCTCTTCTCTATCTCCTCAAGTAGAGAAAAGAATGAGAGAGGGGGGAGGGAGACGAGTAGAGCGGAGCCAATCGGAGCCGAAAGCTTAGTATCGTTGGAGCTCAAAGTGTAGAGTCTTTACCTTGGAGCGCGACAGCTAGTGGACGAAAGTGGATCCAGTCGTAGATAGAGATGGAGAAAGATGTAATATGGTGCTTTTAAGACTAGATAAGTGTGATTAGTTGAATTTTGTTTATGTGATTTCAAGAGAATAAATGAGTTTATATCTAGGAAGGTGGGTCATGTGTAAGTTTATTTTTTATCAATGAAATTGTTAGTGTGCATTTGAAGCCACTAACCTTAAATCAAGGTTCTAATAGCGATTATAGCGGTATAGCTTTTAAGGTCCGAAAAGGCTATAGCGCAACTATAGTTAGCTATCTAGAATCATTATAAAAGAAAAGTGGTTAATAGCGTTATGGTCCGAAAAAGCTACAACACAGCTATTGCGTAGCTTTAGCTAGCTATTTAGAACATTGATTTAAATAAATATCATTCTTACTTGATTTCGTACCAATAAATCAATTGAAGGACGTTATTTCCTGTTTTGTTCTTTTGCTTTTTTGAGATCAACATTTCTCTATACATGCACAAGTGTGTGATAACATGGAAGCAAGCTTGCATCTAGGGCTGACAATGAGCCGGCTCGGTCCGAGTTAGGTCAAGCTCATGGCTCGCTCGTTTTAGCAACGAGCAAGTCATGAGCGAGCCAACATTCGGATCCGAGCTGAAATAGTGGTTCGTGGCTCGCTTGTTTTGGCAACGAGCGAGCCAAGCCAGCTCGTGAAAGCTTGTGGGCCAAAAGCCCAAATGTAATAATGTAATATAAAGTCAACTACCATAAATTAAGTTTGTAATTAAATTCATACATAGTAAAATATTAAATCTCCAAATTCATACAAACATAGTTCACAAAATAAATTCATACCATTTCACAAATTCATATATATTTGGACCGAGCTGGCTCGCCAGCTCGCATGCGAGCTAGGTCTAGCTCAAACTTGTTAATTACGGATCGAGCTAGTGATGAGCTGCCATGTTAATAGCTCAGTCCACTAACGAAAGAGTTGTTAGCGAGCGATTCAGATGCGAGTCACGATCGGTCCACGAGTTACGAGCTTTCTTGCCTTGCATCTGTTCTGAATCCTTTACAAAAAAATGTGATATTATTATTTAGCAAGGTTTTTAAATTTAAGTTTGTTCATTTAGGTGGTGATGAAGTGAACACCAGTAAGGCATATTAGACCATAAAATATTTTTATTAGGCCAGACTACATTGTTCTTTGTTTAATTACTTTCAATTCAGATTGTTTGACTACAATACCACTTGTCAAACAATGGTGTACTAATCATTTTTTCTTATACAAAGTTTACTTAACAAAATATTAACAAAATACAATTTGTTTTCAATTAAAAAGGATCTGTCACATAACTGTTGAGAATTTCTTTTTTTTTGTATATGAAACTTGCAGGTTAAACAATCATCGCATAAATATATGAATCTAATCCATACAAGTATTTGGTGCTAAGTGCTCAAAATATAGCAATCTCATGGTTATGACATCATTAATTAGTACAATTGGGCTCTATATTTTTTTGTTAACAGACAAAGGTTTCAATTCCCATTAGGTAACTCAACTTTTGAGTTTCAATCTCCTCAAGTAACTCAATTTTTGAATTTGAATCGGGACCAATCTTATACAATTTGGAAATCCACAGGTGCCCCTTAATATTTGAGCATATACTTAAAACGATTGAAGGTTCAAATCCATACTAACGCATTTTACACTGTATTGAAACAATTAATGCTTCCAAATTGAAATATCAAACTGACACATTTTCTCTCTTTTTTTTCATGAGTGAAGACAACAAAGCAAGAGAAAAGAGCGATTGAATCATCCTGTCAAAAAAGTTTCACATATTTTGTCAATTGTAAATATTATTTTGTTACGGGTCCCAATGCCATAGAAATACTATAGCGAATATGTTTCATCTGCGATACCAAACTCATGCAAATGTAGCTAATACGTTTCATCTGCGGTATCAAACTCATGCAAGATTAATATATATTATATAGATATGTTGAATGTTCATGATGCTTTCATTAGTAACGGTATGTGCCGTATTTCGACGTACCTTGTTTAGGAGTTTTTGTAACAAGGCCGTGCCATGTCAACATGTCAAAATTTCTAGACGTATCGTGTTGTATCGCACATTCTAGAGATAAACATAACACGTTTAACAATACGTCACGGTTTGGTATGACGTGTTTTGATGTGCCGCACCAATTTTTTTAGATTTTGATAATTAGTTTCAATTTTCTTTAATATTTTATAGTATTGTTGTGTTTTGAAAAAAAAATTAGCAAATAGGAAAATTAGAGGTATCATTTTGTATCGTATTGTCGTACCTATGACGTGTTGTGTCTATACCTAGATGTGATGTATTTAACAATATCGATTTCAAAAAAGTTTGAACACAATGCAGTGAAGAATACTGTATGGATACGTCTTGATACGGCACATTTAACAAGACGTGCCATGTCTTTAGTCGTACGCATCGGCACGTGTGCCTAACACGCCGTGCTTTTACAATATAGAGAAATTTAGTTATATCCCCATCAAAACTTCTCTTTTTTTATATATCCCCATCACAACTCTAAATTTAGCTATATCCCCATCAAAACTAAATGATTTTATTTATATATCTCCATTCCTTCATTTAACTATTTAAAATTTAAAATTAATATTTTTAAAAAAACTGAAAAAAAAAACAATTTTGCCCCTTCCTTTTTTTCTCTCCCGTTTTTCTTCTGACGCTCCCTCTCCCTCATTTTTTCTCTGCCTAATAACACAGAAATTTTCAATTCTGACAAGATCTTGTCTATTTTCTAGTTTGACACCTTAAAAAATAGAAATTTACATCATGCGTGAAACAAACAAAAAAGCAATTTTCGTTTGTACCAGCACCATCATCTCACATCTGATTAGTGATTTGTGAATTGGATCAGTAAAAGAGTTACTTACATGCAGCTCCGTACTCTTGTAAATTAAGTGAAGCTTCTAGCACATACCAGTAACACACAATTCTTCTACTAAAACATCTGGACTCTTGTATGATTTGCCAAAATTTTAATTGTTAACAAGAAAAACATCAACTTTCTAAAAAGTGCTTCAAAACATCATATAACAGATTTCTAAAACAACATTTCACATATACCAAAATATTTGAAATGATATCACTGATTTGAGAAACAAAATCAAACCTTTATATAAATTTTATAACTTCTTATAAAATGATATCACTGATTTGAGCATGAAATCTTGATCATACATGTAAACTAAACCTATTCAACATCTAAAATCATTAACAGATATTAATATTCGCTAATGACCAACAAAAATACTTTCTAATCAGAGATCAATATTCACTAACAGAGATTAAAATTCAAGTAAACTGAAAATAGTTTACAAAATAACTTGCATTATCTGTAATCGACCTTGGCTTTTAAATAATACAAAAACTGCAAAAATTTTGAAAATTTTTTAGATAAATGCCTATATAGTTTCTTCTTCCAGAAGATTGAAAATATTTGGAGGGCATGCTCTCTTCCTTTGTTGTGCAGTATCAATATTAGCACCCCTACAAAAAAATAGATAAATTTAATCGCGCTTAATAAAAAAGTTGTAAAATTATATCTTTCATCAAAAACATTTAATTCAACCTTTTATGTCT
This sequence comes from Carex rostrata, assembly GCF_964058835.1. Lineage (NCBI taxonomy): Eukaryota > Viridiplantae > Streptophyta > Magnoliopsida > Poales > Cyperaceae > Carex > Carex rostrata. The sequence goes on along the minus strand of NC_135947.1, from coordinate 5,849,960 downwards.
TGATCCATGTGTAACAGGTGAACAAATAACAAAGGTATGTAACATGATGTGGTGTTTATGGAAAACGAGAAATGAGGATATTTTCTCGGGCAAAAAACCAACATGGCAGGGCATATTGGCACAAGTCAGAAGAATGGAGAATCCAAGCATGCAGCTAGCAAGAACTAACAGTCAAGTACACATACCACCTGCAACTATACCCAGGGACACAGAGGTAATTTTGGTTGATGCGTCATGGGATCCATCGCATGCAATTGGGACAACCATGATAATGTATGATGAGCGAGGAGAAAGAAAGAGAGCACAATGTACAATAGAAACAACACATGATCTGTTTCATGCAGAGGCAATGGCAACAATGCATGCACTGGTATTCATGCATAACAGGGCCTTAAATGGTGAGCAAGCAAGTTACATGTTTTACACGGATTGTAAAGTACTGGTAGATGTTCTTGCAAGCAAGCAGTTAGAAGATATGTCATCATGGAGAGCAACAGAAACTGTGGTAAGCTGCCTCCAATTAATCAATGAACTGCATCAAAAGGTCACAGTATCTCACATGCGAAGAGAAGCCATGCATCAACCACACTCACTGGCAAACTGGGCGCGAAGGAACGAAAAAGGGTTCTACCAGTATGATGGACAAGAATTACAAGGAGTGCAAATGCACCTGCAGATTGATCCTACCAAATTCACAATCCAAACGACTGGACGAAGGGAAGAGCAGCAGTAAAAGTAGTTTAGGATAAATTGATTTTTATTGCTTGTTTACATTTGAGAAGTATTTGAGCTTAAAATGGCTAGTAAGAAGCCGTGTATCAACTGTCTGTAAAATTTTTTTAATTAATGCATTAAGCCTACGGGTCAATTCAAAAAAAAAAAAAAACTCGAGCCATTTTCATTTTCTTGCAAAGGGACAACATTTTTGCACGTGCTCCTGTAATGACCATATAAACCGCATCATGTACACTTGTGGGACCTCTTTGTTGGTTCATCTGATGCCTTTATACGATTCATTTTTTTTTGGTCTCCCTACTGGCCGTTTTAGTATTGGAGGGAGCATTTTATAACCAAGGTCACGTTTCATCCATTTGTCTTTACTCGACATCGGAGCAATCCCATGAGCATAAGCTGTCTTCAATCGAGACACAGTGAAATATGGATCAACATAATCTTCCCGCCTTACATTCCTAATTGAGGCAATGAGTGCAGCCGCATGAACACATGGAACACCCTTCACTTGCCATGCTTTACAAGAACATCTTCGTTCCTCCAAATTTACCTCCCACCTTAATTTATTTTTTGTTATCTCGGCTGCAAAGTCCAAGCTTTTATAGACACTATAACCATTCAGCCCCTAAAAAAATTCATTGTATAAGTACCCTACATTGTAAACAAAAATGAGAACATTACAAATTTTATGTAGTAAGTAGTATTACCCGAGAAATCAATTGTATGTAATTTACCACCTTAGGTACAATTGGGCCCTTCCAACTTTGCACAATTCTTCTTCTTTCATTGAACCTCACCATTATCTTTTGTCATATGGAATCAATCAAATTTATAATTGGTTTCTGCCTCTCTTCAGATATCCAACTATTTAATACTTCAGCAATATTGTTGGTGAGATAATCACACTTTGAGATTGTTCCAAATTTGCTTCTACTCCACAACTTATCATGCTCCTTATCAAGATATTTCTTAGCTGCTGGACATTTTTTTCTCTATTTCAGCAATCAATGCATCAAAAACAGATTGGGAGTATGTCCGTGCAGCTCCCCATAATCCAAATCTAAAAAAGTCACCACGATATTTCTTCTTGAAAATTTTAAAAAGATGTCTCATGCATTCCCTATACTCAGCTAAAGGGTATACATTCTCGATGGCATTGTTTAACCCTTTTTGCATGTCGGATGATATGACAAGGCCCTCCGGCATTCCTGTTGCGTCATGTAACAATCTTAAGAACCATTCCCATGATTCCTCACTTTCAGGGTTCTAAACGCTATAGCTTTTCCGGACCATAAACGCTATAGCTATGAGATAAAATTGCGCTAACTCAGCTACGACCGCTATAGCTATAATAGCTGACCGCTATTACCGCTATATGAGACCCGCTATAACTATCGCTATGCTACATGGTTTTTTTTTTGCAATTTATATGGACTTTTGTACTTCTATTCTTATTTCTAATGCTACATGGTCTTCTACGATAAGTATACTAAACCAAACTATATGCTTCTATTTTTATTTATGATTTATTCTATCATTCTATATCGAGAAATATTCAAATACTAATTCTTCATTTTGATTACTCTTTTTATAGTATTCATTTGTAAAATTATTATCGTTCGTTTCAATTGAAAGTTGATTTTGATTATTATTATAATTATAAAATGTTTAAATATGTATATTGACTTCATTTACCTTATAAAATTAATTGCTCTTTGTCTATTATAATATGTAATACCATGAAGTATAAACTATTAAATAATGTTATTTTTTAGATTTTTTTTCCTTCTTATTTGCGTAATTGATAAAAAGTATAGACTTAAATAATGTTACTCTAATATTAATTATGTTGATATTTAGTAGAAATATAGAATATAAAGTTTGAAAAGGGAAAATCACTATGTGTGATAGCTTCCGCTATAGCTACGATATTCGCAATAGCTTTTTTTTTGGTCTCCCCGCTATGCCGCTATAATCGCTATTTAGAACTTTGCTCACTTTCATTCTCCATAACTGCAAATGCAACTGGAAACATCCAATTGTTGTCATCAATTGTTGTGGCAGCAACAATAACTCCATTCCATTTGCCTTTCAAGTGACATGCATCAAGGCTTAAGTAGGGTCTACATCCAATGAGAAATCCAGTTGTACAAGCTTCTCTAGAGCAACAAAGAACCGTTGAAAATGACAACTACCCCCATCGACAGGTTCGACTTTTAGTTCAACAACACTTCCAGGATTTCTTTCTCTTAACTCCTCTCTTAATGCTCCAGTTTGGACAGATGAATCCTTCCAATTTCCATATATTTTCCCGAGTGCTAATTCTTTTCCTTGCCAAACCCTTTGGTATGGCACCGATACACCAAATTTTGATTCTAGTCTTTGTTTTAATACCTTCACAGAAATATCGCCTTCCTTTCTGAGATCATTAATAACTCTATCTTACACCCATCCTTGAGTTGCATGTTTGTTTCCACGCTTATTAATCCCATTAGCATGTATGTTTTTGCTGCAATTTTCTAACTACGAAAGTTACCCCATCTTCTGCCACAGTTGCATGAATCCTCCAACTACACTGAGGATTTGCATAATTTGCTGTCACTCGTGCCGGTTCAGTCTTGCTTGATTCGTACTCAAAATCATTAATAATTGCATAGTGATTTAATGCCTTTCTAAATGCTACAACATGCGGGTACTTCACACCTACCTCCATCTTAGGGTCATCCTTATCATACAAGTAGAATTCTCCCTCGTAGGAAGTCTCATTTGCTTCATCAGTTTCATCCTCAGAGTCATTGTGAAGACTATGATAACTCTCTTCACTATAACAATAATCAGACCATTCTTCATAATTCTCTTGCTCTCCAATACACAAACCTGTGTCAAGACCTCCATCTTCTCCAATTCTATCCCCCTGGATCATCTTATCTAAAGTCGCATAGATCACCACCTCCTTCTTCTCCTCATACATTTTAAGCATCAGTCGGTAACTTTCTTCATCCTCAAGTTGAATAAAGGATTGTGTGACAACACGGTTATCTAAAAAAAATAGTTTTAGACTCTCATCCTCGTGATAGAGCCTACTCACATCCTCTAGTAACTCTACAAAACTAGAAGTTACCTCCTCAAAATACAAGGTCCTTTGCTTGCCATAACAATACTTCTCCTTTTTTCCATTGTTGATTTATCTAAATTGTCCCCCATATTTAACCTTCAACTTGTAACGCAATGAATTTATGCTGAAAATTAGAGATAAAAGATTAATAAGATTACTTTAGATAAAATAAAATGGTTCCAATTTGGTACCAGTTTCAATTTTAACCAGAGTTTGTGTTTAAATGAATTATTGCTGATGCATAAAAAGAGTAATTGCCAGTTTAAGATTTACATTAGACTAAGTTTGGTATTTTAATGTAAACTGTTGATTTTGTTTTTATTTGTCTTTGCAAGTTTCAGTTATATTACATAAATCAATTTCAGTTTTGAGATTGGCATTATGCATTTTTTCAGAAGAAAAAAAGATTAGATGAAACTAAGGTGAAAATATCAGAATTTTGAACTGTCAACATGAAAGTACCTTGAACCATCGACTATCACATCTTTTCTCTTTCTCACTGCCTTCAATTTCTCATGGGTTATTTTCGTCTTTGTTATGCAAGAAATTATCATCCTGATTATGGTTAGAAATGATGATCAATAAAGAAAACAAATCAATATTAATTGTTTGAATCTTCATCCATCATATACAATTTATGTGAGAGAGAGAAGAAAGAAAAGGATTGAGAGGAGAATAGATGGTCAAGATATACGATGGTAAGCAAAACAACTCAAAACTGCAACAAGAAAGCAACAAATGGATTTTTTTTTTTTTTTAAAAAGAAAGAAATAGTTCATATCTAACATTGGAATAGAACAATTTTGTTGCTGAATTTAAAAAAAAAACTTATAAAAGTTTCATACCATAGATTAGACTAATTGAATTAGGCAGAGAAAAAATGAGGGAGAGGGAGCGTCGGAAAAAACGCGGGAAAAAGAAAAAAAATGGGAGAGAAAGTAGCGTGAAGAGAAAAAAAAAAGGAAGGGGCAAAATTGTCTTTTCAATTTTTTTAATAATATTAATTTTAAATTTTAAATAGTTAAATGAATGAATGGGGATATAAATAAAATCATTTAGTTTTGAGGGGATATAGCTAAATTTAGTGTTGTGATGGGAATATATAAAAAAGGAGAAGTTTTGATGGGATATAACTAAATTTCTCTACAATATATTATGCACCACTTCTGAGAGTATGATGCTAAAAAAATATTTGTTTTTAAAAATAATTTGTCAAGTTTGTTTATTTATTTTTAGAAGATGTAAACAAAACAAAAATTTCAGGAGTTTTTAACTATATATAAAGAGCGGCAGGTCCACTTTTCTTTTTCTTTGTTCTTTTATTTCGGCCATAATTAAGTACTATAAAAGGAATATAAGTATACGACGATAGCTGTGTCAAACCCTGAGCCATAGACCGCCCGGATTCTAATATCGGGGACGATCACTACAAAAAAAGACGGTGATGAAAAGAGAGCAGGAATGGTGGTCGACCCGCCATCACCTTATGATATAGATTATCCAGATTCTAACCCCAATCCGTAGATTTTCTGGATCCTAATCTTGAAACAATCTCAAGAGAGAGGGAAAGAGAGACGGCGAGAGACTTGTGATCCAACGAGAGCAGCGATGGAGGATTACCTGCCGTCCGTTGACACTTTAATTGAAAACTACAAGCGACCCGAAACATCTGCCTGGATAGAAAAGGAGGCCGCTGCCTACTGGGAGTCTCTTGACCAATCAGGTGTGGATTTTATTTGTTCATTATTTTGTGCTCTGTAAATATGGATTTTTTTTCTTCGTTTTTCAAGTTAGAGGGAAGTAGGTCCAATGGACATCCGACATACTTTGGTGTAATGGATTCCACAACCCTGGAATGGAAATATGAGCGGGTGAGCACGAATATTAAAGCGGAACGCACAGATTTTCAAACGGTTCAGACGGTTTTGGAGTCCATAATAAGACCTAAATAGGTTCAATGTCCATCAGACATACTCCACTCTATTTTCGAGTTTCAAAGAGACATGGATGTACTAATTTAGAACAAAATTATACATTTATTCCTTGTTGCAAGGTGATAGGAGATTTTTTTTTTTTTTTTTAAAAAAGGAAGAAATTGAGAAAGTTAATGGTATCTGGTACAAGTACAACTTTTGCCGGGCGTTATTAAGTGAGTCAGAGATTTACAAAAATTTGCTCTTAATTACCACATTTTAACTACTGATGTATTATCAGCCTTTAAGTAATATTGCACAGGGTTGGAGCACTATATATGACCGAAAGCATGACAAGTATATATATATATATATATATACCATGATAATTATTGTAACTTTTTTATAATGAGGAATTGAGGATTGAAATGCCTCTGCTTTTTATTCCTCTATTATTCATTTATTTTTGAAACATTAATAACTTAAAATTTAAATCTCACATGTCAATTAAAACTTCAGAACTGGTTTTTATCATTTTCTCTAAGCATATGTAATTATGACATTTGATATTGTCTCAATTGGGCATCAAGAGCTTGAAAAAATGCACTAACATGAATAATTTTTAGACGTTGACTTTTCACCGTATTGACTCAAATATAAACATAATTGAGAAGTTATTTATGTGCTTGCAGAGAAAAATAATGGAGATAACATATAACGGTTTATTTTGATATAATGCCACTGTATTTTATATAATGAGCATTACAAAACTTTTTGGACCTTCTGATGCAGATAAGCAGGAGTTCCTGTCTGTGGATGCCACTGGTCTTGTCTTTTTCTCGGATGTCTGTATCCAGCAGCCATGGCTGGCGGATTTCCTATCAGATGCAATATCATTCTATGAGATCCACGGTACATGGGAGACCTACGTCTGTCCCAACCTAACTTGCTCGCGTTTATTCAAGGATGAGGAGTTGCTCATCATTCACCTCAAATGCGATCACTTCTCAGATATTCATCCTGTTGCATGGCCACCCCAACGGCACAATCTGGCCGAGGAGCGACAGTGTGCTAATGCCCTCCGTAAGATGGTCTGGAAACCAATTGTTGTTGAGGCCGCGTTGGATCTGCTCTCAACAATGTGCCTAGACCATGAACAAGTTACTATGGCTGATGTGTATGCTTGTTCTGATGAGCTTTACTCCTTAAATTGGCTGTTTTCTGAGGACCTTGAGAGAAGGAGACTTTTGCTTGAATTGAAAGAGGGATTCCAGATCTTGCTAGCTAAACAAGAGCAGGCTTCTATTTCATTGGTCTCTGATGGATTCTTTATGACAATGACCTCCTTGGCTTCCAAGCACATTTTTGTTGACCGTCCTCCCAGATACAATTTGTGCTTTCTTCAATGCATTCTGGCACAATCTCCCCTATCATTTTGTTTTCTGGAAGCTAGACACCTCTCCCGATTTGTTAAACTTGTGGAGGTGATGAGCCAGCTCGTCAAGCAACCTACATTGCACAATGCAAATCAAGAATTGGATTATGCTAAAGGTGATTCTGGTTGGAGTGAGACTGAAATTTTGGATGCACTTTCTGGTTCTCTTGGTGAGAACCTTTCTGTTTCTATCGAAACAGGGTTTCTCAGCTATGACGTCGGGGAGTCAATACTCTCATCCTTGTGCAGCGCGCCGCCTTTTCCCTCAACTCAAAGAGTTCCTAATAAAGCCCCTGTGATCTTTTCTCGTGTACAGAAAATCCTAGAGTGCATGAAAGAGGGTCGTACTGCCACAAGACTTACTCATCAGATAAGCCACCTGAAACATCAAATTCATGGGCAACTTGACATTCCCCGGGAGACACATTTCGGGATGGATTTTAATCCTGGTTGTACCAGTCACCTGGAATGGGAGCCTTATTGCTGTTTTAGAGACCATGACAAACTTAATTGTGTTGAATCTCATTTTGAGGTTTGTGATCCTAAGATTTTACACTGTCTTCCTTTTGTCATATAATTATATATTTCTTTGTTTCGTGTCATTGATCCACTAAACTACTTTGTGTCTGTAGAGGGAGCTGTACCATCTTCAACTTGTCAATGAATTGCAGTGCTTGGAGTCTCAGCTCCGCCAGCTTTGTGCTGTAAACTGTCGGACATATATTTTACTAGTTTTGGAATCTTTATTGCGGGTATGCAAATTAATTCCAAAAATGTTTATGTGCTTTCTTCTCTATACATGTTTTTTTTTTTGTGCTTGCAAACTTGAAGCGACTAAGACTTATTATGTTGAATCTGTTCAATTGCAGCTGAAATTGTATGCTCGCATGAGATGGCCAGATTATAAGGTGGAAGATAAAAATCCTTTTCCGGTTGTGGATAGGAAATTGTAGATGGCTTGCTCATTTTTTATGAACTTGACAGATATGTCCTTTTATTTATATATCAAGCACTATTTAGTCCCTACAACTGTCTAATCAAGTGTTGTTACTAGGTTTAGTTGCTTGTTAAGTTTTGCACTTGTGTTTATGCAACATGCCATTACAGGACCTGAAATTCTCTGTATCAATTATATACAATGAAAAATCTTTCTGCTAAGTTTTTTAGGTTTCAAATAAGTCAGGCTCAAGCGCACCAATTCTAAGTTCCTAACATTTCTTTGATCTATTAGTTATTTGAGTCATTCGAAGTTTGGCTGAAAATATTTTAAACTCTTGAACTTCAGCTTCCTTGAAATCAGGTCAGGCTCAAGGCCTGTATAAGAAATTATTTTTGACTAGTTTTATGTTTAGCTAAACATTATGTCAGCACATAAAGTGTAAAATATATTTTTTGTTTTCTTTGTGAGATGCATGTTGTTAGACAATACTAAATTGATCTTGCTAAAAAACCATTGCTGATTGTAAATTTAAATCTAAAATTGCCAGTATTGCACAGTAGATAAATGGCTGGATACAGTCCGGTTCAGTAAGAAAAATGCAACATTTTTGTGTGGAAGTATCAGGTTAAAAGTACTGTTGAGTGGTGCCTTACGTCAGCTATTATTTTCTTTAATGCAGCAATCCCAAATGATATCATATCAAGAAGGGAACGCGGAACAGAAGGTCAGTAGTGACGAGAGCAAATCTGAAGACAGTTCTGACTATGACACCGATGAATCCTGTTTCGACATGGACTGTGGTCATTATGAGAGTGAATCTGAAGAAAATTCTGATTGTCAAGACGGTTCCAAATCTAATACCGAGAGCGAATCTGAGACGGATTCTGAACGTGATGACAAACCTTGGAGGGGAGACCCAACCTTGTGTAGGTTGGATTCAACCTTGAGCGAGAGTGCGACAGGGGAGACCGAAGGCACTGGGCCTTTCTTTTGGATACCAACCTATGACGTCCTGAGGCACTGTGCCAAGTACCGATGTGGTGTTGGATGCAATAGCCTGCGGACAGGGATAAGGCGGTTTAGGCTTAATAAGACGTGGAAATACTGGCTCTGTTACAGCTGTGATGAGAGTTTCATAGATCGAGAGTCCCATATGGTGCATTTGGAGGACAAGCACCAGCTTTGCCTTGCTCATGATGATTATTGGTTGATACCCAAACAAAACTGTCATGATGAGGTAGAAGACTTGACACAAGATGAGGTAAAGAGTGAGCCAGGCCTGGAGGACTCCATCACTCTTCATCATAAATATCGTCGTTTTCTCGTGGATTCAACAAAGTTTGATCAAATATCATCAGCCAATGAAGAGGGAGAACTTGGTCAAGCAAAGAGGAAAGAATACATGGAAATTGTTGATGGTCTTCATTCTGAACTCTGTGACTTGAGGCATCTTTTCCATACCAAACGTGAATACTTGAGGTATTTGGAGGTTGTGAATTCCCTCAGTCTCATGTTATTTAATGGAGGCCAACCCCTCGTACTTATTGTGTGCTGGCTCCGCAAGCTTTCTATTATGGACCGGTGTACTGGCACCACCCACCAATTGCAATTCCGATTTCTCTCTCAACTTCTATGTCAAGCTCATGATCAAGGCTATGTTCCTTTGAGTAACTACTCTGTGAAAAATGCTTTTCAAAACATGAGGGCAGATATCATTTCCAAGGTTTGCTAGTAATGTTCCCTCCTGTTGCCTCTTTTATTTGCCTCATTTTCTATCATCTCTTTATCATGATTTAAGGTTCTCTTTTCAGATTGATTGGCAAGATAAGAAAATCTTAGAAGCACTTGTTCGAATAGATAACATGAAGCGCAACCTTTCTGACATCTGTGTCTGTGACTACAGGACAGAGATTGTGCCTTCTGTCAGATCATTCTTACACGTAATGCAATCTCAATCCGTTATAGTCTTAATGTCCCTGCCTCCATCTTTATAAATGTTTTTATATGTAATAATTTTCTTGAATGCACCATCTGTTTAATTTACTTCAGGCAAAATTTAAGTTTGATGATAGCCTTAGGTCCCTTGGATGTAACAATGTAAAGGTACGCATGACTTCTGCTTATCTTAGTATATTATTTAACTTTCCATGTTCTCTAATATTCCTTCACTGTTAAATGGACTGCCAAAAATTTATTTATTTTAGGAATTGCTATCTACTCTTGACCAACACTACATACACAATCCACGATTCTTTGGTGCGCGGGTACTATCACCGGGTAAAGTAAGTGATGTACTTTCATAGAATTTGTAATCTATTGTCTATTTTCTCTTTCTAATATGTTTCATGCTGTTCCAGTTCACTAAGTGTATGCTGGCATCCAAATTAAAGGACCAGAACAGATGGTTCCAATGTGAAGATTGCTTTCATTTTGACTCTAATTTTGTTTCTTAATTATCAATGATTATTTATCAACAGGTGGTTATCAATACTAGGAGGAAGAAGCCATGTTGGGGAATTGCTATTATAGGAATCAGTCTGGACTTTGTTGGTGCGAGTTCTTTTATTTTTCTTTCTTTTTACCCTTTTTCATATACATGTTGAAGGTTTTTATTCTCATGTAAGCTTCCAGCTTGAAAGTTCTTTTGTTCTTTCAGGTGAGTGGACACCCCTAGGACGCATGCTGAAAATCACCGGAATTTTCAACTATGGTGCGTTGTTTACTTGGCCTCCAGGAATGTGTAGGTCTTCTGGAAGGGTGATAAATTGCTATTGCGAGCCTCGTCTGTCCATGGAATCAGTTGGGGTCGATGTGGATCATTGCCTGTGTGAAGCTGTTGGTGACAAGTTAAATTACCTTACTGATGAGTACTTTGAACAAAATCGTTAGTGATGGATAGTTGTAATGAGTGCAAATTTGACATGATTGTTCCATGTAAGAATTTTAATTCACTTTGTTAGTGATATTCAAAATCTGAATTTAAGTTGTGGTTTCAGAAGAAAATATCTTAATTAGATTTTTATTTTTATTGAAACAAGGACTCGTTAATTCCAGCATATATTTCTTTTCAATTGATTCATAAGAAAATTGAACATGAAAACAAAATTGAAAGCAAGATTCGTTATTATATATGATGGGCCTATATTTTTATCTTGATTAATTCTGATAGGTACTTATTATGAATCCTCACCCTTTCATGCTGAATTAAACAAACAATAATAGTTGTCATAATCTTTTTATATATAAGTTGTATAGAAATTGTAAAAGAGTTGTTGTAAGAAAAAAAAAAGAATTGTAAAAGAGTTGATGTTCAGTTTTTCTTGACTTGCCGCCTCGATTTAATTAGTTAATTGTTATTTATCTAAAATTCAGTTTTTCTCGACTTTTGTGTACTAATTAAGTCATGGATTAAGGAATATTTGGCAATTCGTAAGATGATGCATCATTCTTAAATGCCAAATTGCCAAATCCATATTCCTCATTTGAACGCATAAATTAATAAATTAGGGATGAATTTGTTAGAAATAGTCACAAACAAACAAATATTTAAACTTTTTCTAGAAGAAACAAAAAACAAACATATAAATAACGGCAGAAATATTGTACTTTATGCAAATACTAAAAAAAATACCCATTTTGTGTCATATTCATATTCATATATATATCAACATCATTTATAGATAATTAGTTTTATTCAAATTGAGAACTACATTCATGCACCACTTTCAAGTTTGAATGTCTCATTTCATCACATGGTCAACTTGATGTCACTTAACTACTGCTCTAGCTGGTTTCTGGTATCAGGTTTCATTATTTTGTGCAATATTAAAAGTTCATAAATCAATTGAAGAAAGTCCTTGTCTCTAGAATTAGCGGCACAAATTTAAGTTGTTGGTGCGGATGAATGTTTCCTCAGGAAGAGACCAAGAATAAGGAAAAGCATCAAATCATTGTTTTCAATGAAAAAGAGTTTATTTTTTAATTGGATGGAAATTATGTTAGTTGACCTTCTAGTTATGATATGAATCATATGATTATTTGAGTACCACACTGTAATGTATTTATTAACCCTGCTTCATTTATTCGGACAGCCATTCATCCACTTTTGGAAACTGCCATGAGGTTTCTTGCAAAGGCCACGTGGCAGAAGAATCGAAACACGGCTTTATAGCACACCTTCTAGATAGTTCTGATATGATATGATTGTGTTTTGCAACAATAGATTTGCAATCCAGGCCCATGGGCTGGGCCTTTAATATTAGACAAATTATTCTATTTTTTTTTGTTTGAGCACGTCTTTAAGTGGTATCTAGTTCTACTTTTTTTTTTTAAATCCTGCGCCAAGTTATATACACTACATAATATGAGAGGAGAGAAAAAATAAAAAATAAATCATGCGCCAAGTTATATACACTACATAATATGAGAGGAGAGAAAAATAAAAAATAATCTTGCGCCAAGATATATACATTGTATGAACGTCACATATTTGATCATCATTACTATTAGATAATTATCGGGATTAAAAGATAATTCAACTATGTTACATATCGGAATCTGTTTTTTGTATTAATAAATATAACTTTCCCACAAACATATATCTTTGTTTGGTTAAGCAATATGTGTTATGCACAAACATATAACAATATGCCGTTAACAAAATAATTTTCTCACTTATTATGATTTCATAAAAATTCATAAATAAAGTCATTGATTCGTTTAACAAATTATAAATCGTACATAATATCTAAATAGTTATCAGTAATATCTGATGAGATTTTATTATTAGTTCATGAATGGATCCAAAAAAAATCGACACTCGGATTTACTCGTACAAAAAAATCACATAAAAAATGGACGTGTAACAGCAACACTCAGTAGCCTTCCAAAAACCAGTTCATTAATTACTCTGTTGTAGAATCTGTGTGTACGTGCTTGCGTCCAATCTGTTATTGTTTAGTTTGTCAATTCAATTGCTTATTTTGTAAACTAAACTGTACAGAACGAGTGCAGATCGACCACACGATTTTTTTTTTTTTTTTTTATTAATATCGACCACACGATTTTGATAACGTAATCTGGCATATATGATGCTGTTGAAGACTTGAAGTCTCCCTTCTAGAACCTTGATTTTTAGACAAAAAGGTCTCCCTTCTAGAAGGTCTTCACTGGTTCTGGTTGCATGCTCACATATTTTTTGGATTAAATTGTTTCACAAAATTAATGATGTGTTTATCATTTTCCCCAACCACTATCAATCAGAAAGACCCAAGAAAGCACACCTGAACTTTCATTCATCAACTTAATTTAGTCAGTCATGCATCCACACTATAGTACAGTATCGGTATTAAATAAAAAAACACACTTCTAGAAAATTAAAATTTTAGATGTGTTTGCGCCGCCAAAATGGTTTTACATTTCACATCAAGATTTTTGCCTCTAAACTTGGAAATATATCAGATGTTGCTCTTTGTTTTCTGAAATGATACTGATCCATAACCGATTTCTTATAAGCATTTTGTATGTTTCGTATAACCGATTTATTATATTGAACTAAAATTAGTATTCTTTATATTTGTCGTTCAGTAACTTGAAGATCGGATACTTTTTTTTTTGTTTTTTTAGGATTCGTTCTTGCATGTTTACTCTGCTTTTAATTGAAATTGTTGTCACTTAATCAAAGCGAAATGCAATATTTTCCCTTATGTTTACTGCAGACGACTGTGCTTGTCTTGGACTCTTGGTTGATCTTTTGTTTTGAGCTAGCAGCTAGACTTCTCTTTCTTTCAAGAAAAATTACCATTTATTGAAACTTTAATTTGAAACCTCAAAATTTAATTACATAATTTTATTTGATTCATCCGATAATTATATTATTTATTTCAGATTGTTTTTACTATTACAATTATTACAGTTGGAGAACGTACAACCGTTCATATTTTATCCGATTAATTTTCATTGGCACATTTTAGCTAATTATTGAGATCTGGAAATAGTTGGCATATGATAATTATCTTATCTAATAACTGTTAGAGATCTGCTCATAAATTCTCACGGCTTTTACTTTTCAGTTTTCACTAATGATTCGCTCATTCTCTCACACTCTCACAAAACAGAAAATATATATATAGAGAGGGAGATGGGCTACCTCTATATATAGTCGTTTTACTTCGCAACTCACCGTAGCCTACCTCTATATATATATAAAAAAAATTAATTTATTAATATTTCGGCTAAAAGAGATTCATTCCTCTGTATTTTCAAATAATTTATAATTATTCAATAAATTGTTAGATATTGCATAGTTATCATCAGTGGCTTTTTTTGACGTGCTCTTTGGAATAACAACTCAGATTTGTTGGTAGTGATTCCAAATTTTACACAATAGAGACAAAATACACTTCATAATAGTATAAACACAATCCAGGTAATTTTATTTCAACTTGATTAGTTTTGATTTTTGTTTTAACTATCGGAATGTTTGAATTTTACCCCCAGCACCACTTATTACAAAGTTAGAATTAATACACAGGAGCTGAAAAGGTTGGCCTATCTGCTATTATGAACTTTATGTGGTCAATATATAAAAAAAAAAAAAAACAATTATACATATGAACTCAAATGTACAAATTGCTTATTGTCTATATTCCTACAAACATTTTGAGCTTGCATGTTGCAGATTTATTTTTATGCAATTAATCCTTTAAAACTAATGAGTTTCTTGGGACAATTATAATCAAGCTAAATTTGGTTGACATTAGAAAACCGGGGAACAGCTTTGGTTTATTTGATGATCTAATGGCCAATGATAAATTAAAAGGTTCTATCCACAAATAACAAAAGGCATGAGGGGGTATTAGTGAAATTTTATCGTTATTTTAAGGTATGCATGACGACCGTACTTACGTGAGGGAAAGAGAGAACATGAATCTGATCAGTCAACTGTCTGAAGAGAATTGTGGAAATTTAAATAAGAAAGAAGCGTGTCATTAGAAGCTTCCATGAATTAATTATCTCATTAGACCATTGGATTTTAACCTTAAAAAAGTAAATAAAATCTGATCTTTGTTATATCAAGATTTCTTCTATTCTATACTTGATTTTTTTATATGTACCTTATCTATTGATTTGAATTCCAATTGAAAGGGTACCCCCAAAAAAAAAATGATAGGGATTGTTAATTGTTTCAAGATCATTCAATGCACGTTGTAACTACTAATATGTACCAATTTAAATAATTAATGGAGTTTGTATCAAGTGCAAAATTAATGATGGCACCACAATTATTGTATGCAATATGATGCGTCCGATTCAGATCGAACGCACACAAGTCGCAAGATAACATGGCTTTGTTTTGAGATTTGTGCGGAATGTAAACCATATGATTAAGATTGTATAAAATATCAAATGACCAATGTATAAAATACTTCTATGCATGATATATACATCATATACATATTTACACCTTAAGTAACTTTTTACTGTCATAAATATTAAATTAATATAACTGAAAATAATATTATGAATATATTTTTGGAGTTTTCATTGTGTAAATTATGCAGTTAATGCTAAAAAATTATTACGTCATTTGTGTTATGAGTTCGTATGCATTGGAATATACATATTTAAACAATTGGAGCTACTACAGAGATCAAACAGCGGCCATTTTTATTAATATCCTTAAAAAAATTAATTTTAAAAATAATCCTACATTGAATTTTTTTATTAAAAATGCCCCAACCGCCAAGCCCACGGACGGTCTAAAACACAAGCGGACCACCCGTGGCTGGGAATGTCATTTGGAGATGCAATATGTTGATGAATGTCATTTGAAAATGCAATATGTTGGAGATCTTTAATCAAGAGACATCATGTCATTGATCACATGCATACTCTTTTTTTGATATGTTAGATTTAATACGCCTTAGTTTATATGAAATTTTGGTCCAAACTAGATCATAACCAAGCATTTTGGCAATTTGAGCCCACGGGCGGTCCGCTTGTGTTTTGGACCGCCCGTGAACCTGGCGGTTGGGACATTTTTAATAAAAAAAATTCAATGTAGAGTTATTTTTAAAATTAATTTTTTTTAAGGATATTAATAAAAATGGCCGATCAAACAGTGGGAACTGGGGAAAAAAAATTGTTTCTCAAATTCTGTGTAATTATTCGTGCAACAAATATAATGAAGCGCTGAAATAGTTCATAAATCATAACTCATACGCCACAGGATCAACACATAGTCACGACCTCGGTCTAATAATCTTGCAAGACTTTTTTGTATTAAAAATATATGAATTTTTGATATAATCAAGTCCTATTGAGAGTTTTTTAATTATATAAAATACTTTTCTACAAGATTATTTCGAACTCCTAAATATGTAAATTTTTTGTGCGTATTTCGAAATCAGGTATTTTTTGCTCAAATTGTTTGTTTCATTGTTTATGATTGAAATGAGTTCAATATTGTTTTTTTTTTAATTATTTAGAAGGTTGTATATTTTATTCGAATGGGACCCCAAAAATTAGTAAATTTTATTTATTTTGAAAATATGATGCAAATTAATTGCACTATTTAAAAGTATGTGTCTCTTGGTATACGTATGTCAAAATGAAGTATTTTTAAAAGAAAATTTGCCGATTTTTTTATTTATATCCAAAATAAAATATAAATTTAAAAAACTAACCAACTAGTTAATGAAATTGCAAAACTACCCAAACCGGTTAACCATTAACCGGACTCAAATCAAATTTCCGGTTATTGGTTTCCCGGACCCATTGAAATAGTCCGGTTAACCATTAACCGGAAATTTGATTTGAGTCCAGTTAATGGTTAACCGGATTTGTGCATTTTCCTTTCTTTCTTTTTTTTTCTTTTTTTTTTTGAAAACAGAAATTTTTTTTTTTTTTTAATTTTTGTATTAAAATATTAGAAATGTTGAATATATTTCTTTGAAAATAAATGGAATACAATATAATTTGATTTATTATAAAGACTGCAACTAATAACCCGGATCAATATTTTTCAGGCCGGATTTTTCACGGCTGTAAGAAAAATTAATATATTTCTTTATGTGCTATTGGAAAAAAATAAAAATGCTTAGATTCTGAGTTATTGATTCCGGTTCAAAAGTCACTTCTATGTAATCTAGAAAATATTGTGATCTTTCTAGGACATTTAATTTATGAAAAGTTGTATCTATTATTGAAAAAAAACAAAAACATTAATTTATTTAATGATTGTTTTTAAAAAAGAATTCTCAAAATAGATACAACTTTTTATAAATTAAATGTCCTAGAAGGATCACAATATTTTCTAGATTACAAAGAAGTGACTTTTGAACCGGGATCAATAACTCAGAATCTAAGCATTTTTATTTTTTTCCAATAGCACATAAAGAAATATATTAATTTTTTTTACAGCCGCGAAAAATCCGGCCTGAAAAATATTGATCCGGGTTATTAGTTGCAGTCTTTATAATAAATCAAATTATATTGTATTCCATTTATTTTCAAAGAAATATATTCAACATTTCTAATATTTTAATACAAAAATAAAAAAATAAAAAAAATTATGTTTTCAAAAAAAAAAAGAAAGTGTTGTGCTGAGTTCTCAATTTGGCCCAAAGAAAAAATATTTGATATGTATATGTCTGGTTAATGGTGCACCGTTTTTTTTTTTTTTAAAACAGAACTGTTTTATTTTTTTTATTAAAATATTAGAAATGTTGAATATATTTCTTTGAAAATAGATGGAATACAATATAATTTGATTTATTAGAAAGACTGCAACAAATAACCCGGATCAATATTTTTCAGATCGGATTTTTCGCGGCTGTAAGAAAAATTAATATATTTCTTTATGTATTATTGGAAAAAAATAAAAATGCTTAGATTCCGAGTTATTGATCCCGGTTCAAAAGTCACTTCTAAGTAATCTAGAACATATTATGATGTTTCTAATAGATTTAATTTATTAAAAGTTGTATCTATTTTGAAAAAAAATATAAAAATTTTAATTTATTTAATGATTGTTATTCAAAAATAATTCTCAAAATAGATACAACTTTTAATAAATTAAATGTACTAAAAATATCATAATATTTTCTAGATTACCTAGAAGTGACTTTTGAACCGGGATCAATAACTCGGAATCTAAGCATTTTTATTTTTTTCCAATAACACATAAAGAAATATATTAATTTTTTTTACAGCCGCGAAAAATCCGATCTGAAAAATATTGACCCGGGTTATTTGTTGCAGTCTTTCTAATAAAACAAATTATATTGTATTCCATCTATTTTCAAAGAAATACATTCAACATTTCTAATATTTTAATACAAAAAAGAAAAAAAAATTGTTTTAAAAAAAAAAGAAAAAAAAAAAATGCACAAATCCGGTTAATGGTTAACCGGTTTGGGTAGTTTTGCAATTTCATTAGCTAGTTGGTTAGTTTTTTAAATTTATATTTTATTTTGGATATAAATAAAAAAATCGGAAAAATTTGTCTCAATATTTTAAACATAGCCAGCTCAATAGCTTTATATTCCTCTTAACAATCGGACCCAAAAAGTACTTAATTTTGTTGATTTTATATAAATATAAAGTAAGGATGAATGTTTTTTTCGCTCAGTAATTTTCATTGCAACCTTGGTATATAGCTCTTACCAATATTCTAAAAAAAATCATTGCAAATTCTTTTTTAAAGTTTCTTGCTTCGCCTTTGTTAAAATACCAAATATTAATGTTTAATAAGTATAGAAATCATTCTGATTGTTGCATATATTTTTATTTGTGAATTTGAGCACTATCACACACAAAATATCGAAAGAAAATATGTGTATTACTATTACACTAAGAAGTAAGAACTCTTCTTTATTACCTTATTCCTTATAGCACATTGAAATTAAGTTATTTAACAATTCATAATACATTAAAATGTTTATGATAACCAAAAAGAGCTAAAGCACTGAGATTAGACTCGGTCCGGAATCCAAATCCCTTCAAATAATTCAAATTTTGAGTTTGGATCTACACCGTCCGCTCAAAATTTACAAATTTGGTCCAAATTAATTTTTTAATTTTTTTTTGTGTTACTAAGGATTCAAGTCGAGACCATTTATATAAGTTGTTCTTATATACGGAGATAGTCATTTCCGATCAAGTCGAATCCATTTATGCTAAATTAAAATCAATATATAGAAGGGTACATGAATTCATTTAGATCACATATCCCGATTTTTTTATTTATATCCAAAATAAAATATAAATTTAAAAAACTAACCAACTAGTTAATGAAATTGCAAAACTACCCAAACCGGTTAACCATTAACCGGACTCAAATCAAATTTCCGGTTATTGGTTTCCCGGACCCATTAAAATAGTCCGGTTAACCATTAACCAGAAATTTGATTTGCGTCCGGTTAATGGTTAACCGGATTTGTGCATTTTCCTTTTCTTTTTCTTTTTCTTTTTTAAAACAGAAATTTTTTTATTTTTTGTATTAAAATATTAGAAATGTTGAATATATTTCTTTGAAAATAAATGGAATACAATATAATTTGATTTATTAGAAAGACTGCAACTAATAACCCGGATCAATATTTTTCAGGCCGGATTTTTCGCGGCTGTAAGAAAAAATAATATATTTCTTTATGTGCTATTGGAAAAAAATAAAAATGCTTAGATTCTGAGTTATTGATCCCGGTTCAAAAGTCACTTCTATGTAATCTCGAAAATATTGTGATCCTTCTAGGACATTTAATTTATAAAAAGTTGTATCTATTTTGAGAATTTTTTTTTTAAAAACAATCATTAAATAAATTAAAGTTTTTGTTTTTTTTCAAAAATGAATACAACTTTTCATAAATTAAATGTCCTAGAAGGATCACAATATTTTCTAGATTACATAGAAGTGACTTTTGAACCGGGATCAATAACTCAGAATCAAGTATTTTTATTTTTTTTCCAATAGCACATAAAGAAAAATATATTAATTTTTCTTACAGCCGCGAAAAATCCGGCCTGAAAAATATTGATCCGGGTTATTAGTTGCAGTCTTTATAATAAATCAAATTATATTGTATTCCATTTATTTTCAAAGAAATATATTCAACATTTATAATATTTTAATACAAAAAAAGGAAAATGCACAAATCCGGTTAACCATTTACCGGACTCAAATCAAATTTCCGGTTAATGGTTAACCGGACTATTTCAATGGGTCCGGGAAACCAATAACCGGAAATTTGATTTGAGTCCGGTTAATGGTTAACCGGTTTGGGTAGTTTTGCAATTTCATTAGTTAGTTGGTTAGTTTTTTAAATTTATATTTTATTTTGGATATAAATAAAAAAATCGGTCACATATCCGTCAAATTCAACTTTTTAAACGACGCGTATTTCATGAAACAGTCATTTGTCTTCTACTTTCAATTATATATGGCTCTATTGATCAAATTAATATCAACTAATCGCTTTGTTACATTATTTCATGATTATTTATTTTACACATCACTAACTTTAAAAGTATCTCTTTAGAGTATACACATTAAAATCGCACACTCTATTTATATTTTAATTAAATATAGGCCCATCAGTTAAATTCATTTCGAACACTTGAGCCCTTGACTCCAAAAAAAAAATTATAAAACAATAAATTGAACAAATAATTATAATTATGGGATTTTTTTCGAGGAGGGCCATCATTGGGATATGAAAATAAAAATAAATTAGGCGAGATATTATTGAGAGTTGTCGTTTCTTTATTTTTTTATTTTTTTTTGCATGATTTAATAAATATAGTGAACTAGAAAAAGGCTTGATTTGAGAATATATATATATATATAGAGAGAGAGAGTGGCTAATATGCATTCGGTTGCATATGGACCGAAGTGCTTACGGTCCAAATTTGATTTTTCAAAATCCAAACGGTCGATCTGAACCGTTCATCTTGTTCTCCATATTAATATGTGCTTGGAGACCAAATTTTATATTTTTCTGAATTTGTTTACTATTTATTAAGTATTTTACAAATTGTTGATCCAACGGTAGCTTAACAAAACAGTAAAATCAGCAGCTACCGTTGGATCAACAATTTTGTAAAATACTTAATAAATAGTAAAAAAATTCAGAAAAATATAAAATTTGGTCTCCAAGCACATATTAATATGGAGAACAAGATGAACGGTTCAGATCGACCGTTTGGATTTTGAAAAATCAAATTTGGACCGTAAGCACTTCGGTCCATATGCAACCGAATGCATATTAGCCACTCTCTCTCTCTCTCTCTCTCTCTCTATATATATATATATATATATATCTCCATTCTATTATTAAGCACGTTAGGTGTCCGATCCGCCAACGGCTACGATTGAGAGATGAAACTTCGGATTTGATCTCAGCTCTCCAATTACATAATTTGTCTTCTTTTGATTAAATGCATGTCTTTTTATTAAATGCATATCTTTTTATGTATAAAAGTCTAAATTTAGTTAAAAACATACCCACCACATGTGCTGCCACACGATACGTTACAATTTAAAATGAACAAATTCTGAAATTTAGCTATATATTTATTTATTTCCTTATTCCTTTATTTTCATATTTTTCCTCTTCAATTGAGAAGACTCAACATTCCATTTTCTTATTTATTGTTTCTGTACTTCTTCATTTCTATACGAATCACAATGGAAATTTTTTTTTTTTAATTTCCATATTTTTCTTTCTTTGTTTCTATACATATTGGTGTGGGCAATTTAGAATATATTTTCAATATATAATATATCAATGTGTGTATGTGTGTGTGTGTATTCTAAATTGGAAATAAAGAAGAATATAAATTGGAAAGTGTGTGTGAATATATATTTTTCTTATAATATGTGTCTGTGTGTGTATATATATCCTATACATACAAACGATAACATTTTTTATTTATGTTTTTTGATATCATATTATATGTTGATATTGAATTATTGTATGATATTTGATATTAGATTCGAATCGAGCTATTATTTGATATCATTGGTACTTAAAAATAAAGAATCATCACATCATCAAATTGTTATCAGAGATCACGATTAATGTTAATTAAAAATACATAATCATATAAATTTTCTATTAACATGTGTTTTAATTTTTAGATAATTATTATTTTCATTGATATATTTGTTTCTTATAATATGTCCCCGTTGCAACGCACGGGTATGATACTAGTATATATATATATAGAGAAAGAGAGAGAGAAAGAGAGATGGGCTATGGTGCATTGCAATGCATAGAGAGGTTTGTGCATTGGACCATAAATCTAAAATTCAAAATCCAAATGGCCGATCCAAACCGTTCATCTTGTTCTCCATATTAATATGTGCTTGGAGACCAAAATTTACATTTTTCTGAATATTTTTACTATTTAATAAGTATTTTACAAAATTGTTGATCCAACGGTAGCTGCTGATTTTACTGTTTTGTTAAGCCACTGTTGGATCAACAATTTTGTAAAATACTTAATAAATAGTAAAAAAATTCAGAAAAATGTAAAATTTGGTCTCCAAGCACATATTAATATGGAGAACAAGATGAACGGTTTGGATCGGTCATTTGGATTTTTGAATTTTAGATTTATGGTCCAATGCACAAACCCGTCCATGCATTGCAATGCACCATAGCCCATCTCTCTCTCTATATATATAGAGAGAGAGAGAGAGTATGGCTAAATTGCTACCGGTAACACTTCGACCTAAGTGTTTACGGGGTCATATCTTAGTATTTGATGTTTAAACAACAAATTCAAACTATTAGATATTCAATCTATATTAAAATGTGCTTGGAGACCAAATTTTTCATTTTTTGGATTTTTTTTACTATTTGTTAAGATGCTTTGAAATCATTGTTTTTTAATGGTGCATAATTTTAATAAAAACAGTGATTTTCAAACAATCTTAATAAATAGTAAAAAAATTCCAAAAAATGTAAAATTTGGTCTCCAAGCACATTTTAATATAGATTAAACATCTAACGGTTTGGATTTGTTGTTTGAACATCAAATACTAAGATATAACCCCGTAAATACTTAGGTCGAAGTGCTACCGGTAGCAATTTAGTATATATATATATATAGAGTGACTAATATGCATCCGTATGCATATGGCCCGACATGCATATGGTCCAAATTTAAAATTTCAAAATTCAAAACGTCGATCCGAACCGTTCATCTTGTTCTCCATATTAATATGTGCTTGGAGACCAAATTTTACATTTTTCTGAATTTTACTATTTATTAAGCCACTTTGAAAATTGCTGTTCCAACGGTGGCTACTGATTTTACTGTTTTGTTAAGCCACCATTGGATCAGGAATTTTCAAAGTGGCTTAATAAATAGTAAAAAAATTCAGAAAAATGTAAAATTTGGTCTCCAAGCACATGTTAATATGGAGAACAAGATGAACGGTTCGGATCGATGTTTTGGATTTTGAAATTTCAAATTTGGACCATATGCATACGAATGCACATTAGTCTCTCTCTCTCTCTCTCTCTCTCTATATATATATATATATATGAGTAAGGCTACGGTGCTATGGGTTGCATAGAGGACTACGATGCTACGGCTCAATATTAGAGTTTTCATAATCCTAACGGTCGATCCGAACTGTTCATCTTGTTCTCCATATTATTATGTGTTTGGAGACCAAATTTTACATTTTTTGAAATTTTTTACTATCTTTTTAGACAGATAGAAAATCACTTGATTTAAAAAATTCTGCACCATTCAAATATTTGATTTTCTACCTATTTAAAAAAATAGTAAATTTTTTTCAAAAAATGTATAATTTGGTCTCCAAACACATATTAATATGGAGAACAAGATAAACGGTTCGGATTGACCGTTAGGATTTTAAAAACTCGAATGTTGAACCGTAGCCTTACTCTCTCTCTCTATATATATAAAGGCGATTTGAGCAACTTTTAATATAAATAAATTACACCAATAGAAGCATAAGTTTTGCGTCTAGATGCATGGTCTGTTCTCATTTTGTCATTGGCCGTCGACTCATTTAACCAATGATGTGTACTTTACCGGTATTAATTTAATTTAATTGCAACTGTGCATATGTAATCTTTCAAGATAATTTATCGACTTTAATTAAATTTACCACAATAATATAATTCATGAATTTTATATTTGGGCAATTACCATACGCATGGAATCTCTAAATGTGATCCCATTTAAATTTAAAAATATACATGTTCTCAACTTAACCTCCCCAAGACAACTCAAGCAATACAATTAAAAAGATTGATCGAATATCCGTTGCCAATAATTGGCGATACTCAGAAACAATCCTGAGCTACCAAATACAATTAATTATTATAGCATAACATGGATGGCTGTCAACATCAAATGACTTATCAAACATAATTTAGTTAGTGTTAACAAATGAAATCTAAACCTTCAAAAAAAAAAAAAAAATGAAATCTAGCGTAGGGCGATACTGCTTAAACTGCTCCTGGCCGCTTGCCTGTTACGCGGTGACACGTGGCTACCCTTGGTTTGCTGCACAGGGAGCAAGTCAATAGGAGATATAAGATATATTACACTTACAAAAAACAGTTTTTAAAGATAATAGTTCATTTCATGTTGTAAATATGAGTGTGCAGATACACTGGATTTGCCCTGTTCACACGCCTTTTTTAAAAAAATTAGATTATTTAAGCTCGCTCACTACTCGTCCAATTGTTTTACTATTTTTATCCACAAAAGCGCATTCTGATAAATTCAAATTTGTAGAGTTCATACTTAATTGTAAGGGAAAATTACATCTATACCCATCAAAGATCTCAAAATTACGTATTGACAGCTTGTAAGAACGAATCAAGGTTTCATCAGGCAGCTCTAGTCTGAATTTTACTACCTAGACAACTACTGTTCATCACGAACTGATTAATTAATGCTTTTCCAGCTCTTTCTTGATGTCTTGATTCGATAACAAAAACATCTACTTACATTTACGTTTACATTTACAATTGCATTTACATTTACATATTTTGTTTCTTTCTTCTTTTCCAAAACTTAGCTTGGCTGAGAGCTGTTTTTTAGTTTTCAGTTTTTTTATTTTCTTTCCACCCCCACTCACAGGTTTCCCTCCCATAAACTTCGGCCATTTTTATTAATAACCCACAAAAAAAAGTTTTTTACAAAAATAACCTCAAAATCTAATTTTTTTCAAATATAACCAAACCGCCAGGGTTGCTGGCGGTCCACTTCTATAGCGGACCGCCACTATTCCTGGCGGTCCACTTTTTTTTTTTTTTTTTTTTTTTTTTTTCTTAATATTTTCATTTGTGAAGTTTTAGTTTTTTTTTTGTTTAGGGTATTTGTCAAAAAATTAAGGACTTGGCATTTATTAAAATTTTAAATTTCAAGTTCTGACAGCTTGGGCGGTCCACTAGGGACCAGACCGCCAGTATCCCTGGCGGTCCGCTAGCTGTCTTATAAGCACGCTTTCTCTCTCTCTCCAGCACACAGTCTCATTTGTTAAACCACAGAGAAGAAAGAGAGAGCGATTTTGGCGATTTTGAAGCGATTTTAGGCGATTTAGAGGCGATTGCTACAGGTATTTTATTTTTTATTTAATTATTTTCTGTTTAATTTTTAATTAATAATTATTATACCCGCAGTATGTAAATACTATAAATTAGTCTTTAATTAATATTATAATTAACTTTTAAATTGCAAAAAATAATGAATCTATTATACTGTAATTCTTATGAATTTTTTTTTTAAATGTAGTTTGTTAAGGAAAAAATGCTGGTTGCACTGTACGTGGGCGGTAAGCTAACTAAGGGTGTAGAGGGCGTGTATTACTCGAAAGATGCCTCATTCGGCTTGCAGGTTAATGAAAGAACCACATTTATTGAACTTAAGCAACTAGTATACGAAAAGACTGGTGTAAACCCCAACCGGTATGACTTAGAATTGGCTACCCGAATTGACACACAACGGGCTGGGGCGGGTAAACCTTACTTTGTGAGTTTTCCTATAACAGATGAGGAGTTGTGGAAGGCTGTGTACCAACAATTTGAGTCTAGGGGGGTCGCGATGATAGACTTATATTCCAGGAGGGTTCCCCAGGCCGGGGCTAGACCTTTTAGTGCGGCTGGGGCTGGACCTTCTAGGGCTCCCCCTGTTGGACCTTCAGGTTATGACAATTCGGCTTATGACAGCCAGGGGTACCACCACTCCCCTCATGACAGCCAGGGATACCACCACTCCCCTCATGACAACCAGGGGTACCACAGTCCCTGTTATGACAACCCGGGGTACCAAAACTCCTGTGAGTTTACTGAAGTTGTACCACCACCACCACCACCCAAACAGGCACCCATAATCCCTACATTTCCAGCTATACCAGAGTCAGTACCGATACAGTTATCCGTTAATCGAAATGATACTAATATTGATGTTGATGCTATTGATGCCATACCGGAAAGAGAAATGGAAACTGGAGATGAATACCAAGGAATTTGGGAATCTGATGACTTATCAGATGGTGATGCAAATGTACCAGGTTTGTCCAGGGAAGAAAAATTCCCAATCAGGGGTCGGGGGAATAGGCATCCTGTCGCCACATTCAACGATACCACAGCTTTTGAAGAGGCTGACATTAGTTTCTTTGGTCCTCGTGTTGTATACAATCGTGAACTTGCCCCAGGGCAAGTCTATACCAACATAGATGAACTTGTAAAGAAAATTCACGAGACTCACGTTCACGGCAACTGGG
The DNA here is from genome assembly GCF_964058835.1 of Carex rostrata. Lineage (NCBI taxonomy): Eukaryota > Viridiplantae > Streptophyta > Magnoliopsida > Poales > Cyperaceae > Carex > Carex rostrata. The sequence goes on along the minus strand of NC_135947.1, from coordinate 5,823,047 downwards.
AATGTATATTAGAAAAAAGGGAATCAAAAAGATTGGTTGTGATATGCAAAAATGCCCCTTGTTGCGAGTTTCGCCTTTATGCAACCCCTGCGGGTTCGGGGGAAGCATGGATAATTAAAAAGTGTGAACCACCTCATACATGCAAGTCTGCGTCCACAAGGACAGACCATTCAAGGAGAGCCGGATTATTAATTCAAGGACCACCAACGGTTCTGAATCGCTGAATGCAGTCTTCAAGAAGAGCCGGACGTTGCCTGTGGCTGCAGTTGTAGAAGACACTTTCTACAAGTTAAATACCTGGTTTCAGGAACGGCATGCTAAGGCCGCAGAATTAATAAGGATGAACCAGTCATTTTCAATAAGGGTGGAGGAGAAACTAAGAAAACACAGGAACAAAGGTGCAACTATGACCGTGATCCCGATGGGTAATGATGGTACAGAATTCGAAGTGCACAATCCAAATGAGTACGTTCCTTCCAGCCGTAGAGCAGATGGCACTATGGAGTTTGTGAAGAGGGCTTTCAAGTACGTAGTGCAATTCCGAGAGGCAAGAGAGGTGACCTGTACATGCCAAGGACCCCAACTATCTGGAATTCCTTGTAGTCACGTGATGGCGGTATGCCGAGTGAGAAACTTCTGCGAGGATCACTATGTCGCTGACATGTATCATACCGATTACCTTGCTTCTACTTGGGGTGGATCTTTCCATTCTTATCCTAACCAGCATGAGTGGCCTGCGTATGTCGGTGATAGAATACTCCCTTCAGAAGGATGGATAAGGAAGGGGAGGAGGAGACACAAACGTGCTATAATGACCATGGACGAGATGGGTGGTAGGAGGCCATCGGGAAATCAGGCTCGCCGTTCCGTTTCTGACAGGCGCAGGGCAGGTATGTAGCATTTTTCGGAATTAATTTATGATTTTATTATATTAATAACTGAATTCTGTTGTTATGTTCAGATGCCATAAACGAACACAATGAAAGAGAAAATGCGAGAGTTGTTGCTGAAGCAACTGGTAGAACACAACCACCTCTTGCGACCCAATCATCTAGTAGCCAAGGGTCTACAAGTACTGCTGCTCCTGCAGCTGACACCAGAAAATCTTCTCGTCTATTGGGTCTATTCCGACGTCGTGAAAGATGAACTTATTATTTTGCTTAGGTGAACTAAGTTATGAATATTTGTGAACTTCAGTTGTATCGTTGAACTTTAATTGTATTTGTGAACTTATTATTCCGACGTCGTGAAAGATACGTTGTAATTTCAGAAGACCATTTCGATGTAAAGCAGAAAAAACATAAAAACCAACATGAAATATAAAATAAAACTGCAATCATAATAATGAGCTACAGTCCAAAATACATCATAAAAAAACTGCAATCATAATAAATACATCATAAAAAAACTGTATATGTATATATGTATGTGTATGTGTATGTGTATGTGTATATGTATGTATGTATATATGTATGTATGTATGTATGTATGTATGTTTGTATATATGTATATATTATACATATATTATAAAAACCGAAAAAAAAAAGACCAACAAGCTGTCAGAACTTGAAATTTAAAATTTTAATAAAGGCCAAGTCTTTAATTTTTTGACAAATACCCTAAACAAAAAAAAACTAAAACTTCACAAATGAAAATATTAAGAAAAAAAATCAGATCTCTCTAAAAAAAAAAAAAAAAAAAAAAAAAAAAAAAAAAAAAAAAAAAAAAGTGGACCGCCAGGAATAGTGGCGGTCCGCTATAGAAGTGGACCGCCAGCAACCCTGGCGGTTTGGTTATATTTGAAAAAAATTAGATTTTGAGGTTATTTTTGTAAAAAACTTTTTTTTTTGGGTTATTAATAAAAATGGCCGCATAAACTTGCCATCCATGTAACCGATTACAGTTAATGTCAGTGTTTTAAATAGCGCGCTATAGCGGCGTTATAGCATTTTTGGACTCTAAACGCTAAGCTATGGCATCAAAACGCGCTATTTGAGCTACGGACGCTATAGCGCATAGCGTGTAGCGCAAATAGCGCGCGCTATGCAAAATGTGCTGTTTTTTCTTTTAGAATTTAATTTATAGGGCTTTAAATAAATGCGCATATTAGATTTTAACCGTGATTTTTTATTTGCAATTGATGTACTAAGCTTTATATTAAACTATTAATTATTAAATGAGATATTCATCAAACAAAATCAAATAAGGAAGCTACAATAGGCAATGCAGCATGAGTTTTTTTTTTTTTCAATTTATATGGGCTTTAAATAAAGACTCAGATTGAATATATTAAGATATTTTTAGAAATAACAAAATGATACTTACTATATAGTAGATTGAATATTTTGAATAGATTAAGATAGTTAATTATGTCTTGATATCTAGGTTATTTTAAAATTTAAATAGAAAAAAAAAAATAGATTATGTCATGATGCTGAATATATTTTGAATAGAAAAAGATCGATAGTTTATGATATTAGTATTACTATAGATATTTTGAGTCACAATTTAGACTTTTTATTGGTTCAATATAAATATTATAATTTTTTAATTAATTTGATGTTATTTATTATTCTATGACACTTAGATAATGTTGATATTTAGTACAAATATATGATATAATTTTTATAAAAAAAAACGCTATGTGGTATAGCTTTTGCTATAGCGACGCTATTCGCTATAGTTTTTTTTTTCTGAGCTTCCTGCTATGACGCGGTAAACACTATTTAAAACCTTGGTTAATATAAATGAGGGCATGACCCTTTTTGTTTTTCATAAAACAAAAATATCTACTTGCTTGACCCGAAAAAGGCCCCAACAACATGAGCCAGATTGTCCACTAGCTTTATAAACTTATTATCTCTCTAACAATCTACCTCTGTTTATTTGCCCCCTCTGAAATTTATAATATCATATTTATTCTTCCAAATTTGAAAAACTCACAATTTACTAATTTATTTACTTTTCCATTAACTAATTTATTTATCTACTTGTGACGGATACATAGTAGTATCTCTCCTTCTTATTAAGGAGCTTAATGTTTAGATCTTACAAGGATCCTGATTTACTTCTTTTTTTCGGAATGATGCTCAGTCGTTGAATTTTCAGATCGCACATAGATGAATTTTCCAAATTATGAGCTTCAACACTTAAGTATGCATTGGTCGCGCCGCATATGATCCCAGTGCCCGTAGACGGCGCGCCGCACCCGTGGACCGTGCCTCTGAACCACGCACGGCACCTGCGGACCGAGCCTGTGCACCGCGCACCCTTTTTCTTTTCTTTTTTTCTGCTGAAGGCGGTGTTGGTGCCAAAATTCTTACCACTACACTAGAGTTCACATATGTTATCTTATAGATAAATATAGTATTAACTATTTTTCTCTACAAATTTGATTTAAATTATCTTTCCTCCTTATTAAGGGGCTTAATGTTTTCTACTACATAATTTGCTCTCGTTGCTGTGCACGAACACGATTACTAGTTTAGATATATACTTGTGTGTGTGTGTCACAAGTAAGAGTATGAATCATTTGCTCTCAAAACCAGAATTGACAAACTAAAACAATAAATATCTCTCTTAAACATGCTGCATATAATAAAGAGTAGTAAATTTGTGAGTTTTTAAAAATTAGAAGGATAAATATGATATTAAGACTTTTAGATGGGGAGATACATTATTTTGAGATTTTTGAGGGGTATTCATGAAGTTTCTCTAATTTTTTATTTTGATAGACTAATATTTTTTATCAGAACGGTACGAATGGTGAGCAAGTTCGGATCGAAAATGCTAGATATTTATAATGAGAGAATTTTACACATGTCCTTAAAAAATCTGGAAATTGCGAACTTTTACTTCTAAAATTTATAATAACATATTTATCTTTTAAAAAATTATTAATTTATCCAATTTATTGTATGGTCTATTAAAACTCATTATAAATTTATACAATTTCCAATTTTACCCTATATTAAAAAAATAAAAAATATGTATAACATGTAAGAGAAATATTTAGTATTATAATTAACCGGTTTGTCATGGCAAATGGTTCGCTAAGTGGGACGCACACAGAAGCATTTGTCTGAATACCATCATATGTGTTACAAGTAAGAAAATAAATCATTTGCCTCACAAACTCTCTAATAAGAAGACTAAACATATCTGACACATGCTATTTTTTAATGAAGGATAAAATAGATAATTTATAAAGTTTTAATTAAAAAATTGGGTAAATTCATGTGTTAGAAATTTAAAAGGATAAATATGATCTTATGAATTTTAAAAGAGAAAACACGTAATTTTGAAATATTTGAAGAGTATACATAAAATTATCCTTTATTTTTTGGTTGGATTATCACATCAAACTTATGTTGATTGTTTGATGTCATACCTTATTTATTTATTTGTTTAAAATATACCTTTTGTACAATAAGATTTTAAGATTATTGTAAGAAGAAGAGGGTTTAAATTTCTTTATTTTTGTGATTCCATTATATTTGTACCTTTTATTTTTTTTAATAAAAATTAAAAAATAATTATAATATTTATATGTCAAAATAAAATTATTAGATGTGATCTATATTATTTTCTCTGCACATTACAACAAATATCACTTTCTAGTTTTGATTTATATGAATTAATAAGTTAAAAAAAAATCAATGTCCATAATTAATTCACATCGGTGTGTTTTTGCAAACTCTTGATACTAATCAAAACAAATATAGAGAAAAATGATATAATTCATATCTAGCGGCTTTATATCAACACTTAAGTTTTAAATTTGAAGTTATTGTAGTTCTAAAAATAGAGACACAAAAAATGAAGAAATTTGAACCCTCTCAAATCAAAATCGCATATCATTTTTTATATTATATGATTCTGTTCTTAATTTGACCCTTTAATCTAGTACATCTATTATTTCTCAAAAAAAAAAAAAATCTAGTACATCTATTTGAGCGATTTATAGTTGCATTAAATTTCCATTCAATTCACATAGATGGATATTCATGCTAAACGAGAAGTGAAAATCTCAATTGCAACATTGGTATACTATTTCAGACACCTATAATAATTTTCCACCAATTACTTGGCCTTGATGCTTTCAACAAATGTGCTCGTCTAAAAAGTTCAATTGATTAATATAGTAAGAAGCCTATTGCCGATTTTTTTATTTATATCCAAAAAATAAATTGAATTTAAAAAATTAACCGAACCGGTCATCAAATTTGAAATCTACCCAAACCAGTTAACCGTTAACCGGACCAAATTTCCGGTTAACGGTTAACCGGACCCTTTGAAATAGTCCGGTTAACCGTTAACCGGAAATTTGGTTTGGGTCCGGTTAGTGGTTAACCGGATTCGTTGGTTCGCTTAACCGTTAACCGAACCCGATTTTTTTTTTTTACTTTTTTTTAAAACATAAAATTAAAATTTTTTTTCTATTGAAAATATACATGAAAATTCGTATTTAGATTTATCAAATTTACACCAAAAAAATTTGTAAATCAAATATGAAATTTAAAATTATAGAAAAATACACATACACATACACATACACATACACATACACATACACATACACATACACATACACATACACATACACATACACATACACATATACATATACATATTATATATGAAATTTAAAATAATATGTGTATGCGTATGCGTATGCGTATGCGTATGTGTATCTATGTATGTGTATGTGTATTTTTCTATAATTTTAAATTTCATATTTGATTTACAAATTTTTTTGGTGTAAATTTGATAAATCTAAATATGAATTTTCATGTATATTTTCAATAGAAAAATAAAAAATTTAAAATTTTCTGTTTTAAAAAAAAGTAAAAAAAGTAAAAAAAAATAAAAATTGGTAACCGTATATTATTTATGTATATGTATATGTATATGTATATGTGTATGTGTATGTGTATTTTTCTATAATTTTAAATTTCATATTTGATTTACAAATTTTTTTTGTGTAAATTTGATAAATCTAAATACGAATTTTCATGTATATTTTCAATAGAAAAATAAAAAAATTTACAATTTTCTGTTTTAAAAAAAAGTAAAAAAAAAAAAAAAAATCGGGTTCGGTTAACGGTTAAGCAAACCAACGAATCCGGTTAACCACTAACCGGACCCAAACCAAATTTCCGGTTAGCGGTTAACCGGACTCTTCTAAAGGGTCCGGTTAACCGTTAACCGGAAATTTGGTCCGGTTAACCGTTAACCGGAAATTTGGTCCGGTTAACGGTTAACCGGTTTGGGTAGATTTCAAATTTCACAGCCGGTTCGGTTATTTTTTTAAATTTAATTTATTTTTTGGATATAAATAAAAAAATCGGAGCCTATTGGATTAATTCGACAAGTGAAATGAACTATTGGATAGTCATTTTTTTTTAAATAATTATAATGTCTTTCTGAAAGACTCAATTATATAATGTCAAGGTATTAATTTCGTTTTCAATATTTAATTTTCAAATTTAAAAAGACCATTATACATTTTTATATACCTTGTTGGGACTTGTAAGCTTTGCCTCTCTGATGTAATTTCTCAAACAATTGTACGTTTGACAAGTGGCAATCAACCAAGTCAAGCGTAGGCGTATTTTATTTTATTTTTTTATTTTTTGAACTATTGGGGTTTAGTATCATTGTATATGACATCGGATGAGAATTTTGAATGAATTACTACAAGTTTTTACTTAATTTAGGTCACGCCATGACACGAGAGGATGATTTTGATGTGAGGGATTTTATACACCTTTTGATCGAATATACCAACCATATCAAATATATATTTTTAGGTGTTGCTTGTTCATTTTTTCTGGTCAACAGAAGGATTGTTATAAATTATGTCCTGTATAATTTTCGTTAAATTATTATTTTGCAGAATATTTATTATTATCTATGCAATATATTGTTTTTCATTAGATCATAAATTTGACTACTTTTTGTATAAAGCTACATTACATTCATATAATTTATCAATTTCTTATACACAACACACGATTGGAGACACTCTTTTGTCGGCAATCGTTGTCAGATTATTAATTAATGATTAGGATGAAAGACTCCAAAATTATTATTTTCTAGTTTTGGTTTCTTAAATTTAGACTAAACATGTAAATAGAAAAATTGTGTTCATCCAATAACAAGTTGTTACTTAAGAAACAAAAGAAGAAGAAATTATATTTTCTAATATGTTGAGGACTTTGAGTTGTATGTTAACATCATCAAGTAAAGCTTCCAAGGAGTAGCAACAATATTAATTTATTGACAAATTTGATGGCGAAAATTGGAATCAGAGACAGATCGATGGGCATTAGGTCAAATTCAGTCTGATATAAAATCATAACCGTCCAATTTACATTAAGATTTAAAATTGGAATCAGAGACAGATTGATGGGCATTAGGTCAAATTCAGTCGATATAAAATCATAACCGTCCAATTTACATTAAGATTTGTGCAAACAACTTTAAATTTTATTTGTGAAATCAAATGTTTATGAATCTTGATACATATCAAAAGGCTCCGAGCAAGCATCAAACTTAATTGGTTCTGATATCCATCAGATCGCCCCTCTACAAAATATAGAATCCGTCATAAGTAAGAGAAAAATACCTCAAAAATAGTCATAATTTGCAAAATGATAGCACAAATTGAGGTATGAAACTCACAAAACCACAAGAGATCAGACGATAATGAGCTGAAAGTGTTAATTAAGATTCAAATTTATTCAGTTAAGGTAGAGACTAAGAAATTTTGTAAAATTTCAAAAAGAAAGCGGGCTTTTTTCTTTAAGTCATCTTTGAATTACCAAGTCATAGTTCCAAAGGTGAAAAGATTTAGTATTTACAAAACATAACCAACCGACTAAAAAACTATCAGATTCAGATTTGTATATTTTAAAAATGAGAAAATTTGTAGTTATAAAACTGTGACCTAGGTCTAAAAAAATGCAATGGATGGGAAATAAAAACTCCTGATCATAGTTTTATTTCCCATGCATATTTGTATTTTGAAATGTACTAATAGTCTCATTTTGGCTGACCGTTATTTTGGAATAACAGTTGAAAAAATAAAGTTTTTTTTTTTATATAAATTGGCTAATATAAATTTCAATATGTGAAGAAAAGGACTGACCCTTTAGTTTTTAATCTTTGATCGAAATAAAAATCAAGAAGAATAAAATTCAATTCAATAGAGAAGATATGAATTTTTGTTTGAAAGAGTAAAATAAAAGACCGAGGAATTCATTGTTGATCGGGTTCAAAAAATTTAAAATTCGATTCTATTTACAATTTTATCACTGATTCTTAAATTTAGTTTTTTCTTTTTGCTAAAAGGTACAAGCAAAATTAACAATAAATAGATCGAATAAAAGTACATATAACAACAAAATCATGAGTTTGTTGTTGAAGAAATTAACGTTTTTCTCGTAAAAGCTCTTGATTTTGATAGAAGAAATTTCATGACGCGATTTGAAGAAAATATCGCCTAATGAAGTGACATCATCTTTTTTTTATTTTCCTGTCTTCGTCTTCGATCAGACATTGTAAAATTACATCTTTTATAATCTTCGCTTTCGATCAGACATTTGTAATTCGAATTCTATTTTCATTTTGCATTTACGCGATCTAATCCCTTTTCAATCAGAGCCTTAATGTATTCCACACTTACTGAGGAACAATTTCATAAAGTAAAAAAAGTGTAAGGGCTATACCGCAATATTTTCACAGTGGCCTACTGGTGCAATATGAAGTCAACCATTCAGGAGAGACCCATGAGTCCATAACTGTGAGCCCCTTATCTCAGTTCCACTTATAGATTATGTTGCGAAGTATTCTTGATGCGGGTCATATTAATTGCATTTATAACCCGCTACATATAAAAATATAGTAGTTTATTTTTAACCCAGTGAATTTGTCTTTCATTTACTCGGCTTCTAGAAAGATTGAACATTTCCGGGTAACTCTTCATCACCTACGGTTCCAGAGGCTCTTTGGTTGAATGTCACGTACCTCTATGTTATTTTCTGTTTTTTTTCGTTTTTATTTGTTATCATGTTATGTTTGTATTGACTTCCTGGTTCACAAAAATAAAAATAAATTCCTTGGTTCACTGTCCCATTCTCTATTATTTTTTTTAAATGAAGCTATATTTTTTTTGTAAACCAAGGAAAATAAAAAATGTTGGACCAATTATACCATGCCACATATTAACTTTTTTTATTACAATCCAAATTTTCATAAATGCGTCATGACTTTGACATGAACATAGTATACAGTAAAGCCAATCAGAGCCTTTCGATTACTTTTACCCTAATCAAGTTACTCGTGCAATAATAATTTTAGGGGAAACAATGGCAGAGGAAATCATGTCCTGGTAGTCTGGTACCACTTATAAAATCCATTGGTCGTTACACCTTCGACAACATCGCCGCCTTGGTATCTCAGATTCAATACAGAGGACACGCGTACACTGCAACATAGAAAATTCTCATACCCGCCAACTGTTCGACGAAATCCCCCAGTCATCTCTGAGTTTAACTCCTCTCTTCTATTCGACAACAATTGGGGGAGGAACTACGAACTTTTGCTTTACAGTTTGGTTGGGAAATTGGCTCCTGTTGGTGAATTGTTGGAGATCCTGCTCTGTTTCTCCTTTCACGTCAAACCCAAGAAAAAAAGCACTGTGAACTTGGTAGGTGTTTGGCAAAAAATTCCTCTTTGTTTCCCTTGGGTTTAATAAGCTGATTTGGGGCTGATTATTTCGAATAATTAGCATTATTCCACCAGAATTTGTGTCAATTTTTCCCAATTTATATCTTTCGATCATTTAAAGCTTTTTCTATCTACTAATTTTTCTGTGGCAGAAGCCTACTACTTACAAAAACAAATAGCTTATTTTGCTCTGTTTTTTGTATCAGGGAATTTCAGACTAGTATTGATCATTTTCAGCTGTGAAATAATATTAGTTAAACATGGCATATCAGGAAATTGCACCGTTCTGCTATTCACAGCCCATTGCTGGAATGGATAGCTCACAGAATGGATCCGGTGGCCCCCCGCCATTCCTTACAAAGACGTATGAGATGGTGGAGGATCCGTCGACTGATGACATTGTCTCGTGGGGACCCACCAACTCGAGTTTCATCGTGTGGAACCCTCCGGAATTTTCGAGGGATTTGCTTCCAAAATACTTCAAGCACAATAATTTCTCCAGCTTCATCCGCCAGCTCAACACCTATGTAAGTGTGCCAAGTTATTTATGATCACTTATTATTGCAGCTGCTAGGCCTTTCTCAAATTATTTGTCAGATTGATTGAATAACAAGAGCCAAGAGATTTATTTGACGAACATCTAATATGAAATGTTTGATGAACAATTTGGCAATTTTGAAAATTTTGCTTGTGTCAATAATTTGAAAAATCAACTTTCTCTCGTTATAAGTTTAATTAAGCAAAATGGCTCTGCAAATACAGTGTACTGCTGGAATTATTTGCATGGAGTTGTTTTGGATAGAGAAGTATCTTTTTTGTAAATAATTAAGTGCTTTGGGGATAACCGGAAGTCAGATTTAGTTACAGAGGATAAGAAAATGGCACACATAACATTGAAAGCAAAGTAAGTGATATATTTTAAATTTCAGAAAGTAAAATGTGAATTGATGATCAGGTGGTCTTATTAACTTGTTTTATGTGTTTTTTCCTATTTCATGCTGATTAGTCAGTGAAAGGGACAGGAAACAACTACTTACAATAGTACATTATTTTTTTCCATGTTGTGATAGCCATAAGGATGTTTACTATTTAAGTAATTTAGTAATGCTTTGGATTTTAATAAAAGTGCAGTTGTTCTTGCACCAGCTTGTCTACACACAAAAAATATTTATACTTCATTTTTGAGAGGTTTTTATAGGTTTTGACAAATATGTTTATATCTTATGTATGCAAATTGAGATTGCATGGAAGTTTATATTGCATACAGTCTGTTAAACAACTGTTTACACCTATTATACAAAATATAAGCAACTTTTGTCATTACGTATAAACACTTTTAAAAAATATAAAATTTTTTGGGATGCAAATAAGGATATCGGATATAAGAGTGTACATCGTTATCATATCCCTAAATATAATTGACTTGTCTTCTTGTGCCTTATAGCTCAAGAAAGGAATGAATACCGGTATTAATAAACAAATTGGCAAGTTGATTAAGTTATGCTAATAAATGAAGTTTGTTGACCATTGACCTCTTAATTCATTGGGGGACACAAATTTTTATTTTAAATCCAGTAAATAATTTATTTTGAGACGGAAAGATGCCTATTTGAGTTTCTCGTGCAATTCTCTAACAAATAACTTCATTCTGCACTTCTTCCTTCACGATTTGACAGCTCTGTGAATATACCTGATTACAACAGTAAAATTTCCTGTAAAAATATTGAACGGTTTTTTCTGAAATGATAAATTTTCCTAATGCTTATGCCTGTGAATCACTTTTATATTGATATTTATTTCAAATAATTGTTCCTTTTCTATGTTTATGTTAGTTGTAGAGCGATTGAAAATATTTTAATGTTTCTCATTTGCCTGTTTAATTTGTATATTTCTAGTTAATTATCTTTCTTATTTTATTCAATAAAATATACATTGGATGATCTATATGTCTGTTATTTTGATAGGTTGAACATAAATTTAAATTACTTGTCTATCTTTTCTTTAAATTTATCTGTTTCTCCTTTATTTATTGTTTGTCTTGCTTGGTTAGACACAGACCCTATCAATATCGTGTATTTAAAAAGTAGTTTTGGTTTACCAAAAAAAATAAGAGTATGCTATGAACCTTGAGGGAAACTGAGAGTTAATTAGACCAGAATAACACTTCAAATAACCCAAATTATATAACAAAGCAAAAATAATAAATAAAAGTTAATACTTTCCCTAAAATATTTTTCTCGTCCCTTTTTCAGGGTTTCAGGAAAGTCGACCCTGACCAATGGGAATTTGCCAATGAAGATTTTATTCGCGGCCAAAAACACCTCTTGAAAAACATCCACCGAAGAAAACCTGTGCATAGTCACTCGCTAAACAACAACTCGCAGTTAGCTGACGAGGAGAGACATGAACTGGAGGATGAAATCGAGAGGCTAAAACGTGAAAAAATTTCTCTAATTGCTGATCTCCACAAACACACTGAGACCCAACAAAACATGGATCGGCGAATGCAATACTTAGAGAACCGCCTCCAAGCCATGGAAATGCGCCAGGGAAATTTGTTAAATTTTGTCAGCCAGACCATACAAAAACCGGGCATATTTACAAGTTTCGAGCCCCACAGCAAGAAAAGACGTCTCCCAAAAATTGGATCGAATTATGACCAGACACAGATTGTCTCTTCATTTTCGGCTTTTGAAAAGATGGAGACGTCACTGAGTTACCTAGAAAATCTTTTTCGAGGTGTAAGTCAGGCTTCTGGTGAAGATGTTTGTTACTATGATTGCACTGAACCATGTGCACCTTCAGTTGTGTTAACTGAGATTCAGGTGCAGTCTGTTGAGTCTGACAAGTTTCTACTGGGACCCGCTCCTGAACTGGAGGCATCCAGTTTTCCCCCAAGTCCCACAGTTTCTCTGACAGAGTTACCAGAGGAAGGTGATTTGGGTTGTAATAAGGTTGTAGAAATCGACATGAATTCAGAGCCTGAAGGTGGTAATAGGCAAGTGGAGTTGCAAAGAGATCGAGTTGCTGGAATTGCAAATACAAATGACACTTTCTGGGAGCAGTTCTTGATGGACAATCCAATTACCGGTGTTGAGGTGAAATCAGAGGAGAATTATGAGGTAATGATGTCTGAAATCGGGAATGTTTGCTCGAATAAGAGTAGTGTCGATCGAATTATTGATAAATTGGGGCATCTCACACCAGCTGGACAAGCATGACATTTTTTTTTTTTTAATATATAATTTGAATTATGATTAGGTTGTTCATTTTGTGTTTAAATTTTTTTATGAGATGTTTTGTATTTATATGTTCTCTACTAAATCATTGTATAAAACGTTATTATTTTATCATATTTGTAGGTTCACAGTAGAGGAAAAATTGTCTAATATCAAACCAAATAGTCTGCATTTCCTTGTTTTTTCTATAAACCAAGATTCTATGTTCGTTAAATTGTAATTTACCCCTCTTGATTTTTCAAAATTAAAAAGGGAAGGCTTTTGGAGAAAATTTTATTGGTTGATTATTCCTGATGATTTCTGTTTTGTACGTTGAACTCCAAGTTGTTAATTAAGGAACAATGTTGTACTTAAAAACAGGTCAAGCTGACATATATGCAAACAAACTTAGAATGGTCATGTAACTCTTGGGGTACGTAAATCGAAAAAAAAAAAAAAAAAATACTCTTGGGGTACATGGGTGATGAGTCCGGATCCTCTGAAGTAACTCAAATTTTGAGTTTAGATCAGGGCATTCAATTAGTAACAGTTACAACATAAACCAAAAATAGGAACACAAATGAAGTTCATAAAAAAGAAATAATATACTTATGTAATAACATTCTATATAATCAAACAACATATTAAACTAATAATAATAGCATCATTCATTACACAACACTATTACTACAACAAGAAATAAAATTACATTGATTCAAAACATAATTTAGAGGCTTAGAGATCTTCAGAAAATTATGAAAATATATATTTTTATTATATTATCATAGAAACTTGAAAGGGGAAAGGATTGGACGTCTTTTGTACGTTTTTACGAGATTTCCAAGACGTGGTCCCGCAACTCTTTCTCAAATAGAAAGAAAGACATCAATCCATGCAAATGACATGATCATGTACAACAGAAAAAATAAAATATTAAAGTGGATCCATCTAATACCCAAGTTGATAAGATAAACATTAATGAAGTAGTTTACTAATGAAATTTGAACTAGATGATGACATATATATAATTAAGTGTTCTGTGCTGGAGCTGTAATTTTACACTGTATGCAGGTATATGAATGCAATTTTACATTGGTGAATTTCTCAAAATAAAAAAAGTTCTACATTGGTGAAAAATTAAGGAAATTACAGCACATGACACAAAAATTCTACCATCAACAAGAAAATTCTTGCATAAAAATACCTTAACATAATATGCACAATTGTATATATATCCTTGGTACAATTAATTAAGGCCTCTCTTTTATTATCTAATTATATTTTATTCTTCTCTGTCTTGGATGAAAATACACTAATAGCTACAACACTAAGCATACACAAAAATTGATACTTAAAACCTTAAAAAAATCCAAAACATCAATGCCCAACACCAGGACTCGGTACCGATCGTAGTATCCTCTCGCGTTCACTCCACGGTTGCATACCAGTCTTTCTAAAACTAGGAGAAGATATCCGAAGAACCAAACCACCTTCGAAATATTGCACCTTAGCCTCCTCCTCTCTACTCAGTAGCATTCTCCCTTGAGCAACGGTCAATATCAATAGAACATGAATCAAAAGAAGGCAAAGAGAATCTTTCTTGTGCTGTGCTCTCATTCTAAAATGAAAGATGCAATAGAACACAATATAGATTTGCAGAGGGAAGGAGAGGGTGATGATAGTTGCTCAAGGGTGATGATAGTTGGTTATAAGGCGCAGTCAAATAGGAATGCGTCAGTACTTCACCTGCTTCTCTACTCGCTTTATTCCAATTGGGCCGTTGAAAATCTTCTATAAATTTATTAGTTAATTAGTGACAAATGTTTCGAGCTACAAAAAATAAATAAAAATACTTCTATAAACTGCTTGTTGTGCACCTATTTTCTTTTCTGGATAAATATTTTGTTCAACTATAATCTTCTTATTTTTTCAATTAGTTAAGATAGGATTACCACTTAAGTTCTTGACAACACAGTAGCAACCAAATCCAAAGTGCTTTTCAAATAAAAAGTATACTCGGAAGTTGCAACAGGAACATATATATTATAAGAGAACAAATAGTACTCAAACATAATGACATATTTTCATAATAAAATTTAGTTTAAATAACAAATAACGTTCCTTAAATAATGTATATGTTCTTTTTTATATATCTTTTTGACATGTTTTCATAAAAATATCTCATATCAAAAGACATATCAAATGACAACTAACATTCTTTGAATGATATAAAAAAATAGAAATAAATTAAGACATGACCAATCAATTAGCAATCAATTGAATTTTTTTTTAATGACATTTAAAAAATGGAAAGAAATCAGGACCAATCATAAAGATAATACAATTTGTATGTGGCGAGTACATGTCTAACTAAATTTGGACTTCTACACGTAAACAAACATAAAAATGATGCATAGAATTAGAAAAAAAAAACAATTATTTGATTGGAGTGTTGATATTCAATCTAAAATATCATCTTTTACTCACAGTCACTGATGGAGCAGAACATCTACGTGCTTAATATAAGAATGGAGATATTGTGAATTTGTTCTCCCTCATTTAGAATTGTGTATAAATGAGATGCAAATTGTCATAGAGTTAATAGATTGGGTTTGTATTTATAGTCTACACCTCTAAAGTATGTCTTGAAATAGTATATATTGTAAATGATTTAGTATATGTATAGTTTAGAATTGTTTTGACAATTATTATTTTTTAAGATACAGTAAAAAAATCAATTGTTTTTCCAATGGTAGAAGATACATATGTTGAAATCTAGTTCTTGCAGATATTAATTCATTTATTGCCTAAAATACATATCCTTTAGTTTTAATTGTAGTATATTTTCTAAATTTATTTTTAATTCAGGTATCAAAAACATTAATTGTGGTTATTTGTTTGGAGATAATTGATTGATTTTTGTTAGGCAGGATTATTCAAGGGATTATCCAAGGGAGATATTCTTCTTAAATATGACATTTTTTTTATTACCAATGACAAACTGCTGGTATATATGGTTTGGTTCTTTAATTTAATATTTTTGTTAACGCTACTCAATTTACATATTTGAGATTTTAGAAGTCTTATTGCTTTGAGTTGCTCTAATTGTGCGTTGGTTATCAGCCCTCAATTTAAATTGATTTAAAGAAAAAACAAATCCTCCTACATTTCAGACTTTCAGTGGATATATTTGCTAATGCTCAGTCTAAAAGTCACACAGCCGCACGGCGAACCTTTGTGGATCCAGTTCTGATACTTTGATACCTCTTTCTCAGTGACACTTTGTGTAGCGAGTGATGTTTGAGTGATAAAATGACCCGCCATAATTTTATACTCTGAAGAATTAGATTCAAAAGTGATAAATTAATTGTACCTAACTAATCAACTAATTAATTAATGATACCTATCTAGGCCTGGCCTCCTGTTGAAAAATATTTATTAAATTTTAATTTGTCTCTCCGTGAATCTATGCACATTTGAAGATTTGTAGACTAGATCCTAGACCAAGGAGATTTGGAAAAGCTGTCGGCGTGAGGTTTAGTTAAAGATTGGTGTTGAAATGGGGACAAAATCCAACAAAAAAATTGGCCTCTGCTTTTCAATGTTCTTGAAAATTCCTGTTTGCAATGAACGGTCAAGGGGAAAAGTAGAGTGTTTGCACATGACACGACTGCATGCTGATTTTTGGTTTTTATTAGTTTGACTTGTAACTAACTAATTTGAGACAAGTGTGAACTGGGAAATTTTTTTTTTCTTAAGAGAATGTTGTAGAATTCTGAATTTCCTCAAATGGTGGGTTCAAATTTGAATGGATATGCTAGATTCCACAGACATCATGTTTACATTCCGGTTTCAATTAACTTGGGGAAAAAGTTACAAGTATTTTTTTTTTTTTTTGTGTCATATTATTAGCCAGGACGGAGCTAAAACTTTAACCTCAGGAAGATTATCAATCTAGTATAGTGGTATAATTTTATTTTATTAGATTACTGAACAATATTGTTGCATGCAAATTTCTAAATCTTCATGGACAGAATTATGAACTTTCAACTCAATAGGAAACTAGAAAAGCTTAGTCTCCTTTTTCTCTCATTATCCTCTGCCCCTTTTATTAATCATGCAGTTAAAATTTTATCAAAAGTTTCTTTTATAATAGAGGAGGATTCAAATGCCTCTATTTTTTGTATCTCCACCATGTTTTTATTTTATTTTTAAATTTTAATAATTCAAAATTTAAAATAAAACCGTTGGATATGATCTACATCATTTTATCTATACATGTGTAAAAAATTATGACATTTCAATTTTTATTTTAGTTGTCATCAAGGGCTCGTAAAAAACGTACTAATATGGATAATTTCTATACATTGATTTTTCAACTTATTGATTCACATTAAAAACAAAATTGAAATGTCATAATTTTTTATGAGCACATAGAGAAAATAACATAGATCACATTTAACGGTTTTATTTTGACTTTTAAATTTTAAATTTTGAGTTATTAAAGTTTTAAAAATAGAGGCATGGTAAAGACACAAAAATTGAAGGCATTTGAACCCTCCTCTTTATAATATGAGATTTTATTCAAACTCTTTAAGCGCCATTTCAGTACTTGTGAAAACCTCTAAACAACTCCGCATGTTAACAAGATAAGAAATAATTACAAATAAATAGCAATTTAAAAAAAAAAACAAAAAAAACAAGACCCGACTTTAAATTACTTCGAGAGAAAGACAATAAATTTACTTTTCAGTGACTTTGATAAAACACAACAAAAAAGAGGAACACTGCTATTTATAAATTCCAAAATTATCATCAAATGATCTTTAAAAGATTATCAAAATAATATCTATCATAACTTCTTGATATCATCTTGAGCCTAACTCTTGATATCCTCATCATATTTTGCAATATTCTAAATATTCAGATTTCTTTTTTTGAGGAAAAATATGGGTCAAAGTCCATATTTGGATCCATTAATAATGGTAAAAATTACAATAGTTTTGTAATAGTAAAGCGTACTAAAAAGGAAAGGAAGCTCAAACAGCTGAGCCAAAAAGTGCATGATAGAAAAACTAAAATAACAGTAAATATTCAGATTTCTTTAGAAATTAAAATATTAATTCTTCGAAAAAGAGAGTGATGATTTTTTTTTCTTTGAAAAATAGATGGAACTGCATCAATGGTATGGCTTCACCAAGTGTAGATTACTGAGACTGCACCAATACTAATAGTGTGTTTTTAGTGTTTTTCAGAAGTTGTACCTCATCTTAACTACAAATTTACCCGAAAACTATTGGACCACATCATTAGTACATGCAGTTAAAAAAACAACAAATCCTTAATATTCTCTTTGGCAATCACCATTGATTCTTATGTATAAATATAGCATGTATTCAGTTGCTTGATCCTTTTGAGCTTAAGTTGGATCCCAATTTTCGTGATCCTCAACTTCAAATTAGCATTTCAAATTTCTCCAGCATGTTCTTGGTGTACTTTTTTCTTGCGACAAGCTCAATATACCCACCGCTCAATCTCGAATAGTACTGGATCATAATTCAATCTTCTTTGCTATTTTTTTTTCATGAGTGTGTTGATCTCCTTCATACAATCTGTGTGTCATCGACGCATAAAAGCAAAATAAAGAAGAAGCTATCAAAGTTGTTCAAATAGTAATAATGATATATGACACGTACGTTGGCTCTTACCAGGAGCGTAATAAAAAGATTACTTCAACGGAAGTTAAAAATTTGATAAAAAATAATATTTGTTGTTTTAGATTAAACTAATGTTTTATTAATATAAAGATAAACTATAAAATTGTATCAGTAATAACTTTTAAGTTAGTAAAATCCCTGTTTTGATATGAGCTAATGTAGCCCATGTTTTAATTTGTGTTCTTATTTTAAAATTTTGTACTTATTTAAAAAAATAGTAACTTTTTAAAAAATATATATATAATTTGATTTCAAATGATAATTTAATATAAGATCATATTGAACAATCAAATCGATTGTTTCAATTTTGAAATAAAAAATATTAACGTGAATTAAAATAAGAACTTTAATTCGCAATGTATGTTAACCCATCTCCTAATTACGTATAAAATTTAGAAAATTCTTTTGAATTATAGGAGACTTGATAATTTTCTTTTTATTGAAAATATTGTAAAATAATATAAAAAAACTAAAGAGTACCTTTGTTTTTCAAATGACTAGTAGAATTTTTTCGGATCAAACTTTGGACCGATAAAAATTCTACTGATCCAATGGTGTCTGGGATCCTCTAGTTTCGGATAAACTTCGGCCTTCAAAAAATAGTTTCAAATTTCTTGCTGTTGTTGTCACGTAGGATTTCAGACAAGTTTATTAAAAAAGAAAAAAAAAACCTTTAGATTGGTAGATTTTTTTTCTGGTTTAAACTTTGGACCGAAAAAAATATTACCGATCTTTCTATGCATTGAAAGTTAAATATACCCTTTTTCTATATTATTTCATGATATTTTCTTTATATAAAAATGCTCCCGGGGCTCAGTTCTTCTAAATCCGCGGTCCCACCTGAATTTGACAATTTCCTGTATTTGTTGCACTGGCGTGTTCGGATGTCACGGGATTACGGAATAGGAACGGGAATAGTAATAGGATTTCACTTTTGAAAAAGTGGGAACCCACGGGTACATAATGCATGAGATTAATTATGGAAATATGAGAAAATGAGTGTTCGTTTGTATCACGGCCTGCTTTAAGGAAGAGGGGCTCAGTTCTTTTAAATCCGCGGTCCCACCAGAATTTGACAATTTCCTGTACTTGTTGCACTATTATATTGAGGCCTGCTTTAAACCGTACATTATTTTCATCAATTTGCAAAGATGACCCTATATTTTCCTAATTTCAAACCCCTCTGGATCAGGCAAGCAAATCTCCATAGAGAAAAAAGTCCTTCGATCTCATCGCGTAATTATCAGTACAGGTGGATTGATGGCGAACCTAACGGAAGTTGGAAGCTTCACAACATGTCATGAGACCTCAAAATAGTCAATACCTTTCTTTTGCAAGTACTTTTGGATCACCGTTCTCGCGTTGTAACACTTGATACCTACACTGACCTCAAAATCTTCTTCGACCGCATCATCTACGACCCCACTTAATTAGATCTCATATTTGACAATTTTAGCACTCGATCTCTAAGCTTGGACCTATCTTGGTTGCTACCTACTTACACTTAATTTCATATCATTATCATCAACATGATAATTATTATGAATAATATTAATATTCATAATAATATAATATTATTAATATTTACTTGTATTGTTATTTTATTATTATTAATATGGTTATTGCTAAAATGTTGTTTGGATGCACTCTTTGGATTAGAGCCGCTATTGTTGTAGCTTGGGGCAACATTGATTGTTGTAGCGCTCTTCGGTTCATAGAAATAGAATCTCTTAGATTTAAAGAAAAATGTCAGTAGAAAAAAGAAAAACAGAGTGCTTTCTTTTAATTTCGATTTTCTTAATAGGGTGGTTCATGGTTGAGTTGGTAAGTGGTAACTGGTAGAAGAACAATTATATATATCCTGCTGCGGCCGGCCTAGCGCTAGCAGTAGTTTTTCTTTAACTGATAAAAAATGTGATACCAATGGAAGGCCATCATAGATAGAGTGGGCCTGGTTACCTTTTTGGGCCTGGTTACTCGGTTACTAGTGTGCACACTACTCCTAGTCTCGGAACTTATCTATATTTTTTTAATCGTACACTTTTTTCTATTATATGTAGAATAATTATTTCAGTATTTGCGCTACAGTATTTGTACTTAGAAGAATG
Source organism: Carex rostrata (assembly GCF_964058835.1). NCBI lineage: Eukaryota > Viridiplantae > Streptophyta > Magnoliopsida > Poales > Cyperaceae > Carex > Carex rostrata. Next base: position 5,802,272 of record NC_135947.1, on the reverse strand, counting down.
ATGTTTTATAATCTTCACTAATTATATGATTTTTACTAATTATTATTTTAAAAATATATTATATATTCTCCACTAATTATTATTCTAAAATTCCAACAGTACTTTTTCTCTATGGTCCCCACTAATTATATGATTCTCTTTTCACAGTTTCCGCACTATTTTCGCGTCAACCTTTCTCTAACAAAAATAGTTTGACCTCATAGAAATAAATACTTCAGTGCATAGGTATAAATACTTTCAATACTTAGATATTAATATTTTCAGTGTCATATATAAAAAATACTTAGATATTTATACCTTCGTAGATATAAATACTTAAAAAATAAAATATTAACACTTAAAAAATAAGATATTGATACTTTGATCATTCCTTTTCGAGTTTCTCAATCATCCCCACGTCAACCTTCCTCTAACAAAAATAGTTGACTTCATCGGTATAAATACTGCAGTGCATAAGTATAAATACTTTCAATACTTAGATATTAATACTTTCAGTGTCACATGTAAAAAATACTTGTAAGTATAGGTATAAATACTTGTACAATGAGGTATAAATACTTGAGTGACGACGAGCCTGAAAGTACATCATCATGGATCTTATTTGAAAGTGAAAATTGCGTAGGTTTTAAAACCTTAGAAAAAAAATTTATGCATTTAATTTTTGGTGGTCCCTCCGCAGGTACAGTGCGGGGTACTGTTATCTTAACGCTACAGTATCCGCGCAATAAATAATTATTCACCTCATAGCTGTAAATAGTTTTGTACATAGATATAAATACTTCCGTGCATAAGAATTGATACTTTAGGAAAAAAAATTCGAATTATAGAGTTTTTTGCGATCCTCACACAAAGTTATTTTTCTACATTTAATTTTCGGTGGTCCCCGTGGGTATAGTGTGGATATTGTAGCTAGGGGTGGACTCAGCTTAGATTCTGATTGACTTTGTCTTCTTTAAAATTTTATTTATTATTTTCTAAAATAAATATTTGTAATTAATGTTAAATTTAGAGTTAAAATTATAATATATATTTTTTTAATTATAATTGGTAGTTAGAATTAGGAGTTAGAGTATTGAAAATTAGAAGTAAGAACAAAAATTATAAATTAGAACATAATTTTTTTATATAGTATGTAGTATTCAATTAGCTGATAGATTTGAACCCGATTAACTATTTAAACCCAATTCGCTATTTTTAAAAAAAAAATCTTGAATCTACCCCTACTTAAACCAATTTTTTTTTCTAAAGTATGCAGTCGGCCAGTTGATTAAATATTCTTTTAAAGGGTTTTAGATGCTTTTATTTTTTATCTTTATCATACTTCCACTTGTTAACATCAAAAAAGTTCAATTCTTTAAATCTAACAAAAAGGATTTTTTCTGACGGGGTCAGCTTGTAGCTTTGTATCTACTATTTGAGCAAATATATGAAATCAGTTCACTTGCTAATTTACTTAAAAAGTCTGAAATGTTATATATTTAGAATATAACATAAACAAAAACCATTTTGAAAACCAAATTCTCCTAATTGGCTCTCTCAAGAGGAGTCGGTTCTGTCATTATTTTAGACGTGGACTGTATAATTCATTTTTTTTTAATTCGAACCGTCTAATCTAAACTTAGCATTTCCTGTTTTATGACGGTATTATTAAAGCGAACGGAGCATGTCCAAGGCCCTTTGGATTGCATCATTGTCCAAAGAGTTATTTATTGTCTGATTAAATTTAAATTTGATTGATTGTGCTAATGTATTTATTTCTCTTCCAACATGAAAGGAAATCAATTATATTTTGCTTATTCTGAAAAGCGCAATATAGTTATTGGACATCTCCAATATCATTTTTCTTTGTTCAATATCATCGAAAGAAAATAATTAAACAATAGTGGTGCCTATTTTTTGTAGAGTAACAAAAGAAATGTAGAATCTTTAGCAGCCACATAACAATTTCTTTACTTAAGTCTTCTGTTTTTTTTTTTTTACATTATTAATGTCCAAAAGTTTCTCTATACGTATAAAATTATCTTAAAAGTCGATACAAATTTTGCATTTCATATTATTTCAAGCTAATTATATTTCTCTAATAATTCAGAAACAATAAAAAAAAAGATAATTAAAGTATTGAGAAATATATATTTTGTTCATAATCTTCATTATTCACAAATACTAATATATTTAATTAGTTGATTAAAATAGCTAAAGAAACAACTATTGATAAAACTGAATATTTATTTACTTAAATATTAAATTCGATTAAGTTGATTTCAAGTTACTTTATTTTTAGAATAATTTTGATTTTTTTTCTATTTGGGAGAAATGGAGGATTTCTGAAGATATTGGAGGCTTTTATTTATTAGAATAACAAATATAGTAAATAAAAAAGTTGTACTTTCGATTATTTTAAAAATAAATTGGATATATTAATTATTTTATTAAAAAGCAATTGATACAGAATTATTTATTAAAAAATGATTTTCCTCTAACATATTGTTTTATTAATATTTTAGTGAAATTGTATAAAGTATTATTATATAATACGTGCTTTTTTTTTTTACTTCTATTTTTCAGAAAAAGCTATATCTATAGTTCCAAGGTTAATATATATACAGAGTTAGGCTGGGGTGCTATGGATAGCATAGTGGCCTCTATGCTACGGCTCAATATTCGAGTTTTCAAAATCCAAACGGTCGATCCGAACCGTTCATCTTATTCTCCATATTAATATCTACTTGGAGACCAAATTTTACATTTTTCTGAATTTTTTTACTATTTATTAAGTATTTTACAAAATTGTTGATCCAATGGTGGCTGCACAAAACAGTAAAACCGTTGGATTAGCGATTTTCAAAGTGGCTTAATAAATAGTAAAAAAATTCAGAAAATTATAAAATTTGGTCTCCAAGCAGATATTAATATGGAGAATAAGATGAACGGTTCAGATCGACCGTTTGGATTTTGAAAACTCAAATATTGAGCCGTAGCATAAAGGCCACTATGCTATCCATAGCACCCAAGCCTAACTCTATATATACATATCATCAGATTTGTGTGATTTAAAGAAAGTATATACTCACAACTAATAAATGAGTTTTTCTTGCTGGCACTATATTTAAATGTTTAGTTTGCATGAACTTCATAAGACAGTGCATGTATAAAATGTAGAGTAAGCCTTGGATGCTATGAATAGCACAAGGTCATTTGTGCTACGGTCTCAAAAATCTATTGTTAAACTTCAAACTTCGATTTAAGTAGCTCAATAAATTAGTTATATAATAAACTTGTAGAATACTAATTTTTACTATTTTTTATGATTTATGAAAGATAGCCAAAAACGGCCTAAAAATAAAAGAAAATTGTCAATATTTTAGACCATTTTTTGCCATATTTCATAAATCATAAAAAATAGTAAAAAAAATTCAAAAATAGTAAAAATTAGTATTCTACAATTTTATTATATAACCAATTTATTGAACTACTTAAATCGAAGTTTGAAGTTTATACGATATGTTTTTGAGATCATAGCACGGATGACTTTATGCTATCCATAGCACCCAAGCCTTACTCTAAAATGAAATTTGTTTGTTTTGACTTGTTATATTCATTTTTTTTTCTTTTACATGTGCATGTTTCACCTAAAACTCAGCTCACGAATTTTGCGAACTTAACAGTCCGCTTTATATGTAGGGAAGCTGATATGAGTACCCGCGCTACAGTACCTGCACAGTACCCGCACCTAAACTGTCATATATAACTGTTTGTGGGGACCAAACTGTCATAACTGCACTTCAGATCTGTAACTTTTTTTTAATATTAATAGTCAAATCTTGAAGTATGTAGTCCAAAGAACACAAGTATTTATATCTATATAGTAAACAATGTAAATGATAAATTAATTATTTTTAAATAATTGTCCCGCACTTTTTTTTTTGAAATTTCTGATGTTGTACCCGCACCTAAACTGCCATAATTGCTTGTGGGGACCGCAACTGTTCTAGATCTGTAACTTTATTTTAAAATATTAATAGTCAAATCTTGAAGTATATAGTTCAAAGAACACAAGTATTTATATATATATATATATATATATATATATATATATATATATATATATATATATAGGAATATGCTAGCATGCTATGCATAGCATAGAGCCCCTCCATGCAACGCCTTGGAGTTCGACTTTTCAAAATCCTAACGGTCGATCTGAACCGTTCATCTTGTTCTCCATATTAATATGTGTTTGGGGACCAAATTTTATATTTTTTGGAATTTTTTTACTATTTCTTTATATTTATTGAAAATAACTGTTTTCAGCAAATCTGGACCATAAAAAAACAACAATTTTCAATAAATCTAAAGAAATAGCAAAAAAATTCCAAAAAATGTAAAATTTGATCTCCAAACACATATTAATATGGAGAACAAGATGAACGGTTCGGATCGACTGTTAGGATTTTGAAAAGTCAAACTCCAAGGCATTGCATGGAGGGGCTCTATGCTATGCATAGCATGCTAGCATATTCCTATATATATAGAGAGAGAGAGATGGGCTATGGTGCATTGCAATGCATGAACCCCCTTATGCATTGCACTATAATCACGGATTTAAAGTTCAAATGACCGATCCGAACCGTTAGATGTTTAATCCATATTGAAATGTGCTTGGGGACCAAATTTTACATTTTTTTGAATTTTTTTACTATTTATTAAGCATTTTTGAAAATTGCTGTTTTGCTGTGAACAGTAAAAAACAGTAAAATTTTCTGGACCATCAGATCAGCGACTTTCAAAATTGCTTAATAAATAGTAAAAAAATTCCAAAAAATATAAAATTTGGTTCCCAAGCACATATTAATATGAAGAACAAGATGAACGGTTCGGATCGGTCATTTGGACTTTAAATCCATAATTTATAGTGCAATATATAAGAGGGTTCATGCATTGCAATGCACGATAGCCAGTGTAACAAAATGCGGTCTATGCGGCCGCATATGCGGCCGCATATGCGTATGCGGTCTCGAACCGCATAGAAAATTAATATGCGGTTCAATATGCGGTTCCGCTTATGCGGCCGCATAATCGGCCGCATAATTTTGACCGCATAATTTATAAACGGCCGCATAAAATCCGCATATTAGATATACCCCGCATATTACCCGCATATTAGATCCGCAATCCGCAAAAACAAAGATCCGCAATCCCTAATTTGATTTCTCTCCGTCTCTCATTCTTCCTGTGTCCTCTCTTCAGAATCCAGATCCGCCTCCGTCTCTCAAAATTGATCCACCGAGCGCCTCCGTCTCTCAAAATTGATCCGCCTCCGTCTCGCAAAAACAGATCGCACGCCGCGGCTCCGCCTATTCCGTCTCTGATTGAATCCTCTGCAGCTCCGCCTATTCACGTTCAAGCCTAAACGTGAGTGTTTTTTTTTTCTGATTTTTTAGTTTTTCACTTCTAAAGCTTTTCTTTCTTTTTCCACCTTGGTTCAAGTTCAAGCAATCGGTAACAGCCTTCACAGGAGACCAGACCACTGAGATTAAGCAATTGAATATCTGTATTTGATTTGTCAGCCACCTTGGTTCAACGAAATCAAGAGAAAATGCATAAACTCTTGATTCTGGTTTAAATACAATATCTGAATTGAAATACAATATCTGAATTTAAATACAAAATCTTATTTGATTTGTCAGCCACCTTCTGTATTTAAACACAATATCTGAATTTTTTTTTTAAATAGGATCATGTCTAGTTCTGGTTCTCATGCAATGTCGACCTCAGATTCCATTACTTCAACGAATTTGTATAGGCCGTTAAACTCAATGGATCCTGGGTGGAAGTATGGGAGGTTGACGGAGAAGAGTGACCCAAATTTAGTCAAGTGTTTATTGTGCGATTTTTCTTGTACGGGGGGAATAACCAGGTTTAAGTGGCATCTTGCGGGGATCAAAGGTAACATACGAAAATGCCCTAAAGCCAATGCAGAAGTGCAAAAAGAAATTATTGGGTATTTGGAGATATTAAAGAAGAAAGCAGAAGATAGAAAAAAGAAAGCAGAAGAGTTAGTAGCAGATGTTAACATAAATAGCGATGATTCTGAGCCGGAGGAGTTGGAGACAGAGAGGGACAAGAAGCGGTTGCGGCTCAAGAAGCCGGTGAATTTGGTGAAAGAGAAAGGGGTTTGGAAGCAACAAGTCATTAAGGATACCTATGGTAAGGAGCAACGGGATAAAGTCAATGACTATTTTGCTTTTTGGGCTTACAAGCGAGGAATTTCATTCAATTCACTTGCTGACCCGGATTTTCTTCGTTTCTGTGAAGCGGTTGGTCAATATGGATCAGGATACAAACCTCCAACTCCTTATGAGTACCGTGTACCACTATTGAAGAGGCAAGTTTCAAAAACTAACACCAGTTTGGAGGTTCATAAGGAAGCTTGGGGAAAAAATGGCTGCACCTTAATGACAGATGCATGGACTGATCGAAGAAGTCGGAGCCTAATGAACCTTTGTGTGAATAGTTCGAAAGGAACTGTTTTTTTGAAAGCCATTGATGCATCTTCAGAATCTCACACGGCTGAATATATACTCCAATTTGTGGAAAGCGGAGTAAAGGAAGTTGGGGAGGAGAATGTGCTTCAAGTTGTGACGGATAATGCTGCAGCAAATATGAAAGCTGCTGAATTGTTTATGGCAAAATACCCCCGAATTTATTGGACCTCATGTGCAGCACATTCCATTGATCTCATGTTGGAGAGCATCTCAAAGCAGAAGGAGATAAGTGATGTGATAAGAGACACTAAAGAGGTTGCCAATTTTATCTACAGTCATCATCAGGTGCTATCTTTGATGCGTGGTCATACTGAAAATAGAGATATTGTGCGACCTGGAGCTACAAGGTTTGCTACTTCCTTTCTTACCTTAGAAAGCATTTATCAAAAGAAGTTACAATTAAAACGTATGGTCCTTTCTGATGAATATAATGCATTGGTTAATCCTTCTAAGAAAAAGAGAAAGAAATTTGCTGATAAGGGAAGAAAAATTTCAAAAATTGTTGTTTCCAATAGTTTTTGGAAATCAGTGGCATTAGCAATCAAAATTTTTAAGCCATTAGTTGTTCTTCTTCGTATTGTTGATGGAGAGGAGAAGCAGCCTATGGGCTTTGTTTTTGGAGGTTTGAAAGATGCAATAAAGGAGGTAAAGGCGGCTTTTAGATACAATGAAGATGTGTTTCAGCCGTACGTAAAGGCAATTGTTGATGGAATGAAGGGTAGATTGGATGGTGAGCTCCATAAGGTAGCGTACTACCTCAATCCCTATTATTTTTATAGGGATTTTGAAGAGATGAGAACAGACCCTTCCATAATGGATGCCATTTCTAATTGTATTGTGCGGTATTATCCGAATGCAAAGATTCAAGATACTGTCATGACCGTTGAAATGCGCAGCTTTCAAGAGTCAATGGGACAGTTTGGAAAAGATACAGCAAAGAGATTGAGAGAAAATAATGACGAAGCTTTCAATCCAGGTTTGTATCTTTCACCTTTGAATTCTGATTTTTTTCGTTAAAATAATGATTTGCAATAAATTTTTTTTTGGCAGCTCATTGGTGGTCTATCCATGGTTCAGAAGCACCTTATTTAAGAAATATAGCTATCAAAATACTTGGTTTGACATGCAGTGCTTCTGGATGCGAAAGGAACTGGAGTACATTCGAATGGGTACTGTTTTTTTCCTCTAATATATCCTCTAATATACTTGGTTTGACATGCACTTTAACTTCTGTTTTTTTTATATGCACCTTAATCTTCTGTTTTTTTTTATATGGACCTTAACTTCTACAGACCCATTCAAAGAAGAGGGGCAAGCTAGAGGTGCAACGTCTCAATGATATCGTTTTTGTTCAATTCAATGCACGCATAAATGATCGGAAGATCTTGAGAAAATCTGATCCAATGTGTGCAAGAGAAGAAGAGCAAGATGAATATGTGAGGGATTGGACGGGGGGTTCAGCCTTAGATTTGCCCGAAGAAATTGGTTTAGCTTCAAGTTCAACTTCATCCTCTACACCATTGGCAGGAAATACCAACGAGGTGGGCATTGATGACATAGGAGATGATGATATTACTGATGATGATGATGATGACGACAATAATGATGATGACGACGACGATGATGAAGAACTCCATTTAAATGTATCACTTGAGGAAGAAGGGTAATAACTTATGTTTTATTTATTTAGAAGGGTAATTGTGTTCTAACTTATGTTTTATTTAGATTTATTTGTATTGTCTATGTTGTTTGTTGTTTGTATTATGTTGTGAGTTGTGACATTTATGGTTGTATTATGCTTTGCAATTTGTGTTTGTATTATGTTGTTTGTATTCTTCATAAATTCTTATTCCTATTTGTATTACTATGTATTCCAAATATATATGAATTCTTATTTTAAAATCCGCATATATAAATCCGCATAGAAAACCGCATATGCGGCCGCATACCGTATATGCGGTATGCGGTGGCCTTCCGCATACCGCATAGAAACCGCATTTTATAACATTGACGATAGCCCATCTCTCTCTCTATATATATATAGTAAACAATGTAAATGATAAATTCATTATTTTTAAATAATTGTACCCGCACCTTTTTTTGAAATTTCTGACATTGTACCCGCACCTAAACTGCCATAATTTCTTGTGGGGACCGCAATCGTTCCAGATCTATAACTTTTTTTTTAATATTAATAGTCAAATCTTGAAGTATATTGTTCAAAGAACACAAGTATTTATATCTATATAGTAAACAATGTTGTAATTTTTACATAACTGCTTGTGGGGACCTAAACTGCCATAATCTTGTAATTTGATCCCTCCTCTTTTTACATATGACACTGAAAGTATCAATATCTAAGTATTGAAAGTATTTATATCTATGCACTGAAGTATTTATTTTTATGAGATCAACTATTTTTGTTAGAGAAATGTTGACGAGGAATTATGCCGAGGCTTTGAAAAGGAGCTGCTAGAATTTTAGAATAATAATTAGTTGAGACTATATAATATATTTTTAGAATAATAATTAGTGGACACAATATAATTAGTGGGGACCATAATACATTATTTCTCTAAATGCAGTTACTGTAGCGCGGATACTGTACAAGTACTGTAGCGCGGGTACAGAAATGATTATTCTATATGTAGAGAATCTAGATAACATTGCGCCTTAACAATTTTGGGGCTGCTCGAATTTTGCAAGAATTCATATCCTCTGAGATATCTCAAACTTTGCGTGATTTTATGGAAAATCCCAACCGTTTAAGGACGTTTTGCACGAATCTCAAAGCACACAAAATACGGACCCCCTACATCACCCCCGAATAGGCACCGGACACGTAGGTCACGCAAAAGTTGAGATATCTCAGAGGATACGCACTCATTTTGCAAGCCCACTCGATTTGAAAGATCCGCATATCTAATTTATTATTAAACAAAAGAAAAAGGATAATAAATAAAGAGATTAATAACCATTTATAAGGTAATAGTTCGCAAACGGAGACCACACACACAAGGAAAAAAAAGATAAAAACATTTGTATAAATAAATTAAAAATATAAATCCAAAATAAAACTTACAAAAAAAGCAAGTTTTATATTGATTGTGCCGGACGGAATCAGGCCTACTTGTGTTCATGCATGATGATTATTTAAATTCATCTGCCATTTTGTTTATAAATTTACAGTATTTTCAGTGATACAGTAAATTACTGTTTAACATCCGTCAATTATTTTGTCTGGAATGAAGGAATATATTTACGCTGGATAGCAAAGAAACCGGACCTTTCGTCAAACCCGCAACATTATAGCTCTCATAGATCGCTACAGACTGTATGTAACATGAGATCAAGACCCATGAAAAAGTACCGCGGAAGTTAAATGGCGGGAGTAAATTCAAAACGGCCGAGGTCACGAGTACGTATCCTCTGAGATATCTCATATTGTGCGTGACCGACGTGTCCGGTGTCTATTCGGGGATAGCGCACGGGCTACTATTATTTTAGCTTTGAGATTCGTGTATAAGTAATTAAACGGTTGAGATTTTTCAAAAAGTCACGCAAAATTTGAGATATCTCAGAGGATACGAATTCCGAGGTCACACGGGGAGTGAATTCCCATAGTCCAAGTCTTATCTGATCAAATACCAACCTCCTCTGTAAAGCGAGTCTTTCCTTGGGACCTACTAAACTACCTATAGTTATTAATTGATTCATTCCCATGTCATAGGCTTGCAACACACAAATAAATTTCGTATCTGGCATAGATAATCAAATTCACTTCGGCTTCTTCAAGTTCTTCACACAAGTTCACGCACACATCCCAAACCGCAAGTCAGCTTTGAAATCGTCCCTAGTCACGCCTCTCTTTCTTCGTTTCTTGGATTCACGCTCCCTTTATTCAATCCTTAATTGCTATCTCTATATCTCTTTATCTCTCTTCCGCTCCTCCTCCATTTTATTTAAACAGATTTTGCTCCAATTTACAAACTCTCAAATTTAGTAAATCCTAAAAGGAAAGATGTGGTGGGAACGAAGGAGAAAGCAGATTAGCCCGGATCAAATTCCAGAGCAAAAACCAGAAAAACAGTTCTCTTTGCTTTCCTGTTTATTATCCACATTATTATGCATCTCCATTTCATGCTCATCAGAAGAATCAAATCAACAACCCCCAAAACCTCAAAATTATATACCGGATGTGAATCTAGAAACGAAATCACACTCTGCCCCAAATCCAAAGGCCAGACCTCACCCCCAGGCTCGATTGGCACAACACAATTTCGACATAACCAGGAGGTCAAAAATCAGCTACAAGCCTCCAAATCGCTATGGCCCGGCAATCATATACGGTCTTGATCCAATAGTTCAGAGACGACGAAGCAACGGTGCAAAGGCAGCTAAGGTTGAGGAGAAGGATTTGGAAGGGTTTGCCGTTGCAAAGAAATCGAGCAATCCTGAGAAAGATTTTAAGGAATCGATGGTCAGGATGATACGTCTGAAGCGTATCAGTCGACCCGAGGATCTTGAGAATCTGTTAGCGTGTTACCTAGTTTTGAATTCAGATGAGTATCATGATGTGATTGTGAAGGTTTTTCGACAAGTTTGGATTGAAATCAGTTCTGCCAGGCTGAGGTCAAGACGGCAGCTGGTTCATGCCAATCGTCGTGGATAATTGTGTGTGTGTGTGTTTTTTTTGGTTAGCTTCTACTTAGAAGTTTCTTAGTGAAGCCTTGTTTGAAGTGGCTTTCATCTTTCTGTTTCAATTTTTAATTGGTATAATTAAGCTAGAAAATGTAGCCGTGTAAGTAAGGTTTCAATACAATTGAGCGTTCCACTCGTGCTAATAGAAACTTTTTACTTTCAAATTTTTATCATATCTTTTGACAAAATGGAGTGTATGACACACTTTATTATTTAGAAAAATTTACATCTAAACTTTGAATTCTCAATATCTTTTGACATTTTAATCAAATAACGTAGAAAGTTCATCTAAAAATGTAATAGATCAAAATGTTACCGATGGATGAAAATGTTGTTTTTGTGCTTTTGATTTAAATAAAATTATGACAACTTCACAAAAAGAGCGGCCATTTTTATTAATATCCCTAAAAAAAATCAAAATTTTAAAAATGCCCCTGTCTCCCATTTTTTTTTAAAAATGCCCTGACCGCCAGAATTACGGGCGGCCCAAAACACAAGCGGAGCGCCCGTGGCTGGGGCGCTCCATGGTAACTAGCGGGGCGCCCCATGGCCCTTTTTTTTTTTTTTTTTTTTAGTATTTTGATTTGAATAATTTTGTGAAAAAAAAAATTTTCTTATTTAGAGTGTATGCCAAAAAATAAAATATTTGATATATTTACGAAGTGATGTCGTAAATTTTTATAACTTTGATTTTTTTTTTTTTTTGGTGAACTTTGATTTTATTTGTCAGTTGGATATCACAAGTCTAAATATAATACTAATAAGAACTTGACCTTTATTATGATTTTTATAATATATGTATAATATACACATATACATATACAAAGGACTTGGCCTTTATTCAAAATATAACACTAATTAAGGACTTGGCCTTTATTCAAAATAGTAGTTTAGAGCTACTAAAATAGTATGTGTATATATGTAGCTTTGTATATGTATATATGTATATGTATATGTGTATGTGTGTGTATGTTTGTGTGTGTGTGTATGTATATGTGTATATGTGTATATTATACATATATTATAAAAATCTTAATTAGTGTTATATTTAGACTTGTGATATCCAACTATCAAATAAAATCAAAGTTCACTGAAAAAATAAAAAATCATAGTTATAAAGAGTTACGACACCACTTCATAAATATATCAAATGTTTTATTTTTTGGCATACACTCTAAACAAGAAAACTTTTTCTTCACAAAATTATTTAAATCAAAATACTAGTATATGTGTATATGTGTATATTATACATATATTATAAAAACCATAATAAAGGCCAAGTCCTTATTAGTGTTATATTTAGACTTGTGATATCCAACTGACAAATAAAATCAAAGTTCACCAAAAAAATAAAAATTAAAAAATTAAAGTTATAAAAATTTACGACATCACTTCGTAAATATATCAAATATTTTATTTTTTGGCATACACTCTAAATAAGAAAACTTTTTTTTCACAAAATTATTCAAATCAAAATACTAAAAAAAAAAAAAAAAGGGCCATGGGGCGCCCCAGCCACGGGCGCCCCGCTAGTAACCATGGAGCGCCCCAGCCACGGGCGCTCCGCTTGTGTTTTGGGCCGCCCGTAATTCTGGCGGTCAGGGCATTTTTTTAAAAAAATGGGAGACAGGGGCATTTTTAAAATTTTGATTTTTTTTAGGGATATTAATAAAAATGGCCGCAAAAAGAGATGTGTATGTTATATGTACATTCATAAAGATAAAATGTGACATTAATTAACAAAAGATAATTATTGAAATATGAGTAGATGCACTTAATTAATGAAATCTAAATTAATTGCAATTATAATAGTAAAATTTTTATTATACTTTAAAGTAAAAGTCAAGTAACACATGCATGACAAATCATGCAAAACTCTTCTCTTCATTCCCCCCCCCCCCCCCCCCCCCCCCCCCCACCCCCCCCACCCCAATCTCTCTCTCTCTCATCGCTCATGCCAAATTTGTGTTGATGTTACTTTTAAAATAAGGCTTGTTCAACATCTATTGATATTAAATTTGGAAAATGCAAGGGACCAAACTTGAAGAATATACTATTTTCTCGTTTGTTATCGATGTAAAGTAATTTATAATTTATATTTACTATAACACATAATTATTTTACATGTTAAGTTAAATGATGTTCTAAGTGTATATTGAAATTAGAGAATTATATTTTTTAGAAATACTAATATGCATATTATTTAAAATAATGACAACATATGAACATAATATCATTTTTTTTTAAGGTTAGTGGCTTTAAATGCCTACTAACAATTTCATTAATAATAAAAAAACGGACTTACAACAAGTCAAATGACCCTCCTTCTTAGATCTACACTCATTTATTCTCATAAAATCTCGTAAAATACTCTAATCACTTAATCCTAATATCTACTCTTAAACACCCTATTACTTATTTCTCTATCTCTTTCTACGACTGGATTCGCTTTCGTCCGATTGCCGTCGCGCTCTGACGGCCGGATTCGCTCACCGCCGTGCTTCGATCGAGATGGAGGTAGTAAAGACTCTACGCTTCGAGATCCGACGATACCACGCTTTCTGCTCCATTTGATTCCCTCCCCTCTCCCTCATTTTTCTCTCCGTTTAAGGAGATCAAGACGAGAGAGAGAGGGAAAGGTATCACTATATCGGAGGTGGAAACTAGAAGAGGTGAAAGAGACGAAATGAAGAGATGTAGAAGATTGAAGGAGAACGACGGCGGCGGTTAGGGTTTTTTTTTCCTTTGTTGCTTGGGAGAAAAGAGCAAAAGTTGCTCCGAACATAAGATCATTAAAAGTCAAGTAATACTTGCGTTATTTTGGGCCTTCACCAATCATTTTTTCTTCTGCCTCTTACAACAAAATTGGAACCTTTGGTGATGTTTTGCAAAAAACTCAAACATAATCATAAGTTGTGTACATGTTCCTCTTACCATAGCCATGCCGACTAGTTCAAATTCCGACTCTGGACCTTCATCTTCTAAGAAACGAGGAAGAGGTGCAAAGGTTCACAATGTAAAGAATCAATAATTCCTGGTGTTACATTTAATTTAATTTAAATAATGATTTGTGTGCATTGAAATTGTTAACGTTGTGATTTGTGATTTGAGTTTATTGCTAAATTATTGATGAATCGGACTTAATGGGACATCGACAGCGACTTCCCGGAAAAATGGTGCTTAAAAGAGATGAATCAATGTTGGAAATTTTTTAAAAGCACACTTGTAAATTTCAAATGATGAACCTGAAGGAATAGTGATCTACTGATCTCTTCTGGCGCATGTATTTGCTTAGCCTGACTATTGAACACGTGTTAAAACTTGTAAATTTTTATCATAATATTTCCAAGATTCACCACAGATGAATGAAAAATATAAGTGTAAATTTAATTTGAGTGAGGCTATGATAATATGTATATTACGTATCTATGTATCATTATCTTTATTTTCAAAGTTCGAACAATCAATTCAAACTGTTAAATATAATTTATATGTAAAAATGTACTTGCAGACCAAATTTTTTATTTTGTAGAATTTTTTTCTATTTTTTAAGATAGATTGAAAATCACTGCTTTTGAAGAAGTCTACAATTTTCAAATTAAGTGAACTTTTTTTTAATATTTTTGGAATACTAGTATATACTATTAGCGTTCTACAATGTTGTTTTGAATATATTTGTGTAATGGTATATATGGCATAACTGCATATGCTTGTATCTGCCTGCATATGCAAATTGTATGAGACAAAATTCACGTCATACAAAAACAAGAGTAAATTAAATCTTATATTTATCATAATAAAGTGTTGTTAACCTGACGCAGAATGCAATTTCTTATTTGCCAGTTCAACATATATTTTGCGGCCTGCATATTTTATTATACAAATAACGGACCCAATAAGCATATGCGCTTCATACTACCGTATATTAAAACTTTGTATTCCACTAAATATAGTTTTAAAATTTATATTTTAGTATATTACTTGCTGGAGGCCTGCCCCCTCCTTCCTCCCCTTCAATAAATAATTATAATTTTGGTTTTGATTTTGTCATGGTGCTTTGGTTTTAGTAAATATAACTAATATGTATTAAATGAAATATATAATATTGAGGAAGTAAAGAGTTAGTCATGGTTGATGATTGGAAGCGTCTAATTGTCCACAATTTTTTCATATAAAAACTATCATTTGACTTGCGCGAATACTGTAAAACTCTTTCTTCATTCTGTATATTTACACAATATATCACATAAAATACGCCAGTTAATAAAATATCTACCAGCTGGTATATATTCAAAGTGGTCCCAAGATTGTTAGTAACAATTTGCAACTTGCACAACAGGACAAAAAAAATATAGTATTAGAGGGACCACTTACTGTACTTTTAGAAATTGCAGTTATTGAAAGTTATTGGCAGTTAGTATTAGTTATTAGTAGTTATTTCGACAAAACACGTGATAAAAAGACAAAATTAAATTTTTCGAATAATTTTTTTTAGAAATTAAAAAAAAATTCTTTATTTAATGAACACAAAAAAATCATCTAAATAATTAATACTATAAAATTGTCCACTTTAACTATAAAAATACAATCTACAAACTATAAAATTGCAGTCATGCAAAATTCACAGATGAAAACTATAAAACAAAATGTACAAACTATAAATTTTCAATACTTTAAAACTATCGCCTTTAAACTATAAAAATAAAACGTACAAACTATAAAATTTCAACAATGTAAAATTAGCAGATGAAAACGATAAAATAAAATGTAAAAAGTATAAATTTTCAATACTGTAAAACTATCAGCTTAAACTATAAAAACAAAATGTAAAAACTATAAAATTTCAATAATGTAAAATTAGCATATGAAAATGATAAAACAAAATGTAAAAAATACAAAATTTCAATATTGTAAAACTATCAACTTAAACTATAAAAACAAAACGTACAAACTACAAAATGCCAATACTGTAAAACTGGTAGATGTAAACTATAAACCAATTGAATGTATACATAACATTAGAAATAAAAAGTGAAAAAGCAAAAACTATAACACTTAAATACTGTAAACCGACATATGTTAACTACAAAGATAACAATTGTAAATTATAATACGTCATTGTTCAACAAAACACAGCAGTTCAAAAGCATCATGTAAAATTGTTAAGTATATCATATAAAATACTCTACAGAACCTTTAAACTTGATTAGTAGATCATGTAAAATACTGTATGGATCATGTAAATTTATTAGACAAATCCTGAAAATTTAAATTAGAAAAATATACAAAATCAGACCAGATCAACAGCAGATTTAGATTTGATCAAATGGAGGGTTGTCACAAAGGGCACCAGTAAAAGCATCGATTATCATAAAAAAAAAAAGTAAAAAAAAAAAAAAAGATTGCTCAAATTAATAGCAAGCAACCCATGATAATCACATCACTTTTAAAATCACATTCTAATCATGTCACTTTTAAAATCAGAGGCGCATTTATAAATATATCATTCAACTAATTTGAGAAAATCATCGTCAGTGAGGACCTGCTTATCTAATTTTCCAACTAGCGAGGATCTACATGAATAATTTCAACTTGATGACAAAGAATATCTAGCTTTTCCAATCAAATTTGGACTGGATGTCTCCAGCTCTTCTAGGAATTCATCTTATCGGAATGGGAGCAGCAAAGCAAAGAATTATTTAAATCCAAGCAACACGTGAGCTGTAGAGTCAAATCCATAAGTTTATGCATCTCCAGCGAAATAAGCATCACAGTACTCGCGGAAAGAATTTTTTTCGGAGACAACACCAAAGTCATATGTTCAACAGCATTTTGCAATTTATAAATCAAAGTTGAATCGCGTCAAGATACGATCAGTCGAATCACGTACCTCCCCATTTCAGAGATAAAGGGGGATAGCGAGACAGAGGCAGAGAGAGAGCACGTCAGCAACCTTTGGTGGTGCCCGGCTCGATTGAGATCAATGGAGGTTGAGGGATATTGATTGGAAATTTGTACGGGAGAGAGATTAGGAGAGAAAACAGTATGGCGATATGGGGAGAGATCTGAATTTTTGAAAATTAAAATTGTGTTGACATAATAGGAAGGTTCTATTTAAGACAGTGCGTGCAGAGAGACGGTTAAGCAGACTTATCCATACTTGTTAAAATAGTTAGACAGAAGGAGATGAGATACTGTGGACAAAATGTGGACAAAGGTCTGTGGATAAAAACATTTTCTCTTATATTTTTGTCATTTGTCCTTTACAAAATTGATCACATTTTATATACAAAAATTTAATGACTGTAAAAATTGAAAACACCATAAAACAATTATAAACAAACACAGTATAAAAGATCAATAATTATAAGGGTAATTATAATATCCCCACCTATCTATTCCTCATGCATCCCCCCAACTAACTAACTTTATATTTTAACTATAACTACTATTTCTAACAACCTTTATTTTTTTCCTCTTTCTCTCTTCCTCTTCCACCTCCATCTTCCTTTTCCACCTCTATCTTCTTCTCCCACCTCCCTCTTCCACCTCCGCCTCCCTCTCTCACCTATGCCTCCGTCTTTCTCTCCCACCTCCGCCTCTACCTCCATCTCCCACCTCCGCCTCCGCCTCCGTTTTACCATCGATAAGCTTTCTCCCTCTCCCACCTCGAAATAGTAAATATGATAAGCTCCCTCCCTCTCATACCTCCACCTCCGCCTCTATTTTCCCATCTATGCCTGCAGCTCCCACTCCAACGGACATTCTGCCGAAGATCATCCGTCACTCCATCCCAATCAAGTACGCCTCTGCCGGGATTGAATACTTCGACATATATGAATGAATACTTCAACGTGTATGAATGAATACTTGAGCACACCTCTGCCGGGTCAGATCCACCACTGTCGACCGTATCAAAATATTTTTGTATCTGTGGATGCAATTAATCCCTTTCATGTCTATGTTCTCTTTCCTCATAAAGTAGAGAGTTATTTGCAAAGAACAAAGCTTTATTAATGATGAATTAAGCCACTATGTACTAAGAAATGATATAAATTTTTTTTTGAAAAAAATAAAGGTATACGAATGAATACTGTCACACCCCAAACCAGGAATTCTGGATTAAGATGTGATCAACCTCGCCTCGTGCTTAATTAGTCATTAAGCACGCAAGGCTAATCATCAATAATAAATCAAACAGCAGCGGAAGCAAAATAATATAAATATCAAGCATCAGTCACATAGCCAATAAATAAACATACACATACATAACATATAATCTGATCCATCTCGGATCCAAATAACACCATCTATAGAAGGGAATACATGATCTATCGAGCCCGTATATATAACACAGGAATACGGGACTCGTAAACCTAATCAAAAGTCTAACTCTAGTTAATCAAGCGGTGTGGCCATCGGGGACAACTCCTGACAACTCCTGCTGCGGATCACCAGATGCTGTACCTAAAACCCACGAAACAACTTGTGGGTGAGTAACGAATCGCCCAGTATGTGACCCAGAATTATCCCCTCAGGGATCCTCTACGGTCAAAGCACTTTTATTTATAAAATGAATATAGTTAAAATATGCACATGTGTGAACCTATATTAATAGCTAAAAGAATTTATAATGCTTTTGAATGATGCCATGATGTGATTATTCTATTATGCCAACATGCGAAATAAACCCAAAATAAAATCAAAGTGTAATATCGGATATAAATCAAGTCGGAATCCAGTACTCCTTGCACTGTGTGCCCAAATACAATAATAATAATAATAATATGGATAAAGTAATCACCCCGTGCCGTGCCAATAGGATCAAAAGATCCAAACAATATAATCCAAGGACTGTGATCAGAGTGCAATGATACACGTTGCCTAGTGACATCGAGCATTGCTCCACAAGATAATAGCACACTAGCCGATGGTTATATCAAATCCAATGTGTCATCTCGCCTAACGATTCATCACCCAAACATATCCAATAGGAGAAATCATACAATGCAAGTCGTAAAAAGTTAATATCTTTCCTCATGAGCAGAAGAGAACTCTACCGTCTGGCCAGTCCAATAGGTACACCACGCATGATTCCACAAGGCTCGAGACCGGCTGAGACCGGCTGAGTCCGGCTATGAGTCCGGCTATGAGTCCGGTCATTGGGTCCGGTGTGAGCCCGGCACAACCGTAGGCTCCCGTTGACCCCCGTTGACTCCCGTAGACTCCCGTAGCTCCCGTAGGCTCCCGTAGCTCGACCTTGGAATCCGTTCTAGTCAAAGTAGCTCCTAATATATGGAAGGGATAAATCCCGAATCGTATCGTGCCACAGAACTCGAGATCGGAACTGCTCACGTCAAATAGTGAAATGATCGAAAAAGGGGTATATATATCAAAGTGTATATATATAGTATAATCCTAAAGCCATCCAAGGATCAAGTGACCCTCAGCTCAGTGGCTGTCGGGCCGTCCCATGCCAAGTGACACCAAGACGGAACGAAGTCACTCGGCTCTGCTCAGCTCTCACCAATGCATGCGTATGCACGTAATATAATAATAATATATTGCCTCCACGAGAAGAAGACAAACTAGTATCCTAATATTCTAATAATATAAATATAGTACTATTTAACTTCTCTACTCCTACAATACAGTAAATTCAGGTTTTTCGGGGCTTATGCAATTCTACCTATATTGCAGAAAGGATAAACATGCTCTACAGTTTTAATGCAACTAATTAAAAATAAAGTGCGGATGTCAGGTCAGATGGATCGACTGGTAAGAGTACGCCCACGAAAAGAATAATTCAGATATCCCACACCTGAGGGGGCTGGAGTCTCTGTCGCTAAAAATCAGCGTGCTCCACGTATGCTCCGATCTGCGGGTCAATCGGATCGGCCCACGGGTCGGACTCGTACGGAGTCGACTGATCTGTGATCACGTAATTTAAACTAATTAAAATCTATGCTAATTTATTATAACCCTCGTTCCAGTTAATGTGCAAGTCAATTTCTCGATTAGTACAATTTTATAAAATTACCGATTCAGTCAGTCTGACTGATCCGGTTAGGCATATATTAATTATTTAATTTCATGTCATCGAGCTTAGCGTTAATCTTAATTTCTTTATAAGTTCGTCAGATATTGATCATTCACTTTGATCTAATTTAATCCTAAATTAATTTATATATTTAATAATTTAATTTGAAGATATATTGCTTGTAGAAATTCAAATGTCGAATTATTCGTCAATAAAAATAATTGTTCCAGAGCTACGGTAAATTAACGGGTTTTACTTAACTAATATATTCTTATTGCCTATCTACTTTGATTTATTTTAAACGGACTACAATTAATTTTAATTGATCAAAATTCGGTTTTGAAAGTAAATTTATAATCAAAAATCTCTAATGCGAATATTTTAATAAAAATATATTGATTGTATGATCATTGCAATTTTTATAATCCGTTTTAATATAGTTTAGTTATTTTATATTCTAGATGTCTAATTCTTTTATAAAATTTTAAAAACGGAACCTTTAATTATTGTACGCGTTTTCTAATTAATTTATTCCTAAGTCGTGCAATTCGTTATTTTTATAACTAAATTAATTTCTACGTTTAATTAGTCGTTTCGAATCTATGTCCAATAAATACTTTCCGTTGCTAAATAAATTGGTCCTTTAATAATTAACAACGAATTTTTGTACAACTTCGAAAAATGTTTAAAAGAATTATTTTAACTTTAAAAACTTTTTTAAAAACTTTTATTTTAGTTTAATGTGTTGGGTGTTTTAATTTGGTTTGAAAGAAGTATAAATAATTTACTTGATCAAAATTTCGATTTCTAAGGCTAATTCGAAGTTTAATGTTCCTAACCTTAATAATTGGTGTATTGGCATAACTATTGCTAATTTGCATTTTAGTTTAGTATAGTGATTTTATATTTTAGAAATGCGAAGTTTGGATTATAAAATTTTAAAGAAACCGTTTAACTAATTAAACTAATTAGTCGTTACTTTCGAAATTGTAACTTTAAAATTAAAGTCTAGACACGTTATTTTATTACATACCTTTCGGTCCTTATAAATTAGGAAAATTACCACATGTCATAATAATTTTGTTTCACTCCTCAATCTTATATAAAATTACTCACAACCCCTACATTAATTTATTTATATTTTGGTCCCTGTCAAGTCAAGGCCTGGTACACAAAAATCAGCACAGTACCAGCAGTTCACTGGGCTGGTACCACTGGTACCAGCACTTCGCAAGTCAGCACAACCACACCACAGCAAAGCACAAGCAAGACCAGCATAACAGAAAACAAGGCAACAGGTCAGAAGCAAAGCACAAGGCACAGGTCAAGGCAAACAGAACCAAAACAGAGCAAGGAGCACAGCCAAGGCAACAAGCCAGAGACAAACAGAACCAGAACAGGCCACAAGCAAACCAGTAAAACAGAACAGGCAAGGCCACAAGTCAGAGGGCACGGCAACAAGAAAACAAGCACCACAGAATAGACCAGAACAGGTACTGGTACGGTACCAGTCAAGCATCAACCAAGCCGTAGCAAACACAAGCACATACACATACTGGTCTGAGCGAACCAGAACAGAAAAAGGAAGAGGGAAAAGGGGAAGGGGGGCGGCCATGAGGATAAGGCACACAACCCAAGTCAGATCCTTGCCGAGAAAATCAACAACTCGTGCAAAGACAAAATCCGTTCAATTTAAACGAGCACTACAGAAATTTACCCGATTGAGCTAGCACGAGATGGATGGGGAAAAGAACGGCCAGCTCCAATTAAGCACCAGACAGCACCAAGCCGACACCAGCACGGCAATGGCAAGCACCAAGACAAAAATCCACAACCACAAGCAAGTCACAACCCTTCAAGGTTCTCAAAAAGGACCACACAATCAAATACCAGAAATGGTGAGAGAGAGAGAACAAAAGCTCAGCACATGAGCACAAAGGAGAGCACAAAAACCCCAACGAGAGAGAGAGAGAGGGATACTTATACCCAAGGAGGCAGCCAAAGGGAAGAGTGCGGCCACGCCCTCTGTCAGAGGGTAGGCACGCCGAGGCATAGAAGTCAACAAGGGCAGGTGAACGGGGGCGTCTCCCGTACAAGGCGACTGACAGGTGAAGCGACACAGCA
Organism: Carex rostrata; assembly: GCF_964058835.1. Lineage (NCBI taxonomy): Eukaryota > Viridiplantae > Streptophyta > Magnoliopsida > Poales > Cyperaceae > Carex > Carex rostrata. The sequence continues at coordinate 5,779,862 of NC_135947.1, read as the reverse complement.
CGCATCGTCAAAAGAGGCGGGATGGCTATTTTTCCTTCTACAGGGAGGGATAAACAGAGAAAGCACGGGATATGCGGGCCCTGCGGGTCAGTGAGAGAAGAGAGGGAGATGGCACAGGTGGGGTGCGCCGAACAGAGAGAGAAGAGAGGCAAGGAGCGGCGCTCCTTTCTTGCGCGAAAAAGAGAAGAAGATGGGGAGGGGGTTCTGTGCTGGTGGACCCGAACCCCAAATTAAATTGGGTTAATTCCCAAGTTCTTCATTTATTCAAAATAAAGGAGTAGGATATCTTCAAGATTCGTGCAAGGTTAAAGATCAATGGTTTAAAACAATTGAACGGTTTAGAAATTCGTGGCGAACCCGAACTCAAAATTAAACTTGATAAATTTCCATTCTTCATTTGATACGAACCCAAATTTTACATTTCCTTTTGCTTAAGGCTAAAATTCTCTCAAGCTGAACTTAATAGGAACCAAATGAGTGCTTTGAGATTCGTGCTAAATCTTTGATCAAGAGTTTACAAATTTCTGAAATTCCAATGTGTCTAAATTAATTGATCAATAGTCCGTTTTGTTTATAAAATCTGAATTCGAAGTTTCGCAAAATTCTATAATTAAATTCGTACGAATATTCAGAATGTTAAATTTTCAATTTGGGATTCAAATGAATTCGGTATGAGTTTTATATAATTATATATATAAATATCTATTTGATTATACTTCTATAATTCATAAATGAACGTGATTTATAAAATTTTATAATATTACGCGCACAAAATTTCTTATTTTTATACCTTTAATTAGATCTCAATATTATTAATTTATTTACATGAATCGATTTAATTTGTTTTATTTTCTTTTCTAAATTTCACGACTTGTAACAAATTTTTGATTTACAATCTCGTGGGTAATTATAAAATTATTATAGGTTCTATACTTTATTTTATTTCCAACTCTTGAATTTTTATATGCAAAATCTCATAATTCGTTTATATTTCGAAATTTTTGAATCGGTTTAAATCAGTCAGATAAAAATAAGAACGATCATTGATTTAATTTAATTTTTATTTCAGCGTAAAGATCGATTTAGCATTTTAATCATGTTTTAAAATTTCGGAATATAACATCCTCCCCCCCAAATAAAAAGTTCGTCCCGAACGTTATGGGACTACTTCGTCTATGTGAATAACTGCGAGTATTGCTTTCGCACCTCATCCTCAAGCTCCCAAGTCGCCTCTCGTGGAGTATGATATTCCCACTGCACTAATACGTGGCGAATAATCCGTCTCCGTAGCTGTGTATCCTATGCATCCAGAATGTGTATCGGACGGGCCTCGTAGGTCATATCTTGAGCGACCTATAACGGCTCGTAATCTAATACATTTGTGTTACCTTGGTCAAGGTATCGATCATGAGACATATCATGTTCTCTATCTAAAAGTCAATTTTAGAGTTGATTATAAATTAAGCAACGAGTCGCAACGTTATAATTTATAGTGTAACAATGAAAAGGAAAAGTAACGAGTAATTTTAAATAATAATAACAAATCAATTGGGAATGACGCGAGGATAGTCAAATCAGATATTTATTTATTTATTATTATATTTATTGATTTACTTTTTTATTTATTTATATATATATAAATTTCGGTCTCGACCTATCAAGTTGACTTTAGGCTATACATATGAATTATCAAGATCCTAGATTATGCATAAGATTGAGGAAGTGAGTAATCCAAAACATATAAGTAGCACATCAATTAAAATGAGCTATTGGATAATTAATTTAGAATTTTCCAAAGAATCGATAATTAAGTAGGGGTTCTAAATAAGATAAGTGAATTATTCAATGTGAGTAGTGAATCTATAATAAAAATTGAATTAGCGATATTGTTGGACGGCACAGTTACAGATAATCCGAGTTCTATGAAATAAAAGAATTTAAGTTTAGATTGAATTAATGGAGAACATCATCCAAATGATCAACCAAAATGTCTAAGAACATAGATAGTCAAATTCTTAAGAACTACAAGGAATTTGAATAACCTTGAATAAATTTTATTTATATTGGGTAACGCAATTCTTAAGGATAAGGAGAGACTCGATTCCAATTATTATTATTATTATTATATATATATATATATTTTTTTTAAACCGGTAGTTACACAAGAATTCGTGTACGAGAAGCAAATTTTCAAATTGGATATCGGCTTAGGATGAAGATTATATTAACAAGACATTATCCAACTATCACACATCATTTTAATTAGAATATAATAAAATCAAGTTCCCAAGAAGTGAAAGAATTAGAATCAAATTGGATTGTTTTAAGTTAACTAGGTTTTGTAGAACTAGAGGCCAGGGAACCATTCCAAATATAAATTAGTTTAAATAGAATCAATTTTAGTGAAAAGTAATTGCACGGGATGTATTGAGTCATGCAATAGAATTATTTAGAAATAATTGATGATTGATAATTTCATAACTTATGTATTTGAGAAGAGTCTATCCTCATACAAATAACAAAGGTTGTAATTAGGTAATAGATTATTAATCAGATAATCATATGAAATTATCTAATTGCAACGCAAGAATAAATTTCATTTGAGGTCCTATCAATAAAAGGTTGTTGGAAATTTTGAGAAGATCCAGGGGTGATATGTAATTGGAATATGGGTGATTTGTAAATTTCCTAGACATTAGAATAAGGACCCAATTATAGTACATAGCTTAATAAGTATGATGTCACGGCATCTATTTGTATTACAAAGTTACAATTTAAGATAAATCAAGGGTTCATATACAAGAACAAAATTTTGAATTAGAAATGGAGTACTATGATTATGATCTTATTAAAGGAATATTGTTTGACAATCGGTAGGAGATTTAATTACACATATAGAGATCACATTTTAAGAAATGGCAAGGATTCGAGTCAAATTGAACTAATCCAATTAGGGTAGCATTAGAGATATCTAAGATGTGATCAGTCAACTTGTAGGCAATTTGGGGAATAGAATCTAGATTCATGAATAACACATTTCAATGGATATATTGAGCAAAGCGGACAAACAATGGAATTTGAGTTTAATAGGCGAGATAACAATAGAGTTCATAAGATTGATTACCTAGGAGTCAAAGTGAAAATTCAGATTCGAACTAGAGGGTAAATATAATATCGTATTAAGTAATTTAAGCTAGTCTTATGAAATTTGAATTTTGTAAAAATAGGTTTAAACGGTTGGATGATAGGTAATATTATTTTATTATTATTTTTTTTTTTTTTTTTTTTTTTGGGTTTAATCACATCTATAATTAATATAGGTTGTAGCTCGTTAATAGGGTAGAAGTCACATATGAATTAGAAAGTCGGGGGTCATAAAGTGATTTCACTTAAGGCCCTCTCGGAAATCCTAATTAAAATTTTTAAGAATTTATTTAGAACTAGTAATAAAATAAATTAAAATTAGAGAATTAATTAGTTTTCTAAATTTTCTAGAGTTGCAACCTAGCTTCCGTCAGTAGTACGTAAATTCATATGATGTCGTTACCCTTAACTTAATGTCGTGGATACAATGTATGCACTCTATCCAGGAGTCATCATTAGGCTTGCTTGAAGTGCGGATAAAATTGGAATCCTTGTCCCTAGCTTTCTTTCTTTGAGTAAGAAGGATACGTCGTTCGAATGGCTAAATCATACGGTCTGACTGTCACCCTTTTCCCATGGCGGGGTGCGTGGTTAACCATGTTGCTCTTAGCGGGATGTCGAAGTCTCATGTATCTAATACCGTAAGGTCCAAAATGAAAGTCACAATTAATTATTATTCTGTCGAGAATTCTTACTGGTGATTAGACTAGTCTGCTAGTGGTTAAAACGACGCGCTGGCCACCATCAGGGTTAGGCTTTGCCGGCTGAGACACGGTTCTGCGTCGCCTCAGTTTTCATTTCTTAGATTTTGTATGAAAATTTCGAACAATCGCGGTTTATATTTTATAGACTTTTAAATCTCATTAATAACTACATAGATATAAATTCACAAACTATAGTATGACATTTTCCACTTAATGAATTTAATAATAATTCGAATGTTTGCCTCGGCTAGATTTTTTTTTTTTTTTTTTTTTAATCCAAAAATTTAATCCCTTTATATAGTTTAGTTTACTGTATCGATCATCCTTTAATCAACTCACAATTGTTATTTACCCATAATACCAATTTTTTTTTTTTTTCGCTAATTATCGTTTCGATTTCGGGGACGGTCATCCATCGTGTGATTGAAATGTAGGGTAACTTCACCAAATCATGGTACAATAGAGAGGGGACGAATGATAAGAGGAAATTTAAATTTGTAAGTATATATATGCAAAGCTTTATTTAAAAAGTATTGTCAAAGTGCTTTGACCCGTGTATTCACGTGTGTCTATATATATATATATATATATATATATTACTTATTGATATGTGACTATGCTTCTTATTTGTTTCAATAAGTGATACCCAGCTCAGCCTATGAGGATTACGGTAAGCTGAGCTCTGATACCACCCTAAGGATGTCACACCCCAAACCAGGAATTCTGGATTAAGATGTGATCAACCTCGCCTCGTGCTTAATTAGTCATTAAGCACGCAAGGCTAATCATCAATAATAAATCAAACAGCAGCGGAAGCAAAATAATATAAATATCAAGCATCAGTCACATAGCCAATAAATAAACATACACATACATAACATATAATCTGATCCATCTCGGATCCAAATAACACCATCTATAGAAGGGAATACATGATCTATCGAGCCCGTATATATAACACAGGAATACGGGACTCGTAAACCTAATCAAAAGTCTAACTCTAGTTAATCAAGCGGTGTGGCCATCGGGGACAACTCCTGACAACTCCTGCTGCGGATCACCAGATGCTGTACCTAAAACCCACGAAACAACTTGTGGGTGAGCGACGAATCGCCCAGTATGTGACCCAGAATTATCCCCTCAGGGATCCTCTACGGTCAAAGCACTTTTATTTTTAAAATGAATATAGTTAAAATATGCACATGTGTGAACCTATATTAATAGCTAAAAGAATTTATAATGCTTTTGAATGATGCCATGATGCGATTATTCTATTATGCCAACATGCGAAATAAACCCAAAATAAAATCAAAGTGTAATATCGGATATAAATCAAGTCGGAATCCAGTACTCCTTGCACTGTGTGCCCAAATACAATAATAATAATAATAATATGGATAAAGTAATCACCCCGTGCCGTGCCAATAGGATCAAAAGATCCAAACAATATAATCCAAGGACTGCGATCAGAGTGCAATGATACACGTTGCCTAGTGACATCGAGCATTGCTCCACAAGATAATAGCACACTACCCAATGGTTATATCAAATCCAATGTGTCATCTCGCCTAACGATTCATCACCCAAACATATCCAATAGGAGAAATCATACAATGCAAGTCGTAAAAAGTTAATCTCTTTCCTCATGAGCAGAAGAGAACTCTACCGTCTGGCCAGTCCAATAGGTACACCACGCATGATTCCACAAGGCTCGAGACCGGCTGAGACCGGCTGAGTCCGGCTATGAGTCCGGCTATGAGTCCGGTCATTGGGTCCGGTGTGAGCCCGGCACAACCGTAGGCTCCCGTTGACCCCCGTTGACTCCCGTAGACTCCCGTAGCTCCCGTAGGCTCCCGTAGCTCAACCTTGGAATCCGTTCTAGTCAAAGTAGCTCCTAATGTAAGGAAGGGATAAATCCCGAATCGTATCGTGCCACAGAACTCGAGATCGGAACTGCTCACGTCAAATAGTGAAATGATCGAAAAAGGGGTATATATATCAAAGTGTATATATATAGTATAATCCTAAAGCCATCCAAGGATCAAGTGACCCTCAGCTCAGTGGCTGTCGGGCCGTCCCATGCCAAGTGACACCAAGACGGAACGAAGTCACTCGGCTCTGCTCAGCTCTCACCAATGCATGCGTATGCACGTAATATAATAATAATATATTGTCTCCACGAGAAGAAGACAAACTAGTATCCTAATATTCTAATAATATAAATATAGTAGTATTTAACTTCTCTACTCCTACAATACAGTAAATTCAGGTTTTTCGGGGCATATGCAATTCTACCTATATTGCAGAAAGGATAAACATGCTCTACAGTTTTAATGCAACTAATTAAAAATAAAGTGCGGATGTCAGGTCAGATGGATCGACTGGTAAGAGTACGCCCACGAAAAGAATAATTCAGATATCCCACACCTGAGGGGGCTGGAGTCTTTGTCGCTAAAAATCAGCGTGCTCCACATATGCTCCGATCTGCGGGTCAATCGGATCGGCCCACGGGTCGGACTCGTACGGAGTCGACTGATCTGTGATCACGTAATTTAAACTAATTAAAATCTATGCTAATTTATTATAACCCTCGTTCCAGTTAATGTGCAAGTCAATTTCTCGATTAGTACAATTTTATAAAATTACCGATTCAGTCAGTCTGACTGATCCGGTTAGGCATATATTAATTATATAATTTCATGTCATCGAGTTTAGCGTTAATCTTAATTTCTTTATAAGTTCGTCAGATATTGATCATTCACTTTGATCTAATTTAATCCTAAATTAATTTATATATTTAATAATTTAATTTGAAGATATATTGCTTGTAGAAATTCAAATGTCGAATTATTCGTCAATAAAAATAATTGTTCCAGAGCTACGGTAAATTAATGGGTTTTACTTAACTAATATATTCTTATTGCCTATCTACTTTGATTTATTTTAAACGGACTACAATTAATTTTAATTGATCAAAATTCGGTTTTGAAAGTAAATTTATAATCAAAAATCTCTAATGCGAATATTTTAATAAAAATATATTGATTGTATGATCATTGCAATTTTTATAATCCGTTTTAATATAGTTTAGTTATTTTATATTCTAGATGTCTAATTCTTTTATAAAATTTTAAAAACGGAACCTTTAATTATTGTACGCATTTTCTAATTAATTTATTCCTAAGTCGTGCAATTCGTTATTTTTATAACTAAATTAATTTCTACGTTTAATTAGTCGTTTCGAATCTATGTCCAATAAATACTTTCCGTTGCTAAATAAATTGGTCCTTTAATAATTAACAACGAATTTTTGTACAACTTCGAAAAATGTTTAAAAGAATTATTTTAACTTTAAAAACTTTTTTAAAAACTTTTATTTTAGTTTAATGTGTTGGGTGTTTTAATTTGGTTTGAAAGAAGTATAAATAATTTACTTGATCAAAATTTCGGTTTCTAAGGCTAATTCGAAGTTTAATGTTCCTAACCTTAATAATTGGTGTATTGGCATAACTATTGCTAATTTGCATTTTAGTTTAGTATAGTGATTTTATATTTTAGAAATGCGAAGTTTGGATTATAAAATTTTAAAGAAACCGTTTAACTAATTAAACTAATTAGTCGTTACTTTCGAAATTGTAACTTTAAAATTAAAGTCTAGACACGTTATTTTATTACATACCTTTCGGTCCTTATAAATTAGGAAAATTACCACATGTCATAATAATTTCGTTTCACTCCTCAATCTTATATAAAATTAGTCACAACCCCTACATTAATTTATTTATATTTTGGTCCCTGTCAAGTCAAGGCCTGGTACACAAAAATCAGCACAGTACCAGCAGTTCACTGGGCTGGTACCACTGGTACCAGCACTTCTCAAGTCAGCACAACCACACCACAGCAAAGCACAAGCAAGACCAGCAAAACAGAAAACAAGGCAACAGGTCAGAAGCAAAGCACACAGCCAGCAAAACAGCACAAGGCACAGGTCAAGGCAAACAGAACCAAAACAGAGCAAGGAGCACAGCCAAGGCAACAAGCCAGAGACAAACTATCACACCCCGCGGCCACGGGTCGTAACAGTCCCCCGCCGTAAGCATACAACGCCGTGTATGCTTACAAGGCAATTAACAATTCATACAACATAACAAGCAATATAAAATAAGTTTCTAGTATATAATCAGAGTACACAGTCTGGTCAGAATATCATACAACAAAAGTATCTCATCCGGATACCAACCACGAGGCCTACCCTAAATCTATACAACAAAACATATCTAGGGTCATATACTGGTAAGCTACTAAGGCCTACTACTCTCGTGCCTCTCCGAAATCAGTCGCACCAGTACCTGTAAAATAACCGGGAGGGTGGGGGTGAGAATAAATTCTCAGTGCGAAAGTTGCCACAGTTTAGATTATTGGACTTGCAATCAAACTCTATATTCAAAAATGAAACCCAAACAATAACAGTTCAAACAGATATATATATAATAATAAATAACAGAATGCCAATGCTCGACAACAGTTTAATCAACCTGAAACACAGTTTACGGAATTTCCAAGATGAATTTCAAACACAACATATATTTTGGCTTAACTCAATTCAATAACTCAATTCAATAGGGCTTGTAGCAATTACAGATGTTCTTTCGAGCTGAACCATTATCAAACCCACATCTGTAGGGTTACTGACACCTACAGATGGCCAACCGCTGGACCCTTTATCTGACACCCATCTGCAATCGCTTGGCTTAACAGTTTATTAAGGTCTGGTTCGAATCATATAAAGAAAATCCTTTTTTAGAATCGTTTCCAATATTCGTCATATTCAATCGACCTTTCAAATGCATTAACACGTAGGAGAATGCCACCGAGCCATAGACGTTACACATGTCACCCACGATTTCCAATCACATCTCATAACATAATCACCCTCCCTCGTCCCAACCGGTACTGGGAATATCGAGGGCCGTTCACCTAAGGCCATTTAGGATCCTGGGAATCCAAGTCAGCATACAGCCCGACTTGGCAAATTCATTGGATCCAAGTGCTTAACTTCGTAAATCCATTCACATACATATCAAATCATTTAGTTCGTGGTGACTTTCAATCAAGATCAGATCACAATAGATCAACATAACCTATAACCATACCAGCATGCAAATCATTCAATTCAGATCAATTCGAGTTTAATTTGATTGGGCTATGCAAATGCTCTACACAATTCAATGATGCAATCAATGATATTCAACATGACAAACGAATAAACAGTTTAATTCCTGAAAATAAAGTATCAAACAAGTCCAAGAATCCCGCACCTGTTTAAGACGAGCGTACCGCTTAGTTATGGATCAGGCGTCTCGAATTGCCTCGTTAAGTCTTGCTCGACCGAGCCTACACCTATATTATACGTATACTTGGTTTAATTCGGGTTCAGTGGTCTATACGTTCACTTTTAGTTTACCAATGGTTCATACAATCCTAATTCAATTCTTATGCTTTGGTATCGGTTCTTTTCGGTTCCTTCTTTCTTACTCAAAAACCTTTAAAACTCACACAACTTACTTCTGGGTCCCTCAAACCCTACACAATTCCACTTAGGTTACCATTCATTCACCGTTTCACTACTTTGGTTCTCGGTTCAATTCAATTTACCTTTGGGTTAACCCTAATTTGGTCAAAACCTCAATTTAACCGTTAAACGTTCTAAAAATTCACGATCAAGAGGCAACCCTACCGATTACAAGTCTAATTGGTCGGGTTAAACAAATCAAATCACGATTATGCCAACTTTCATTTTTGGCACGAAACCCTAGAAATCAGATTTCACAAATCGGAGGAAATCGGGAAAAAGATTGACAAATAAACAACCAAGGAGTGTAGAGGAACTAGTCCTCGAGCAATTCGAACACAAATCTCGAGTTTAAAACGAAAACCAGAGAAATCGAGAAATCGTAGATTTTAGAGAGAAACAAAAAGAGAAAAGAATACCGAATAGGAGAGTTAGAAGAGATCCACGGGCGTTTACTTGGTTCCGGTTTCGATTTCTCGCAACAATCGGGGGTTTGAGAGGAACGGGAAACTCTCTCGCTTTTTTTCTTCTCTCTTGGCAGAAATTTCACTTAAAATGGTAAAGGAATGAAGTGGGAGAGAGAGAGAGAGCAGGAATTATGCAAATAAGCCCTTGGAATCACCCAGTGCGGATCACTCACCCGCACTGGATCTGAGTGCGGACGCACTCGGCAGTTTGTAGGTCCTTCCAGCACTTTCCAGTGCAAAAATCGGTGTCGGTGCGGGTCCTCCACCCGCAGTGCGGGTCACTTCACCCGCACTCAGCACTTAGTCAGTTTTCAGCATGAATTTTAACACAGAAATCACCCGCAGTGCGGGTGGATTCACCCGCAGTCAGAACTTAGTAGATTTTTGGAATGAATTTTAACACAGAAATCACCCGCAGTGCGGGTGGCTTCACCAGCAGTCAGGACTTAGTAGATTTTTGGAATGAATTTTAACACAGAAATCACCCGCAGTGCGGGTGGCTTCACCCGCAGTGCGGGTCACTTCACCCGCACTCAGAACTTAGTAGATTTTTGGTAGAATTTCAGAAAAAGTCCGAGCGTAATGCGGACGCACTGACCCGCAGTGCGGGTGGCCTCACCCGCACTCAGTACTTAGCCAATTTCAGTTCAACACAGAAAATCATGAGTGCGGCCGCACCCACCCGCAGTGCGGGTGGCCTCACCCGCACTCACAGAAATTTCAAAGGCAATTTAAGGAAAACAGAAGTCAGTGCGGGTCAGTCACCCGCAGTCACCTACCAGTGCGGACGCAGTGAGCCTGTAAAGTCTCAAATTCTCGAAATTTCGACGCGGTTTCGATTCACACTTAACTTACTTAATTAGAGGAACCTAAATTAAGGTTTTAACTTTCATTTTGTTAGCACAATTAACTTGATTCTTGCTTTTAATTCATTTGAATTTAATTGTAAAAATTTCGTAACGTAACACAAACAGAACCAGAATAGGCCACAAGCAAACCAGTAAAACAGAACAGGCCAGGCCACAAGTCAGAGGGCACGGCAACAAGAAAACAAGCACCACAGAACAGACCAGAACAGGTACTGGTACGGTACCAGTCAAGCATCAACCAAGCCGTAGCAAACACAAGCACATACACATACTGGTCTGAGCGAACCAGAACAGAAAAAGGAAGAGGGAAAAGGGGAAGGGGGGCGGCCATGAGGATAAGGCACACAACCCAAGTCAGATCCTTGCCGAGAAAATCAACAACTCGTGCAAAGACAAAATCCGTTCAATTTAAACGAGCACTACAGAAATTTACCCGATTGAGCTAGCACGAGATGGATGGGGAAAAGAACGGCCAGCTCCAATTAAGCACCAGACAGCACCAAGCCGACACCAGCACGGCAATGGCAAGCACCAAGACAAAAATCCACAACCACAAGCAAGTCACAACCCTTCAAGGTTCTCAAAAAGGACCACACAATCAAATACCAGAAATGGTGAGAGAGAGAGAACAAAAGCTCAGCACATGAGCACAAAGGAGAGCACAAAAACCCCAACGAGAGAGAGAGAGAGGGATACTTATACCCAAGGAGGCAGCCAAAGGGAAGAGTGCGGCCACGCCCTCTGTCAGAGGGTAGGCACGCCGAGGCATAGAAGTCAACAAGGGCAGGTGAACGGGGGCGTCTCCCGTACAAGGCGACTGACAGGTGAAGCGACACAGCACGCATCGTCAAAAGAGGCGGGATGGCTATTTTTCCTTCTACAGGGAGGGATAAACAGAGAAAGCACGGGATATGCGGGCCCTGCGGGTCAGTGAGAGAAGAGAGGGAGATGGCACAGGTGGGGTGCGCCGAACAGAGAGAGAAGAGAGGCAAGGAGCGGCGCTCCTTTCTTGCGCGAAAAAGAGAAGAAGATGGGGAGGGGGTTCTGTGCTGGTGGACCCGAACCCCAAATTAAATTGGGTTAATTCCCAAGTTCTTCATTTATTCAAAATAAAGGAGTAGGATATCTTCAAGATTCGTGCAAGGTTAAAGATCAATGGTTTAAAACAATTGAACGGTTTAGAAATTCGTGGCGAACCCGAACTCAAAATTAAACTTGATAAATTTCCATTCTTCATTTGATACGAACCCAAATTTTACATTTCCTTTTGCTTAAGGCTAAAATTCTCTCAAGCTGAACTTAATAGGAACCAAATGAGTGCTTTGAGATTCGTGCTAAATCTTTGATCAAGAGTTTACAAATTTCTGAAATTCCAATGTGTCTAAATTAATTGATCAATAGTCCGTTTTGTTTATAAAATCTGAATTCGAAGTTTCGCAAAATTCTATAATTAAATTCGTACGAATATTCAGAATGTTAAATTTTCAATTTGGGATTCAAATGAATTCGGTATGAGTTTTATATAATTATATATATAAATATCTATTTGATTATACTTCTATAATTCATAAATGAACGTGATTTATAAAATTTTATAATATTACGCGCACAAAATTTCTTATTTTTATACCTTTAATTAGATCTCAATATTATTAATTTATTTACATGAATCGATTTAATTTGTTTTATTTTCTTTTCTAAATTTCACGACTTGTAACAAATTTTTGATTTACAATCTCGTGGGTAATTATAAAATTATTATAGGTTCTATACTTTATTTTATTTCCAACTCTTGAATTTTTATATGCAAAATCTCATAATTCGTTTATATTTCGAAATTTTTGAATCGGTTTAAATCAGTCAGATAAAAATAAGAACGATCATTAATTTAATTTAATTTTTATTTCAGCGTAAAGATCGATTTAGCATTTTAATCATGTTTTAAAATTTCGGAATATAACAAATACTTGATGTCTTAGAATGAATACTTCAATGTGTATGAATGAATAATTAATATTTTAGGTATGAATATTTGCGTGACAAGATATGAATACTTGTGCAACGGATAACTCGAAAGCATGTCATTATGTATCTCATTTGAAAGATAACATTGTGTAGAAAATATTCGTGATTTTATATTTGCAAAGTTTCTCACAAATCGTCAGAAATATTGTTTAAATTGAATAGAGAAGAAAAAATCATCTCTAAAAACGTGTAAAAGATGGATGAGTGATGTGTTAAGTTTTTATATTTGCACTTGCACAATGAGAATGAATACTTTATCCATGAGGATGAATACTTATGCAACGGACAACTCGAAAGTATGTTATCATGGATCTCATTTGAAAGATAAAATTATGTAGAAAATATTCATGGTTTTAAATTTGCAAAATTTCTCACCGATCGTTACAAATATTGATTACATTGAACGGAGAAAAAAAAAACCACCTCTAAAAACGTGTCTATTTTTTTTTTAATACTTGATATTTTAGATATGAATATTTGATGTGTTATAGATAAATACTTAATGCATTATAGATGAATATTTGTGCGCGCTAGTTGTAAAAAAATTTAAATATTAGATAGTCCCCAAATAGTAAGTGGTCCCCCTAAGTAGTTAATAGTTATTCATGTAATTAATGACTGGGGGATAAATGAAAATTGTTACGAGGAATAACTAGGTGCTCCCTAATTATAATAGTGCATGCGTCATAAGAAATAACATAATAAGCCTCTTACAAATAAGGAGAGACACAAATATCAATTATTGATTTAATTAAAAGTTAAAACTTATACTCGTTACAAGATTTGAAATGAATTCCCGAGTAGGGGTGTTCAAACGGTTCGGTTTTATCGATTTTGGACCGAACCAAATTAGTTCGGTTTAAACGGTTCAGTCATTTCGGTTTATTGGATCGGTTCAGTTGGCTTTTCAAAACTGAATTATAAATTCGGTTCAGTTCGGTTTGAAAATTTTCAAAACCAAAATAACCGAACCAATCAAACTTTCATATAATATGAATTTGATCAGAACCACCCCGGTTTATTTTTTAATACTCTGGTTTATTTCTTAATCAATTGCTTTAAATACTTGGTTTATTTCTAAATATCTTAGTTTATTTCTTAATACTCCGATTTATTTCTTAATATACTTTGGTTTATTATAAATCAATTATTTTAAATAAAAAATTAATATATTTCGGTTTGAACCGAACAAACCGAAATAAAACTTCGGTTCGGTTTGGTTCGGTTGCAATGCTAATTCAGTTCGGTTCGATTTTATTTTTAAAACCGAATTATAAATTTGGTTTGCCAAGTTCGATTCGGTTTCAACCGAACCGAACCGATGAACACCCCTATTCCCGAGGGACTTGAGCTTCCTTTGAGGCCCTTTTTTCCGAATTTATATTACCTAAAGTAACTCAAATTTTGTGTTAAGATTCGGACCGTGAGATCTGTTTTGGTAAGAATATTAAAAGGACTCCGTGTATTAGGCTCCGTTCGGAACTTCGGAAGATGCGTAAATTAAATAATTAGTGCTTATTTAATTCAAAGATGCGTAAATTAAATAAATATATATTTTTAAAATAAATTAAGATTTTTCAGTATAATTGAACATTTATTTCATGACATTCTCAAATTCATTTTCGTACAATTAGCATTCATATGTTTCCACTCTTTATAAAGTGGTTTCTCATTCCCATCAATTTCCATACTGTGTAATCTCTTGACAAACAAACATATCCTAAAGTAAATTGATCTGAATTTGAATCGGACGGCCGTATATAAACTCAAAGTTATAAGACACATAGACACACAACAAACATTGGCGAGCGAGAAAAGAAACATAATGTCAATAAAACAGACGACTTTTTAAAATATTGTTGAAATCTAACGATTAAAAATAGTGACAATTGCAACTGACAACCTGCATTTTCCACAAAAAAAAAATGTGACAATTTCTCGGATAAATATGTGTGTGTTGTGTGATCAAAAGAGGATAAATATGTGTATGTGTGTGTTGTGGGCGTGTGCGTGCGTGTTGCGTGTGTGCGTGTGTTGGGATTTTTGCTCGATTCTTAACCGGATAAGTAGTAAAAACCGCGATGGGAGGTGAGTAAAAACTTTAAAAATCCACTGATATTTGTAAATATTGTGGTCACAAAAAATGAGTTGTACCACAAAATTTGGGTTTCGTGCAAGGAATAGTTGTGGCTTTGAAGGCTCCATGTCAGCAGGGGGCGAGACTCCATCTCCTCCTATTTTATTCTTGGGGATTCTGTTGCCCTCACGGAACCATCACGGGACCCGGAAACGTATCCTCCGGAGTTTTTCCGTGCAGAGTTGTGTGGAGCTTTTAATCTGATTTGTTTGTTTTGGATCAGACAAGATTTGATCTGATCCGTTCAATTTAAAACGAATGGATCAAATTAAAAACTCCGCACAGCTCAGCACAGAAAAACTCCGCAGAGGATACGCTTCCCGCGGGACCCTGCGGTTGATGTCATTTTTTTCTTTTGAGGAAGATTGATGTCATTTTTTAATATTTTAAAAGAAAAATGTCTTTTTGGGAACCCGGTTTACAATTACTTTATAGACCCGTCTGTGGGCAGCAGAGACCTGGCGGGCCCTTGTTTCACAGAGTTGAAAAATTGAAAGTAATTTTATTATTAATACTTTTAAACAAATATTTCAACTATAAAAATAAGAACAGCTAAAATATTTACAATTGTGACAAAATAGATTCTAGATACTTCATATAATTATTGGTTTATCTAGAAGTATATAATTTCATATAGTAAGTAGGGGTGTCAACGGGTACGATACGGGTCGGGTAGAGATATTTTCATACCCGTACCCGTTATGGTAACGAAAAAAATCTTTACCCTTATCCGTATTTTCGAATACGGTACGGGTCGGGTAAACGGATAAAAAGTGTCATTAACATTTTGATTTGTATTTTCGATAAAACATTTTTCAAAATAAGAAAAATAATAATGAATACAACTAATTTGTATTATGAAAATTTAATAAAATATAAAAACTTTATTGTATCATGTATCATCTTCATACAAATATATATCTATATATATAATTTTATTTTTTTTAAATTATCTTATACGAAAACGGGTAAGATAACGAAAAAAAATCATTACCCTTACCCGTACCCGATTAGCTAATGAAAAAAAAATCTTACCCTTACCCGTGTTTTCGGATACGATACGGGTCGGGTAAACGGGTAAAAGGGTGCCATTGACACCCCTAATAGTAAGAAACATATTTGTATTCTTATTTTGCATAATAATTACGGTTTGTATTTTCTTTCCATATCATTATAGTGAAAAAATGAATATTTTTTTTTCAAGTTCGAAAAAGTAACATATATATAAATTTTTATTTATATTGTGTTGTTAATGTTAACTCTGTTCGTTCATATAAAATGTATCATTAGCACATCTCCAATTTTACCTTCAAAGTAATTTCATATGCTGATTTGATAATTGCAATGCTAGTTGCAAGGATGTGAAATAACTGATAAATTAACAACCTTAGTAAATTAGTAATATATATAGAAGTGTCAAAGTCATAGGGATATTGAAATTAGAAAACTGCTAAAGACAATTAAAATTGTAAGAGATCGAGATGATACGAAATTTAGTGAAAGATAATTAAAATTACAGATGTCAAAGAAAATACCATCTTTATTATAATATAAAAAGACATTGTTCCTTCATACACTTGGTCTTCCTAAAACAAAGGAAGTCTATTAGCAGAAAAAATGATCGGCAAACATTGTAGTCTTACATAGCCACTCACTAGTTTACAACTTTTGACGTGACATTGAGATACGAAAAATCCAACAGCTAGTCTAGTAATCTCTCTGACTCTTTATCTTAATAAGCGCTACCACGTCAGTATTATGTAGAAGGTCGTAAAGTCCAGTTGAACTACACGCAGAGAGTGAAAAGAACTAAACACTTGATTTTTCCCTGCTAGGGACTGGTGTGCAGGAGAGATCACAGAAAACGAGCGAAGAGCAAAAACATAAAAGCAAAAAAGGGGTAAGAATCATATCTCCTCTCGCGCCTCTCTTCCTCGATGGCGCAACTCCTGTCGCCAGTGTGCGCCGATTCTCTCTTCAAATCTAGAAGTCTTTGTCCCTCCTTCAGTCGATGGCGAACTGGTGTCAGAAACGGGCCCCACAGCCTGAATTTCGGGTGGAGGAGGAGAGATGTGTCGATGGCTGCTGTCGCTGGAGAGTCCAGTTCGACGACGAATGGTGTCGCCGATGACTACTATGCCGTTCTTGGCGTTGTATGTACTTGTTACTTTTCCTTGAGAAAACGAATAGTTCATTTTCTTGCCTTGATCTATGAATAAAATAAATGTTTGCTGAGGAATGCGGGGTGTTTTTTCTTGATCTCTCGAAACTGGATCCACTTTATTCAATTTTAAAGTAGTTCATGAGAAAATTGGTCATGGATTACTTATTGCCTTCATACTTGTCAATTGTCATGATCCCAAAAAGGACCAAAAAGGACTGAAAAAAGAACGAGTGATTATTTTTCCAGGAATAATATTGTCCACATCACGGTCCTCTATTAATTCAGTATTATTACCGGCTTACCAAATATTGATCTATTATTTGTTATCTTCCCCAGTTTTAATTAACTGACATAATGCGTGTAATTAGATGCCAGATGCAACTCCTCAGCAAATAAAGAAGGCTTATTATAATTGCATGAAATCGTGCCATCCCGACTTAAGCGGGGATGACCCTGATGTGACCAACTTCTGTATGTTCATCAATGAGGTCTATGCTGTAAGACTCACAATGCTCTCTTCTGAACATGGATATTGCTTAATTAATTTATTTTTGAAAAATTTCCTGTGTGCCCCACCAAAGTTTTAATGTATATTGTTATTGCCTATAATGAACGACAATTATCTTGCATATACGCCCCTGAAACAAGTATAAGTCATGCATCTCCTATCTAATTTGCTATAGAAGATTCTCTCTGCTTTGATCCAGGCTTTCTATCTCAAATTCTCAATATGCACTTTGAAGGAGAAGTTTGGAGTTTTATATTGGGCATAGAGGGCTATATGAGGCACAATTGACCCCATTGGATTTGTAAAATCCCCCCTAAAATATATGAATTAAAGAAAGCCTCCAAGTGTCCTGAATTGACACCAACCAACCAAAAATCTTGCCTCTGCTCCTGATTTTGTGTACCCAAGAACAAAAGATGCAGAGCATTTTTTGCAAGAATCTGCTGAGAAGATAATTTGTATTTTTGGAAGGATGTGTTGAATGTTCAAGTTTTGCAGAGTGCACAGGAAATTTTTCCAATTAGGCATGACCTGAGGAAGTGTTTAACCTGGATTAGATGAATTTGAGCAGGTATTGAGTGATCCAGTACAAAGGATGGTGTATGATGAGATACATGGTTACGCATTGACTGCCATTAACCCTTTCCTGGACGACACTGCCACCAAGGACCATGCCTTTGTTGATGAGTTTAGTTGCATAGGTAAATTTATCATTGTTTCTTTTTCAGTAGTTCAGTTATTGCAATTAATATAAACTGATGATTTTATCTTTTGCGACAACAAAATAATTATCAATTTAGCAGAAGTTTAATTTCATAAGTGGAAGCATTGCTGAAATTTTTAACGGGAACCGACTAATATTTGAACTAATGTCTTATTGTTCTTTTCCTTATAGTAAGTTTTTGAATAAATAGTTGTTGCTTATATGGGAGGATTTTGAGTTACATATAATGATGTGATCTATCTTTCTTTCATAATTGATATGGAAAACACAAATCGCACTCTTTTGTTCTGCACTCTTATGAAAAGATAAAAGAACAGAAGGCAGCCAAAGTAGGGTACTTTTATATTATGTACTGTAAATAACTACAGGTTAAATAGAAAGCATATAGTTTTATAAAGTTCTTTCTGTTTTTTCTTATAATTATATTGAATTATCCCTAACTCATGTCTTATAATTTGTCTTTATGTCTAAATAGGATGTAAAAATTGTGCAAACATTTGCGCTGACGTGTTTCGAATAGAAGAGGACTTCGGCCGAGCCCGAGTGCATTGCCAATCTGGAAATCCCAATTTGATTACGGAGGCTATTGAAAGTTGGTGTGTTTTTACATATTTTGAAAGGCTTCAATTTTTCTTTTCTAATTTCATTTTATTGAAGTTACTATCCGAAGATCAATCCATATGCAGTAAGTTTGACCACTATCATATTAGCAAGTACGAATTTGGGCTTTTCTTATTTACTTTAGAGCTTAATTATGAGTATATTGGGGTCTAACGGATTTGTTGGAGATGATATTAAACCAAAATAAATGAGAACACATTAGTAATGAAAGCACCATTGTGATACATAGAATAGAACTAATAAAGCTAATCTATATGTATTAATTAAATTTTCAGCCCAGTTGATTGTATTCACTGGACTTCGGCTGCACAAGTCTCTCTCCTAGAAGATGAAATGCGTCGGGTGGAAAGAGTTAATGTGAGTTCTGTTACAATTTTACCTCACCTTTATTTTACTTGGAAAATTTGTGTTCAGTGTGAAATACTTGAATGACTCTGCTTTTTTTACTTTGTAATATAAGAAAAGGATTACTTTACAATCTGGACTATAGACGCCAAATTATGAACCTATGTCTTGAATTGAGAATGTTGGGATAAATTACTATTCTTTATGAATTGTAGAATGAAAAAGGTGATTGTTGCCTTTGTTTTCACAGGTTGGGCTAATGCTGTCTGGAATGGGAAGTTCAGTTGATGTTTTTCGAATGGTAATATTGATTATATTTGTTATAATGCATTTGTTATTTGTCACAAAACTTAAGCCATTGTCACTCTTGCTGGGTTGCTCAAAATCTACTTCTCTTCAATGTTAATGCAAAAGAAAAATTCAAGAATCAGACCATGCTACATTCATATTTTCAAATCACTTGGGAAGATTACCATATTGTTTTTTCACTATTTTGCTATATGTCAAAATAAGCCAAAATATAATTACACACCTTAGGACCTACATGTTTCGTAACATTCTTGTTATGTTATAAGGCCTAAATTGTTTTGTCATGGAAACTAAAGTTGGGTACAATCCTTGAGATTATCATTGATATTCAATAAATATATGACCCAGTTAATCTGGTTATGAGTTGCCCAATTTATTATTTGTAATAATTATTATTGTAATTTGTTATAACTGTGAAAGGCGAGCTCAAGGTGGGAGAGAAGGCAGTCTAAAGTCTTGGTAAGTTTCCTTGTCCATTTCTTTTTGTATTATTTTTAATTTGCCTTTTACTGTTTTGGTAGCTGTAAGCTGAATTACTGAATTGCAGTGATAATCCAAAATGCATAATTAATGCAGGAAAAGGCAAGGGCTAGCATGGTGAAGCAAAAGAATTCAGAGAAAGCGGGGTCATCGACCGGGTCTTGGAGTGATGTTTGGGGAAAACCAAATGAGTACCCAAAAACTACAGGTACTTCACAAAATTGAAATTACAAGAGCTGTTAAGGGACAAACATAATTGGATTATCCTTTAACAACTTGATTTGAACCTGCCATATTGAGTACCAATTATGTTATTACCAACTAATATTTAGACTAAAATTTAGAATATGATATATGCTTTCCAGAAGAAGAGGCAAAGGAAAGAGCAAAACGAGCTGCAGTGGCAGCCAGGAGGTGGAGAGAATATTCGAGAAAAGGTGCGGATCGACGCCCAACCTTCAAACTTCCTGAGGCCATGTCCTCCAAAGACAAATGAGAAAAAAAGGTTTTATAGTGATGTATATTCTAGAACTCTTCTCTCAGTTCCTGATTTCTAAAGAATATTCATTATTTGCAGAGAGCTTGAAATTATAGCTTTCTTGTTGCTCTCTAGCTTTTGCTATTAATTCACCATAGTTGTGTAAATAATAAGACATCATTATATAGTTGTTTATACCATTTTGTTCTTGAATATGTATTAACTATTACATCTTTCTAACAATTTAAGTGAAATTTATATGAAAAGAGAAAGGGCAGCTATATCGGTTTATTTTATGTAGTATCTTGTAAGAATAATTATATTCATCTCCACACTCTTTTCCCCTCTCTATTCTCACATCTACAATTTAAGAATGTTGTATTATGGTCCTCACCAAGTATTTAAATACTTCTAAAATTAGAGAGTTCACATTAAATAAGGAAGATGATAATTATTTAAAAGTTGTATTATAGTTCTCACTAATTATTTAAACACTTCTAAAATTAGAGGGTCCACTTCTAAAATTAGAGGTTGTACTACGGTCTCTACTAATTATTTATCCATACAAAAAAATATTTATCACGATAAACATATACGAGGTGATTATTCAAGTATTTTTTACATATATATAAATACTCTAATGTATAGGTACAAATACTTGTAATACTTGATATTAATACTTGAGTAGAACTAGGGTGCTCTTAAGCTCACCAAAGTTTGGTGAGCTTAACTCTAAAATTCATCAAATCGATTTCAAATGACGAATCTGAACCGTTGAAACCCGTCTACCTTATGTGTGATGCATCTACATGTGAAATTTTTAAACATTCGAATTAATTTAGTATAAAGTCAAGCGGTCAAAATTAGAAGGTTAATAAATTAATTTTAGTGCATTCATTTTTTGAACATTTTTGACCGCTTGACTTTATACTAAATTAATTCGAATGTTTAAAAATTTCACATGTAGATGCATCACACGTAAAGTAGGCGGGTTTCAACGGTTCGGATTCGTCATTTGAAATCGATTTGATGAGTTTTAGAGTTAAGCTCACCAAAACTTTAGTAAGCTTAAGAGCACCCTAGTTCTACTCTTAATACTTTCATATGTCAGTCAGTGTCATATGTAAAAAATACTTTCAAGTATAGGTATAAATACTTGCATGACGAGATATAAATACTTATGTGATGACGAGCCTGAAAGTATGTCATCATAGATCTCATTTGAAAGATAAAATTATGTAAAAGACGTTTGTGGTTTTAGATTTGTAAAATTTCTTATAGATCGTCATAAATGTGGATGAGATTGAATAAAAAAAAAGCTCATTTCTAAAAACATGCATGACCCCTATGTAATTTGAGATTTGGTTGGAGAGAATTATTTATGTAAAAATTATTCACCTTATAGATATAAATACTTCCGTTCTTATTTATAAATATTTTTGTACATGAAGATTAATATTTTAGAAAAAAAATTAGCGTTGGAACTTTTGTGGCCACCAAAACCGTTATGGAAGTTAAGTGTGAAAATAAATGGAGAGATTGAGGTACGGAGACAGTTATCATAATCCATTTTTTAACTAGTTGCGAAGGTTTACATTGTTTTGGCCGCATATAGTTGGTACTTGGTAATAATGTTGTGCAGTTGGGTTAGGGGAAGTTTTCTTTATTTTTTTAATATAGTATTTTTATTATAGGAATGAAAATTTTCAAGTACACGTTGCCATATTTTTTTTTTTTTTTTGTGAAATCTTGGTAGCGGTACCAAGTTAAAACATTGCCATCTTCTTTTATCGAGGGATTTTTTTCAAATAGAATGGATATCATTTCGGACGTCGTCTGTAATTAGTTATCTCTAGCACGGGCTTTTTTTTTTCACAACGATATATAAGGAGTATTAGCATTTTAAGCATCCGGGAGGATAAATTTCTTGTAGTTTTTTTAAAAAAAAAATATCACTAATCAACAAATTAAATATAATAAATCATAATACAAATCAATCTGCGTAAGCCCATGAAATCAGAGAAAAACGCTGAAGCTTAAAGTACCTCTCACCTCACCGAGCAAGCAACAGCATAAGCCCATGACCTGAGTTGTTCCTTCATTGCCAAATCATCTCTAACCATAGGCGGTGTTGTCAACCGTCTAAACTTCGAGTCGATACCACTCCGCTCATTGCTCCTGCTATTTCTTATTTGACGGTCATAAAGCACAACAAATGGTGTTCTTTCTTCCCATTGCATTCCAGCAGAGCTCTGTTGTATCCATTTTTGTACCCTGTTTTTGCTCTTTCTCCCTTTCCTTTTCCCCCTTCTCTTCTCTACACCAGCTATTTCTATGCAATTGCTATCTTCTTTTTCGTTTTGTCTTGCATCTATTGCTGCAGTTTGTTCTCCGACTGATCGCTGTTGCTTCTCAGCATCGGTATATTCATTGCTCTTTGTACTAATTTTATCAATTTCAGTAAGAAGCTGGGAAGACGGCCTGAGAACACTAGAGAAGAACCAAAAGGAGTCAATCTTTTCTAAGAGTTCGACATCCATTTTCTCAAGTCTCTGTTTGGGAGCTGAAGAAGAGAGGTTAGGAAGAAAGGCATATGAGAGATTGGTCATGGTAGTCAATGTAATTTGAATTTGGTTGGTGGACCTCAACGGCTCGATAATGGATTACCTTTTCACAACTGCCAGGTTGGAATCCATCTCGGTTTGTGACCCAGTGGGCCCGGGGGGAGGTCAATTTTTTTTCTTAAACCTGGTCTATTTGAGATTGTTTAGCTTTTGGAAACAAACATAACCGAGACAGAAAGTAACAATAACCCGACAACTCCTATGTAGTCTAACGGTCTAGGTATTTAATGCTCTGTTACTGTACTCACGAGTAAGTAGCTGTAGATCTTTTGTACCCGTTAGAACTTGAATTTGGTTCGAATTTGCCCCGTCAAAACTTAGTCCGAAATCCGAATAAGAACGGATGGAGATTTATGGACGAGCTGATTAATTTAAAAGTATTAGCAGCTAAAAAATTAAATTATAGTTTTTGTAAATGGAAAGCGAAATGCAATATATATATCTTAGACACATCATATATATGAACTTTTTTCAATGTAAATTAATCGTTTATCAAAAGATATAAAAGTTAAGAATTTGTCCAGTTTAGATTCATTTTTAAAATTAAATTTTTTGAAATACAAAGGTAAAGAGCGACGCTGAATATAATTCCTTTCATACTATCAATCATTTATTTTTATATATCAACCATAACCCGTTAATTTGATTGTAATTAAAGAAAAAGTTGAAATTAAATGAACGTTATCGATAGCATCAGATAAAATAACAGATCGACATGCATTGTAGCAGAAAAGCCTAGAGAAAGCTGTAGAACCTAGAACTTGTGTTGTTGAATTGCCAGGCAAATTTCCTTTGGCAGTAAGCATGCTTCATGCATGTACAGTAGCATTCTGGTAAATATGAATGTACATTAGTGAATACGCCGACTGCCAGAGGAAAATTTGCCCGGTGATGCAACCATACATGATACATCTGCATGATCTGAGCACAAATTAGTAAGCTCCATAATACTTCCATGTGATTATGTTCAGTTTTACATTTTAGCTAGCTTAGGGAAGGCAAACAGATAACTGCATCACTGTGCAGGGTATAAATAGTTCTAGGAGAGAGTCAGAGAGGTATTAAAACAGTAGAATGGCATATCCGCATGGAGATACCTAGTCTATATGAAGAATATGCTAGCTACGTAAAGTGAGATAAAAGGTGATTGAGAGATGAGATGATATCATGGAAACAGAATAATTTACCAGTTAACCATATATTAAAGTTAATATACCACAGTAAGCTAATATACCTATAAATATATTCCATCACCTTAAATTTGCGGTTAACCGTGGAAGACAATTAATCCAATTAATATCGGACTCCGAACTCATTAAAAGTTTACAAATTACAAACTAATATTGGTAGAACTACTGCGGGTAGCTAATTAGAGTAAACTTTTAAGTATTTAGGTGAGATTTTAGGTTCTTGAACTCTCCACAAAAAGCAATTGCGCAACATATAATTACAAGGGGAGTGCTATATACTGAGTACAGAAATTGTAATTTTGAGAGCTAATATTTTAAATACCGATTTTGTCCTTACTTTATCTCTCTCAAACCTTCGAACCGTTTAACAAAACATAATTACTCTATCCCCAACCTTCACACCGTCAATGTCGCTAACAACTTTAAATGAAATCAGCTCTCTTTCTCCTCAGTGGCCTCCGACTGAGCTGCTCTCTACACGTCTCCTCACCCCTCCCGCCTCAACCTCCCACACCTCCGCTAAATCCCCTTTCAGCTGCGATGCTGCTCAGACGATGTCCGTTGCGCTCCCGCTCAGCCAAGCTCTGCTCTCTACGTGCCTTGTCTCTTACTCGCGACCTTTCTTGTTGGACTTCTCTGCCTGCTCCGACCGCGCCAACAATTTCTGGTACCGGTATCAAATAACCTTGATTGTAACCGGTATTTTATAGTGTTGTGTAATTATGGTAAAATAACTAAATTGTCGTTTAATTGCAAATTGAGAGTTATATGGCATGCAAATCTCTCTATTGTGTTTTATTCTGAAGGTCAGAATCTTTCATTTGATGAATAATTTGCCACCTGTAATAATTATAATATAAAAAAAACTCCCATGCAAGGGGTAAACAAGAGGCCGGAGAAGGTTTAGAGAGAGCAGCTGTGATACAACTCAATTTATTGATAGAGAGACGGGGTAATGCTATGGGTAGCCTTTTTTCCTTTTTTTTTTTCATTGCTTTTGCACAGTAGGTAGTTGATTGTCTTTAATTTGCTTGCAAAAATGCTAGTAGCTTCATCATGGTATGCAGTTAACTAGGTATATCTTATATCAATTTCAGGTTGCAAATTTTCATTTTTCCCCCCAAATTTCAAGTTCCCAGAAAATGTAACTCTTACGCAACTGTGAGTCGCATATCATTGTTATTTTTTTTACTTTATTCTTCATACTGTTTAGCGAAGGACTACGCTCTTCTGCAATTAATTTTGTATGTGAGGATTGCAGAATTAGTATTGTGGATTATATATCATTTTATACTTGAGTACCATTGGGTACTTTCATTTTTTATATAACATATACAAAATGTATTGATTGTTTGTTCTGTAGGTTTGCTCCATTAATTTTGGGGTCCAATTTTTTAATTTATGAGTAGCTTTTTTTACTGAGGAAGTGCTCTTCTACCAGTATTTAGGGTCCAATTTTTCATTTACCAGTATTTTTTTTTTTTTTCAGTTTTGTCGTGTGAAGACTCTTTACTTTAGTATTCTGATTTTTTGTTTTTTTCCTTTTTCTGCTTTAGTTTTCTTTATTTGTTTTAATCACGGATTTTAGTTCAAAACCTGAAATTATAACTCGAATCAATCATTAAATATAAACAGGGACTAGATCCTCTGTTTTTCGTCAAATAAAAAAAAGAGCCAGATAATTGTACCTCAAACAAAATCTCCGAGCGTGTCTCCCAAGTAGTTTAACAGAAAAAACTTTCAATGTTATCTAACTTTCATTTCCAGCACTAATATCCAAACATTTAAAACTCTGTTTATAACATTTTACAATGCTACTCGCAAGCATTTAAACATCTGTCTACAAGCATTAAAATTCTAAATCTGTATAGTTTTAACTCCTAACTACTTTTATTTTCAAGCCAAAAACGGAAAGATTTCTTTTACCTATTTTAAAAAAAAAAAATTATCTGATCATTCTCATTCATTTTTTCGACGATCCATGATGAATTTTGCGAATATAAAAATATGAACGTTTTTTATCCGATTTTCTCTTTCAAATGAGATCCACAAAGAATAACTTTCGAGTTATATTTGTGTCATAATTTTTTTTACCACTTTAAATCTTTGTGACTTTCATTTTTTTTTAATTTTGCTTTAAAATAATTTAAAACTCTGTTCACAAGCATATAAACCTCATTAATAACACTTTAAATCTCTAGAATAAAACATATAAACATCATGTATAAAGAATTAAAACCTCAACAATAACATTTCAAAATATATAAACCTTAACAATAACACTGCATTTACAAATCTCATTTACAACGCATATAAACCTCATGTACAAAGAATTAAAACATCAACAATAACATTTCAAAGCATATAAACCTCAACAATAACATTGCATTTACAAAGCATATAAACTTCATGTACAAAGCCTTGAAAATATTAATAGTTGTAGACTGAGATTTAAAAACTTAAAAATTTAAATTGCTCATGAGTTTTACTTAAAAAAAACAAATGACTTCAAAATTACTCAAAAGTATTTCTTCATAGATCTTATTTAAAAGATAAAATCGAATAGAAAACATTCGTATTTTTAGATTCGTAAAATTCATCACGGATCATCGGGAAAATAAATTATAATGATCAGAGAAAAAAATAAAAAAAGAGTGGGCGAAATGAATCTTTCCGTTTTTGGCTTGAATACAAAAGTAGTTAGAAGTCAAAACTATGCAGATTTAGAATTTTAATGCTTTCAGACAGAGGTTTACATGCTTACGAGTAGCATTGTAAAATGTTATAAACATAGTTTTAAATGTTTTGATATTAGCGCTGGAAATGAAAGTTAAGACAACATTGAAAGTTTTTTCTATTAAACTACTTAGATGACACGTTCAGATATGATGGCTCGGGGCACCATAACATTTCTCTAAAAAAGAAGAGATGTCTTTTGGTAGTGAAATGAGTAGTCTTAGTTTCCCGAATATTTCATGAGAAAAATTGAGGCGTACGGAGATACTTTAATGCAATGAATTTTTTTTCCTTTATTACATTTGTATTAATTATGACAGACTTAGTTGTGACAAATAATTAAGAGAGTCGAAGAGTAAAATAAATATTCGAAGAGAAATTTTTTTCTCAGCTCTCAAAATTACAATATGTGCAATCAATATAGCACTTCTCTAATTATAAAGAAATTATGCAAATCAAGGGAATGGCAAGCCGTGCATCATATAAGATTAATTAATGATGCTAACTGTTCTTCTTGTTTTTGTCCTCCTCCAATAAAGATCCTTTATTCCAGTATATATGTATTATGTAATTCTTTCAAACCAACTTACAAGATTAAAACCAAAGTGTCCAATATTAATAACAGATTAATTGGAGAAAAATCTTTTTCTAAACTTAGAAGTAGAGGTGTCAATGGCACCCGGTTTACCAGACCTGTACGTACTGCATTTGATAAGACGGTACGGGTAATATTTTTTCCGTTAATTTATCAGGTATGAGTACATCTGAACTAAACGGGTAAGGATATAAATAAAGACTATTTTGTGTCTGTTATCTGATATGATCATTATAAAATAAATAAATTGAAAAAATTAAAGACCGTTTAACTGCACCAGAGAGAGACAAGAGTTGGATACTTAAATTGGCCGTTATGGAAAAGATGCATTCATTTTATTAAATATTAATTAAAGAGAAATGTTCCTGTACTCCGAGCCATCAAATTTGAGCCCGTCCCCGAACTAGTTTAACTGGATTTAACCATCCGCTAATAACAGTAATTTATTAATTTGCCATTAATTAGCGAATTATTGTTTTAACGCATTGCAGTTTTAATTTGATTGTTTTAAACGTTAGCTTTGCATGCTTTTGTACTGTGTTTTAATTTCATGGACAGTTTGTTAGGAACAGTTGTAATCACCAATCTCCGAATTAGTCCCCCAAATTGTTAACGGTCCTCTAATCATTTTCTAACTAATTAAGTACTTTAACTAGTTAAACTAGTTATAAGTACTTTAAAGTACTTTAGTGTACTTTAAAGTACAATTTAAACCCAGTTAGCTCGGGGACGCGGTGGGGAATTTGTTCTAATTTTAATTATGCAAATTAACAGCCTTGGATATTTAATAACTAAAAAGATAGTCTTCATTTTGAACAATTAATCTATTAAATGAAGATTTTTCAATGTTTGTAAACACAGGTTTATATGCTTAAATGTGTTTGAAGAATAAGCTTTAAAATGTGTTTGTAAATATAGGTTTATATGTTTGTAAACACAAGTTTATATGCTTTAAAATGTATTTGTAAACACATATTTATATGCACATGTTAATTTTAATTATGCAAATTAACAGCTTTTGATATTTAATAACTAAAAAAATAGTCTTCATTTTGAACAATTAATCTATTAAATGAAGATTTTTCAATGTTTGTAAACACAGGTTTATATGCTTTAAAATGTGTTTGAAGAATAAGTTTTAAAATGTGTTTGTAAACACAGGTTTATATGTTTGTAAACACAGATTTTTCAATGTTTGTAAACACAGGTTTATATGCTTTAAAATGTGTTTGTAAACATATATTTATATGCACAAATTTTCAATACTTTGTTTATGTTGTTTGCTTGCCAGTACATATTGGTTTACATGCTTTACTTGTTCACAGGTACTGTTCCTGGCACATTCTGCACAAATGAAAAAAAAATGTGCTGGGGGACGCCCTCGGGGATTAGTACAAATTTAGATTTATAAATTTCGTGCTCGGGGACGTGCTTGGGGATTGGTTCAAATTTAGAGCTATAAATTTTTGCTCGGGAACAAATTCAGGGATTTGTTTTTGTTTTAAAAAATAAAAATTTAACTCATTTACAATGAAAGTTAAACACTTGAATGCAGTTGATTAAACGCTTTTCTTTATATGTTTAAATTATATGATTGTTTCGCTGCATTTGACTGTGCTTTTGTTAAATTTTTTTAACAGCGTGTTTTTCTCTTCATGCAGCGAAATTCTATACAATAAAGAAAGATTGGTACTGTTATTGTGCTGTATGAAGTAAAATCTGATCTTTTTGTCGCCAACATTCTAGAAAGTTGGGGGACGCAGATGAATACTTTGTTTGGGGTACAATTATCAGCTTCCTTAATTAAATTCTCTGGATATGAACCATTGATGTACAACCTCTTGTGTTACAATTAATTGACGATTACAAACAATTAAAAATAAATCCCATTTTTTAAATTCCTTGGGTATTTGATTAGGCCGCAGATCCCAAAACTTTTACTTATTGGAGCAAAAAAGACGTCATTTGTAATAATTTATTTAATAAATAATAAATAAATTATTATATTAGTTATTATCCACTATTTATCTGTATTATTATCCAATAACTATAACGGATAAGGTCAATTTGTATTTGGTAAGAGTATGGCGCGGGTAAGGTCAATTCGTAATGGGCACGAATATGAAAATGTTTCCATTCAACCTGTATTGTATCCATTAACACTCCTACTTAGAAGCATAAGAGGTAAAAGAATAAAAAAATAAAAAAAAACTTGATTTCATAGATGAAAGGGCCCCTTGTTGTTAGGGGTGTCAATGGGTACGATACGGGTAGGGTGAAACTATTTTCATACCCATACCCACTAAAAATTGACCTTATCCATACCCGTTAAAAATTTGCTTTACCCTATCCATATCCATAAAGATTTGCGGATAACGAAACGATAGTGGACGAATAACGAATAATACAAATGTAATAGTTTTATTATTTGTACAAAAATAAACTATCAAAATTAAACATGTCATACATATACAATCACAATTACCAATATATAACATTAAAATACAAATATACAATCAATTCTAACTAATAAAAAATACAATCAATTCTAACAAATAATTTCTTTTATGAAGTAAAACAAATCAAAATCACAAATAACTCTTCTAACAAATTCAATTTGTTAACTAAATAACAAAACATTCAAATAAAAAAAATTAACATGTTTAGCATAATATTCTTCTTACAATAACATGCATAAATTTTCTCATGATATAATTTATTTTATATAATTACTTGTTACCCAACGGGTACGAAATAGTATTTACCCATACCCATACCCGTTTATCTAACGAAAAAAAAATCCTACCCATACCTATACCCAATAAGCTAACGAAAAAACAAAATGTTACCCATACCTATCTTATCGAATGCGATATGGATAGGGTAAATGGGTAAACGGGTATCATTGACACCCCTACTTGTTGTTTAGGACATAAATCATAGGTCTCAAGGTAAAATTTTCATTGCTTGGGTATACATGCAATTAAATAAACAAAAATATATTCACTAGGAGGTGACTAATTAATGTGGTCCAATATAATATCAAGGCCTTTAATTAGACCCTCCGTGTGCTGAGATCTGATTAATTTATTGCTTTAATTAATAAATCATAATGCGCACATAATCACATCTAAGATCATATCCGTACGTGGCCCCTCTGCTTGCAAGTGGGATCGAATATTATAAGTACTATATATGAATATGCCCCATCACTGTAATAATTAAGAAACTTTTTTTCAGCTTAAGACAAAACACAGTTCTTCAAAATTGTATATGCCAGTGTAAAACTTGTAAATAATTATACTTCTCAAGTGAATCATTGAGTTAGATAGAGGTCCCGGATCACGTACCACTAATTGGTTCTTGTAATCAATTCCATAATCGCATCAGGAGTTCAGGACCCACATATCGCTACAATGTAGGCAATGTGCAACCACGCACTGCTCCATTTGTTATCTTCCTTTTAATCTCATATTTTCCGTATCGATTCTTCACGCTTCTAGAAAAATTATCTACTTTTGTGTGTGTGTTTTCTTTTGTCATCTAATTTCTGCAAGTGGCCCAGAGATCTTCCCTCTTAAATATTACACTGGTGAAAGACATCAGCAAAAAATGGTCAAGTGTTTGATCAAGCTTTAAATAATAACAAAATATTAAAAAGAAGAACATGAATACACACTAATTAAATGGCAAGGAAAAAAATATATCAGCAGTGGTCGTTAGGAGAAAGCTGAAGACCTTTTGAGCATTTTTGTTGTTCCCTTTGAAAGAGCAGATAGAGAAGGGAGATTCTGGAGCATGTTCCTTGGAGATCTTCTATTATTACCTTTTGGCATCTATGTTCAAGAAAAAAAAAAATTAAGGACCTTTATTCCGATTGTTTTTTATAATATATCAAGTCAAGTGGTCTGAAACGCGGAGCTTCGACTATGTATTTTGGACTATCCAGTTATTAATTACTTTTTAATTAATGGAGTAGTATATATGCCTTCCTCTTCATATATGTTCATGAGGTACTAGTTCATAGTTTAATTAGGGCCTTCCTCAAATAAACATCACCTTTGTGCTCTGATTGATCAAGTAACTAAAAGCTAATCAAAATTTATAGCCTCTTGCAAAACAATTTTAAGTTCTGACGTTCTAGGAAAAATGACGCCTTCACCAAAATTAATAAACATATCACCGTAAAAAGCGCTTGACCTGTAACTGCAGATAGATGATGTAAACATATATTATATATGTAATCTTAATTACTAGAAAAAAGATGGTGAACTTGGTTTAGCTTTTTGGCATTTCGTTTTGAACGCCTTAGGTTTCTTAATTATAAGTCATTTAATAGTTGGAATATATCATATATAGAGTAGAACTAGGGTGTTCTTAAGCTTACCAAAGTGTTTGATGAGCTAACTCCAAAACCCATCAAATTAGTTTCAAATGGCGAATCCGAACCGTTGGAACCCGCCTACCTTACGAGTGATGAGTCTACATATGAAAATTTTAAACATTCGAATTAATTTAGTATAAAGTCAATTGGTCAAAATTAGAAGGTTAATAAATTAATTTTAGTGCATTCATTTTTTGAACGTTTTTTGACCGCTTGATTTTATACTAAATTAATTTGAATGTTTAAAATTTTCACATGTAGATGCATCATTCGTAAGGTAGATGGATTTCAACGGTTCAGATTCATCATTTGAAACTGATTTGATGGGTTTTGGAGTTAAGCTCACCAAATACTTTGGTGAGCTTAAGAACACCGTAGTTCTACTCATCATATATATATGCAGATTTTTATGAGATATGAATTCCAAATATTATGCACCATTTTTTGTATGAATTACTCGTATAATATTAAGCTGATAGCTATGGTGATTTTATTATTCTGAGCTTTAAAAATGCAGTATCTGAATATTTATAAGCAGAACAAAATTACACTAACGAGGATACAAAATTGAAGTTCATTCCTTGTACTTTACATATCTTCAGTAACTATTATGATTTAAAAAATTTAGGGGATCACTTGAGTTTGTTTTCTTTGACGATATTGACAATCTTAAAAATATAGCAGAGTAATACCATTTTAGGGGATCACTTGAATTTGTTCTCTTTAATAATATTATGATTATAAATAGAAGGGTAATATCATTTCTATGTATAGTATTGCATTGTAAATTTACTATCTGTCGCTACATTTATCGTACACAATAATATCCTTGCCTGAACTCTGTATAAAGTTGCTTCCCTGAGACATTCTCTAGTGCAAAGATAAATATCAAAAATGCAATACTTCAAAAAAATTATTTGTAAAGACTAGTAGCATATGAAAGAAAAAGACAACTATATTGATTCAATATGAACCCTTAGTTTCATTCAAGAAACAAAAACTGAAAAAAGGATGGCATGTATGAAGCATTAACCCACAAATGACAAAATGAAGATATGAATATATGCCTATGTCGCACAATCCTGAAGCCTAATATCTTTTGATTAATGCACCCGGTGGCATGTACTGGCATAAAAAATGATACCAGATGGCAAATTTTATTGCACATCTCCACTTCTTCAGGTGCTAGCTATTAGACCCTCAGTGCCTTGTATCTCTATCACTTGCAATCATGCATTGCTGGGCAAATCTCATTTGGCAGCATCCCCATTATTACCCATTATTGGTAAAGGCTGCTGCCAAGTGAGACTTCACCCGGTAATGCAAGCTTTGCTTGGGCTTATTATATATTTAATTGAAAATCATTCGACTAATAATTGTGGTTGTAACTTGCCGGGTAAATCTCATATGGCAGCATTTCTTTATTCTACTGGAAGTATCCATCTGATATACTGCTAAAAGAGACTATTGCCCAGTAATGAATACATTCTTCACATGTTCTGATCTTTATGTGTGGCTTACTGATGCATCCTTGTTAGTCATCTCTATTTATAGGCTCCTTGAGACGTCGCATGGCATGCTGGCTATCCAAAATGAGTGGTATTCTCTCGTACATCATTGGTTTATAGGACCATAAGGATATACTTCACTGGTTGTATAGCATATGCTATATTAGCTCAAAACCACCATCACAAGACAGAAATCACGCATTGAGTGTGCATGGTGTTTATGTGTTTATGCTTGTTAAAATTTGTTGGTGCGAAAGGACTGTGAGTGAGCTTGTCTAATTAGTATATCTGAATAGTTTCTACTGTACAGCATCCTCTTGCATAAAAGGTTATGCTTTCTATTTCAATTTGATAGAGTACTGATTAATTAGATCAGCAAACAATATCCACATACTAGCCTCACTAGGCATTATTAAGAAATCTTATGTGATGCTTTGTGTACTCGTGATGCTTTCATATCATATGTCATTTTTATTTCATTAGTTAATTTTCATCTACTGTGTAACTATAGTGTTATCATTTTTAATGTAAAAAGTAAAAACAAAAAGAAAAGTGGCACAAGTGGTAGCATCTGCTTCATATTAATGAAATACGAATTTAATGTGCAATTAACATCCAGAGTATAAACAGCTCCTTAACTACACACCCTTCTATTCTAAGAATGAACTCTATCCACCAATCAGGACAGGTCTTAATCTCTTATATGATAAGCACTCTTCCTTAAAAAAAATAGAAAAAGAAAAATGTAAATATGTCTTAACTGCCTCTAATGCAAATAATTTCCAACTTCTTTATTTGTTTTCCTTGTTTTTTTCTTTTGAATTTAAAACGTGCATTATTCAGTGCCTAGCTAGTCTTGCAACAAACAAAAAAGTTATTTTTTGTGAGAATTTGGACTATTTACAATTAATGTATGCACCCTTTACTCATAATTAAACTATTAATTCAAAATGATAACTGTAAGAACTTGATAAGATGGCTTACAATTATATCCAAAATAAAATAAAAAAGATGGTCCAACATCAATTAACGGCATGAAATGAAGCATTCTTTTTTTTTGAGGAAAAATAGGGGTCAAGCCCCATATTTGATTGATATTGTTTGTTACAAAGGTTTTGTAACGCTTAAGTAAGAAATACAATTTGCTCAAGACAATTGAGCTAAGGAAAAAATATAGGAGAAAAAGACAAGTAAAGGAAAGTAAAGTAAACAGTAAGCTAATTAAAAAGAAAAGGCAAAAATAAGCTGAGCGAAAATAAAAGATGTGTGATGTGCTGCATGGCTTCTAATCTCTCAGCATGTAATTCTTCTGTGTTTGGATTTCATCCAACAATTGCTCTAGATCTTTGGAGATGTCTCTAAAAGTTCTAGAACAACGTTCCCGCCAAAGTATAAACTGTGTAATGAGCAGCATCGACCTTGTATCTTCTCTAATCGTGCCATTCAAAAGGATCTTGAGTGGTGATGTTCTTTGTATGGTTCCCCAATCTTGAATTGATGTGCTGTATAATGCCCGAGAGAAAGGGCATTCACAGAATAAATGTCTAACTGATTCTGCATTCCTTTTACATAGGATACAACGGTTTACAATCTGCCATCCCCGTCGTGTCAGGTTGTCAATCGTTAGTATTCTATTCTTACACATTAACCATCCAAATACAATTATTCTTGGCGGTGCCCTGATATTCCAGATCTTGTGCACTTCTGAATCAATTCTCGGTGTATTTTTCATTGCCATGTAAGCAGATTTGACCGTGTACATGCCCGTCTTGGACCATCTCCATTGTACCTCGTCTCGCTGGCCCGGCACCAGTCTTATCCCAGCTAGCCGCTGTTGAAGAATTATCAATTCTTGTGTTGCCTCTAGTGTCAGAACAGGTCTGAATATTGTGACAAGTGAAACAGTGGTGAGTGTTGACTCTACTGTTGCCTCTTTGTCCATGGCATGAGTGAACAGATTGGGAAATTTGTTATGTAAGAAGCCCAATCCCCAATCTTGAATCCAGAATGAAATATCTGATCCGTTACCCAACTTGTGAGTTGTTGACATGTTATAAAAATCATACACATGTGCAAGGGTTTTTGTGAAAAGAGGTGCTTGTGGTATGAAATTTATAACTGTTACCGTGTCCTGTATGATAGGTTTCCATAAGGTCCTTGCCGGTTTTTGCCAGTTCCATTGCCATTTCATCAAGAGAGCCGAGTTGAAGGTACCGAGATCAGGGACCCCAAGGCCTCCAAGAGATTTCGGTGTAGTGACCAGTTCCCAGTTGGCGAGATGAATTTTTTTGGATTGTTCCGAAACCCCATGCCAAAGAAAGTGTCTTCTGATTTTGTCGATTGCTTTGATTACCCATTGTGGTAGTCTCATAACCGTCATATAGTATGTCGGTAAGGACGATAAAACCGCATTCAATAGAACTAACCTTCCGGCAATGGAGAGATGAGCGGCTGCCCAGCCCGCGAGTTTGCTGTTGAGTCTGTGTATGAGTGGGAGGTATGTGGACTTGTGGAGTGCCTTGTTTGATAGAGGGAGGCCCAAGTACGTGAAAGGCAGAGAACCCATTTTACATCCTATATTATTAGCTAGAGCTAATCCCTCCATCTGGTTTTCTTGTGGCAGGATCAATTCTGATTTGTGAGTGTTAATCTCTAATCCAGAAACCCGTTCAAAGACTGTTAAGGCTACAGTAAGTGCTTGTATCTGTTGGGTTTCAGGTTTTATGAAGAATAGTGCATCGTCTGCATAAAGTAGACACGGTTTCATATTCTCAAATGGTAGTCGGATTGCACCTGAAGCGGTTAATTTCTCAAAATAACGAGCTAGGAAATCCATAGCTATTATGAAGAGCAGAGGTGAGAGCGGGTCCCCTTGACGGACTCCTCTTTTCAAGATAATTTTTTTTCCCAACAAGCCGTTGATCATTATTTGAGAGGTACCAATTAGGGCTGTGCTCTTTATCCATGAATGCCACTGTGTTGGAAACCCAATTTTTTCCAAAATTTGTAAGATAAAGTCCCAACTCACCGTATCGAAGGCCTTTCGTATGTCTGCCTTGAAGAGCGCGATCGGTGTTTTGACTTTCTTCGCATGGTGTAGTATGTGGTGCGCATACATGTAGCTTTCTGTGATGGTTCGGTTTTTGAGAAAACCAGTTTGAGTTTCTTCAATCAGATCCTGTAGCCGCAATTGAAGTCGGTTTGCCAAAATTTTTGTGAAAATCTTGTGTACACCATGTAAAAGACTAATCGGTCGGAAGTCAGATGGTGTAGCTGGGGTTGCTTGCTTAGGTAGGAGGACAATATAGGATCTGTCTAGTGGTGCTAAAGAAGTGTGCTCGACTGTGATTGTTGTGAAAACCTTTAGAAGGTCGGGTAGGATCTGAGGTAGAAATAGAATACTAACGATTTCCTCTTAACTTGCACTTGGTTCTTGATCGGTGGCTCATTATTATCAGAATTTTCCATTTACTTTAGAAATAAATCAAACAACCTCTAATATTTCATGATATTTCAAATTTTTTTGCTTAAATATTAGTTCACTAAAGTTAAATATAAAAATAACTTGAAGAGCTAACAGAAAGAAGATGACCTTTCTATGCTGACAAGGGACATTTATCTTTTGTCAAGATCAAGTACAAAAGGAACTATTCTTTCCAAGAATTGAAAAGGGAAAGAAAAGAAGATCACAGAAAAAGGAGATCTCTCTCCTTAGGAATATATTTTCTCTTGGCATATGCTATGGTATATCCAAATAGAGCCAAATATCATTTTCTAGGAATTTTGCTAGCTGCAAGGAGAGTACAATATCAGAAACACTATATAAGCTTCATGTCAGGTACAGCTACAACTCGAAGCAAAATGAAAAGAAGAATATATAGATAGGTCCAGGTAACATGTAGTGTGTGAATAACAGTGCAGTTCTCCTTTGGCGAGGAGGCATCCAGCTTTCAGATAGATAAAATGCATATCTTGCCAAAGGAGAATTGCCCTGATATTCACCTACCAAATTCTACTGTGAGTTTACTAATTAATCGAGATAAACAACACTATATCATATCCATATGCTCTTATATATGTGCAAGCAACACCTCTTATGATAGCATGCGGGAACATCCGAACATGCACATACACAAGGAAGCTAGTGCATTTTCCGGTGTTTTCCTTATTCCTAATATATATGACAGGAAATTAAGATGATTATTTGCAGATGTTTGTATTTGTCTATTTGCAACTTCGCACTGATGTATAATAATAAACATACCATTTTTCTCATATAACAATTGCTCAGCAGAGCTGAATATGTTTTTATTAATTAATCATATAACAAAAGAGATCAAAACAAGATTGTGAGTTTGTGACTTAATCTGAAAATTGGGTAACCAAGTGCAAGTTAATTCCTTAGTTTACTATTGCATTGTGATGTAAATAGTAGTCGGGAATATCATTTCCATGTATACTATTTCATTGTAATTTTCAACCTGGTTACCCCAACTGATGGATGCTAAGTCAATCGGGGGCATATTACCATGGGCCAAGTCAATATTAATCCAATTCAGATCAGCAACAGATGTTACTATCCGGATTTTTTTCTGGACATTTATATTTTGAGTTTTCCTATAAACATGAGGCATCTTGGTCAGACAGGCATGCCAAGAATATTGGTTTGTAATTTGGAGTCTTATGTGCTATTATGTGGTCAATGTAGGGAGAATAAATGTAATTTGTATTATGTTGTTTCAAGCTTTATTTTGTAGGTTTCTAGGAGAGCCTTTTAAGATTCTAGGAGTTTATTAATTGTGTTTTGGTATTATAGAAATAGTGGATAAGAGTTGTAATAAATATTAGGTAGCTTATAGAAGTGGAATATGGCTATATAACAAACCAAAATCAGTCTGTAAGACAGATTATTGAATTGATAGTTTGATACGAAATTTATATGTTTGAGTTGAGTTTGTCTCCTCTTTTATCCTATGTTGAGTTGAGCTTGGTCCTCTTGGGTGACTTTTTTTTTTTTTAGGAAAAACATGGGTCGATGCCCATATTCTATTAATTGATTATTCAGAGTTCAGAGTGTAACCCCAAATGGAAAGTAAAGAAATTTAAGGCTCAAAACAGTTGAGCTATTTTTATTACGAAATACAAATACAAAACAATGTCAACAAACAAAGTAAAATGAAATGAAGCGCTGGTGGGCATTTTAGAGGTGCTCGGTACCATTACTGGTACGGCATGCATCCCTTGTCAGCGGGAACTGAATGTTAGCTGTGACTGTACCTGAACCACTAATTCTTGAGCCAGTTTGTCTATCTCTCTTAAAATTCGTGAGCATCGATCACTCTCTCCATAAATGAAATGGGTGATGAGTAGGAATTACCTGGTATTGAGCAGCACTGTACCTTGTAATATCATTTCTGTCGGCTTGGAATTTACTGGTAAGGTAAGTACCTGCTGGCATTGCAAAGTTCTTGACAAAATTATAACACTATCATCACAGACAATTGATTCAAGCGAACACAGAGATTTTAACGTGGTATCGCCTATAGCGCACTCCACGGATCAAGACACACACACACTCTTTTTATTTCATAATTTCTTATTACAACTCACACAATTGAATGAATTATTTCAGATTAGATAGCCGAACCTATATACACTCACACACGCATATAATCAGGAAAGAGATCACATGCATACAGGAAAGAAATCATATGCATATAATTAGGAAATAAATCTTCAGCTAGCTATATTTGGTAAATCCTTGTAAGGCAGCATATTATCTTGAATTATCTTCAAGAAATCCTTGGCTGGATCCACCTTCTTGATTTCGTCCTCTAGATTAAATGTGGCACCAACTACACGTGTCAACTTGTCATTCCAACAGTTTTGTATACATCTAGCGAGAATGTGCATTCATCAAATAGATGACACACTGATTCTCGAGCAGATTTGCAAAGAGGGCATCTATTTGCCATGAACCAACCCCTTCTCATGAGGTTATCCAAGGTCCTCTTGAGTTATTTTTGGTTGAACAACTGGCCGAAAAAACAAATGTATGCGGTATGCCTGTATCACACTAAGCTGATGCCTGATACCGTCTGATTATTAATACATTAGGTTGCATATACTGGCATAAAATTGGTACCCCAGATGGAAAAATTTGTTGCACATCTCCATCTCTTCAGGTGTTGTCAGACTATCAGTGCCTTATATCTCTATCACTTGCAATCACATTCATTGCTGCACAAATATCATTTGGCAGCATCCCGAGTGTTACAATTATTGGTAAAGGCTGCTAACAAATGAGACTTTGCCCGGTAATGCAGGATTAGCTTGCATTGGGTTTATTATGTAATGAAAATAACTAAATAAGTCGACTAAGAGTTGCACTACTTAATTGTACTTTGCAGGGCAAATCGATTAATATTTCATATGAACTTAGTAATTTAGTATAGTTTTAGTAATGGAAGAGAGAATACTCTATGGTGGAAAATTTATTTCTATTATATTCTCTTACAATCTTATTCATTACAAATGAGATATTGCAGTGGAACCGTGGACTTAGTGCAGTGGCACGAGTGCTGTCTCTCTACAGAGATGTTGCAAGTTCAGTGATTTTGAGGATAACATTTAAAAGATGTTGGGGTGTACCGGGATCCTTTAATAATAAAAAACAAAAAAAAAATGAAATAAAAAATGTCATAATTCATATGGTAACCTTTACAAACCCAAGAACATGCATGAATATTATTAACACAACACAAATACCAAGTGCATTAATTGCATGACCAAAAATATGAGCCTAGAAAACCTAAAAATTTAATCTATCTAGCTAGAAATTACCAAATATATCCACCTTAACCATTTGACTAATCGACTAATTAAGTTTACTATTTCCAACATATTTACTATGCATCCAATATTCCAATTATATGCTGCTGCAAGATTCTTTATTGCTAATGAATACATTCTTCATATTTTCTGATCTTTATGTGTGGCTTACTAATGCACCGATCCTTATTAGTCTCTTTATTTATAGGCACCTTAAGATGTCGCATGGCATGCTGGATGATAGGGATATGCTTCACTGGTTAATTCTTGCTATACTAAACTCAAAATCACCATCACAAGACAGAAATCACTCATCGAGTGAGCTTGTTTAAATTTGAGGTGTGGAAGGACTGTGAGTGAGCTTGTGTTAGTATAACTGGATGGTTCCACTGTTGCATAAAAGGTTATGCTATATATTTTTTTTTCAATTTGATAGTACAAGGAGTACCGATGCATTAGATGGGCAAATAATGTCCACATATACTGCCTCACTAGACCTAGGCATTGTTAAGAAATCTTATGCGATGCTTTATGTACTCATGACTGATGCTTTCACTTGTTATTTTTATTTCCGTTATAGTTAGTTTCCATCTACTCTATAACTAGAGTGTTCTCCATTTTAATGTAATAAAAAAGAAAGGACAGTTTTTATTTTTATTTTTTGAAATAAGTGACCCAAGTTGTACCACCTGCTTCAAGGTACTATAATGAAAATTATGAAATACGTACGAATTTTGCAATACGCCGAGTATAATTTGCTTCCCAAACTACGCACGCTTCTAAACTAAAACAAAACTATATCCACACTAATCAGTCAATCCAAGCCCGGCCCTGGCCCAGGGCACCCAGGGCGATGGCCCTGGGCCCCAAAATTCAGAGGGCCCAAAAATAATAATTAGTTTTATATAAAGGCCCAAAATAGTATAATTATCTGATAGCTAGTACAGTCAGAATTGTCCTAAAATGCGTTAGGCCCGTGAATCATAGATTAAATATGGCAGTTGCTGTATCCTTTTTGCCACGCAGGCTACCCTGACGCAGCAGATTAATCAATAATCAGTGGTGGTATTGCACCCGCCTCACCAATGTCTACTTTGTTCTTGTCTACAACCGACAAACTATACAGAGTGGCCGCAGCATTTTCCCTTGCTTCTGTAGTTCCATGCTACCAAAATTCAATACCTCTACAATCTTCACCATGGCACCAGAATCAACCATAATACCTATATTGTTTTCATGAATGGATAGATTCAACAAAGCTGTGATAGCGTGCTCCTGTGTATTCAAGTCAGGTGATGCGAGTAAATTCACCAGATCAAGGCAGCAAGGTTTATCAGGCCAAAAATAACACGACAAATTCCTCTTTTCTCTTCGAGAACTATAGAATTTATGTTATATAAATTGAAAGTGTTTCGTTTTTAACAAATTAATATGGTAAAACTGAATTTATTGAGTCCAATCTAATATTATAGATGTGAGTTCTTATCCAAATTTAATATGATTGAATGTGAAAATAAATTTGTTTTTCTACTGATTTTTTGGAGTGGGCTCAAAGTTACTGTCACATTTGATCGTTTTAAAATTGAATAAGAACCATTGAGTCATATCCTTAATATTGGATCGACTCAATGAATCCAATCTTTCTATTTTTATTGAAAACGAGACACTCTTTCTATTGAATAAGAACCATTGAGTCATACTCTGAATTATGAAAGAAATATCTGTTACAACTTGCAACGTTTTAGTATGATGACACAATGTCATTGAAAAAGTGTTTTATTTTTCAACGTTTTAGTATGATGACACAATGTCATTGAAAAAGTGTTTTATTTTTCATATTCTGAATGTTAACTTTCTATTGATTAATTTAGAACTTCCTTAACTATTAGTTTACAAATTTAATAATCTATTTACATATTAATAAAAAAAATTGTGTATATAAGGGTTAAAAATTTTCTTGCACCCCGGGCCTCAAAATCTTTAGGACCGGCCCTGAGTCAATCACAGCTCTTTTACAATCTTCACTCTTCCTAACAATATATATATATATATATATATATATATAGAGTTAGGCTGGGATGCTATGGATAGCATAGAGGCCTCTATGCTACGGCTCAATATTTGAGTTTTCAAAATCCAAACGGTCGATCCGAACCGTTCATCTTATTCTCCATATTAATATCTGCTTGGAGACCAAATTTTACATTTTTCTGAATTTTTTTACTATTTATTAAGTATTTTACAAAATTGTTGATCCAACGGTGGCTGCACAAAACAGTAAAACCGTTGGATTAGCGATTTTCAAAGTGGCTTAATAAATAGTAAAAAAATTCAGAAAATTATAAAATTTGGTCTCCAAGCAGATATTAATATGGAAAATAAGATGAACGGTTCGGATCGACCGTTTGGATTTTGAAAACTTGAATATTGAGCCGTAGCACGGGAGGCCACTATGCTATCCATAGCACCCCAGCCTAA
Organism: Carex rostrata; assembly: GCF_964058835.1. NCBI lineage: Eukaryota > Viridiplantae > Streptophyta > Magnoliopsida > Poales > Cyperaceae > Carex > Carex rostrata. The sequence goes on along the minus strand of NC_135947.1, from coordinate 5,736,969 downwards.
CTCTATATATATATATATAGAGTTAGGCTGGGGTGCTATGGATAGCATAGTGGCCTCTATGCTACGGCTCAATATTCGAGTTTTCAAAATCCAAACGGTCGATCCGAACCGTTCATCTTATTCTTCATATTAATATCTGCTTGGAGACCAAATTTTACATTTTTCTGAATTTTTTTACTATTTATTAAGTATTTTACAAAATTGTTGATCCAACGGTGGCTGCACAAAACAGTAAAACCGTTGGATTAGCGATTTTCAAAGTGGCTTAATAAATAGTAAAAAAATTCAGAAAATTATAAAATTTGGTCTCCAAGCAGATATTAATATGGAGAATAAGATGAACGGTTCGGATCGACCGTTTGGATTTTGAAAACTCGAATATTGAGCCGTAGCATAGAGGCCACTATGCTATCCATAGCACCCCAGCCTAACTCTATATATATATATATATATATATATATATATCTAAATATGTGCTACTTAAATCTGCAGTACAGTCTGTAATTTCATATATATAAACACTGAACACAAATATTTCTTTTTTCTGTTATTGTTTTCTTCTTTAATTTAAGATGTGTATTATTTAGTGTCTAGTCTTGTAACAAACGAAGAAGTTTTTTTTATTTTGTGAGAATTTAGACTTTGCAAGTAATGTCGATCTACACCCTTTATTCAATTGTAAATTAACTACCAAAACAGATTGATAATTATATGAACTTGAATAAGATGATTAATAATTATCCAAATAAGAAAAGAAGGTCAACTTCAATCACTTGAATGAAATGAATATGAAGCACTCTTGCGTGGTTGCTTTATTGTGTTATCTGAATTTGTCGGTTACTTCAATCACCGGCATTAAATCAAGCCACCTCTAATAGGTAATTGTATTTTAAATTTTTTGCTTAAATATTAGTTGACTTAAGTCAAATGTTAAATAGCCAGAAGAGCTAACAGAAAGAATATGACCATTCTAAGTTTACAAGGGACATTTATCTTTTGCCAAGATCAACTGATCAAGACACAAAAGGAACTATTCTTTCCAGGAATCAAAAAAGGAAAGAAAAGAAAAGCTCCTTAGGAATAGATTTTTTCCTAGCATATGCTATAGTATATCCAAATAGAGCCAAATATCCTTTTTCTAGGAATTTCGCTGCATGGTAAACAATATCAGAAACAAACTATATAAGCTTCACGTCAGTTAGAGCTACAACTTGAAGAAAAATGAAAAGAAAAATATATAAAAAGGTGCAGGCCACGTGTAGTGTGTGAATAACAGCGCAGTTCTCCTTTGGCGAGGAGGTCTCTAGCTTTCAGCTGACAGATAAAATGCATACCTTGCCAAAGGAGAATTGCCCTGATATTCGCCTACCAAATTTTAGATTAGGCGCGGACGTTCATGCATGGAAAAGTGCAAATATATGGAGGAATACATGAATGGAAGGTAGGATTGATTTCTCCTATTGTGAGTTACTAATTATTAATAGAGATAAACAACACTATATATATCATATCCATATGCTCTTATGAGCAAGTGACATTCTTATGAAAGCATGCGCGAACATGCATACAGACATAGAAGTTAGTGCACTTGCCTTTGTCACCTTATTCCTACTATATATGACTATACATGCAAGGAAACCAAGATGATTATTTGCAGATGATTGTATGTGTCTGTTTGCAACTTCGCTTTGATGTATACTAATATATGTACTATTTTCTCATATAACAGGTACAAGGATCAAGAGGTCATCTTTTTTTACTTTGCCCCTATGCGACAAAATTATGATTTTGGATGGGACTGTGTCAGGATGTATTTATGAACTGGCATAGCTTTGATGATATATTACGATATACATTGCAGTTGCTTAAACAACAACAACAACAACAACAACAACAACAACAACAACAACTTTTATTATTGTTTTGATTTCTTTATGCTGGTGTGTCTGGGAAAATAAGAAATGAGGTTTTCTTTTCTAGCTCATTACACAATCAAATCTATTAGGTGTATGATTTTACTAATTATTTCTTTGGTGGATTTTTGAACAATTATCATGAGAGAGGAAGTGAAGGCCCATCTGCAATGTTTAAAAAAAGAAGAAGGCCCATTTGCAGAAATGGATACCTGAAATAGGTATTTCATGAAGCTCTTCAGTGTTTCTCTCCAGTTAAATGTTTTCAGATGACCTATGGAGATTACATGGTACCACTGGTACCACTGATGATAACAGGATAGCAGCACGAAGACCCTTATGATTTTATTTTACTTTTTAAGGACTTTAGAGCTTTTTGTACTAGATGGTACAGTATGTTACTGTACCAGTATAGAGTTTTCTTTTTAGATCAGGCACCTCATCCTCTTATCTAGCTAGGATTGGTTGTACCAGATAGAGTTTTCTACTTTTCTTTTTAGATCAAACACCTCAATCCTCATCCTCTTATCTAGATAGGAGAGGAATATAGAATGCTTCTTAGCTATTAGGCAAATGGTGCCTGTGAGATTGGATATAGACGTTCAAGTTCTAGTTGTAATTAAATATCTACAGTAATCAAAATGTTCTTAATTAAGCCATCCTTTCAAAGAAATATATACGTACCATTTTCTCATATAACAGTTGCTCAGCAGAACTGTATATATTTTTTTTAAACGTACTTATAACAAAAGAAAGCAAAACAAGATTGTGACTTAACCTAAAAATTGGGTTACAAAATGCAAGTTAATTCCATCATAGCTTTTTTTTTTTTTTTTTTTTAAAAAAGGCAGAAGCCCATTTCATATTACTGAAATTGGATAATTACAAAAATAGTCTTAGTGTGCCCTCCAAACAGGGAACACCTCAACTGAGAGTAGATAGTATCAAGCTACAAAAACAACAAATAGTTCATACAACAACCATAATAAAACTAGAGCTAAAGTCCAAAAATAGTTCAGATTAGCTAAAACTAAGCCACTCATGAGGGGGCTAAGGTAAACTAGATAAATAGAGCAAAATGGTGAATCTTTTTTCATCTGCCATCAAGTGGCATCGGAGCCCTCAGCAGGAGGTTGGTGCACTACCATGGATAGAGGCATGAACTGACTAAGTGGAATGGCATCCTCAACGATGGGTAGCCACTCTTCAACCGATTCTTTGGTCTTCTTCTTCAGCATACCTATCCAATACAAGCATAAAGATTTTATCAGCATAATCATTGTTCTAGCTGTTTTAACTGGAGCATTATTAAAACACATTTCATTTCTATTTTTCCAAAGAGACCATGTAACAGCACTTAAAACAATTAGAAAACCTGTTCGATTCACAAGAGTAAGGGAGTAAGCAAACTGAATCAAACTATCCCAGTTGTGCCAAAGGTGCATTACTTCTTGACTTTTCTCTAACCAAAACCAAACCTGTTGAGCTAAATCACATTGTAAGAATAAATGATCTACTGTTTCAGGCTGACCACATATATGGCACCGAGTGTTACCTGTCCAACCTTTTTTAGTAAGGTTATCTTTGGTCAGAATTAGATTGTGTGTAACTAACCACATGAAGATCCTTATTTTAGGGGGTATTGGTAATTGCCACCAGACCATAGCATTAGTTGGTTGATACCCTCCAAAGTTTAGAATAGTATAAATTGAGTGAGTTGAGAACTTCCCTGAATTGTCCCATCTCCAATCTATCTTGTCGTAGGGCAAAGTGAAAGAAGTAGCACTAACAATTGCAAGCAATTCTAACCATTCCTTATAATCTACACCTATCAATTCGGTTCTAAATTTCAAAATCTGCCCTTGAGTGTGTGTAACATCAGCTAACATTACTGTTTTATTAATATATTTAGAGAATAAAGAATAATATTTGATTGAGAGGGTGCAATTTTGATACCACTGATCTAACCAAAACCTAATTTGAGTTTGTAAGCCAGGGGTATACGAAGAGCTCATGTCGCCAATATGACTAATTTTATTTAGAGAAGACCAAAAGGGAGAAAGATAAATTGTGCGGTTTCGGATATATTTGTGTATGAGAAGGGTTTTCCAAAGGCCAACATATTCATTATTCTTAAGTTTCCACCACCATTTAAGTAAGAGCGAAATATTCATTTGTCTAAGATCTAGAATTCCTAACCCTCCAAAGTGTTTAGCTAACCGAGAGGTATACCAATCTAAAAGGATGTATTTTTTCTCTTGGAATTACCTTGCCACATAAATCTTCTCCTAATTTTATCTATCAACTTAATAACAGTAATAGGAACTTTGTAAATTGAAAGAGCATATAGTGGAATAGCAGAAAGGATTGAATTCAACAGTGTAAGTCTACCTCCTATTGACAACATAGAACTTTTCCAAAGTTGCAATCTACTTTCTACTTTATCTATGAGGAAGGACCAATCAGAAATCTGCAGTTTTTTATAATGTAATGGAAGCCCTAAATACTTCATTGGGAATGTACCCCAGGAGCATCTAAACAATTGATTAAGATCTGACTTAGTATCTATATGTAAAGGAAACATCTCCGTTTTGTCATAATTAACTTTTATTCCAGAAATGGATTCGAAGGCTAACATAGCCCACCATGCAGCTTCCACATTGTCTTCTTGAGCTACCAAGAAAAGAATCGTGTCATCTGCATAGTGGCAATTAGTAAGGGCCCTATTGTCTACATATTGAGGACCTAAACCTTGGATAACATTAGCAAGCCTACCCTTAGAAAATATTTTACTCAATGAATCTGCAGCTAGAATATATAAGAAAGGGGATAATGGATCCCCTTGCCTAACCCCCCGTTTACAATAGAAATAAGGACTCAGATCCCCATTAATATTCAGACAAGATTGGGAGCTTTGAAGCCATTGAGTGATCCATTGAATCCATCTACTACCAAAGTTCCTACCATGAATTATTTCTAGCAGATATTCCCAATTTATCTTATCATATGCTTTTTCAAAATCTATTTTAATCACTACACCAGATTGTTTTGTAGTATGACAAGAATGTAAGATTTCTTGACTAAGAATCACGTTATCTAAGATATACCTATTCTTAATAAAGGCGGCTTGACTATGATCAATAAGTCTATCTATAACTATATCTAATCTAGTAGTAAGTAATTTAGAAAGTATCTTAAAACTACAATTAACTAGACTAATTGGTCTAAATTTCTTAATATTATTGGCATCTTTTTCCTTTGGTATAAGGCAGATGCAGGACCTATTTATCCTATGCAGATTTAATTTATTTTCATAGAAAAAATGTACGAGAATCATAAGATCATTTTTAACTATATTCCAAAAAAATTGATAGAATTTAAATGTGAATCCATCTGGGCCTGGTGCCCCATTTGGATCAGAAGCAAAAACTGCATTCTTAAGATCCTCTTCACTAAAATGTTGTTCTAATTCCCATTGTTCTATGCTAGTGAGTTTATCCCGCTCATCCCAAAAATTTGTATCCAAATGACCATATTTAAGACCAGAATTTCCTAATAAATCTTTGTAGTAATCCACTATGTGATGCCTAATTTCTACCATATTATGAGTAAGAGTATTATCTATCATTAAACTATTGATTTGATTTTTCTTAGATCTATGTGAAGCAATTTTATGAAAATATTTAGTGTTAGCATCACCCCCCTCCAGCCATAATTGTTTAGATCTCAGTCTCCAGTGGTCCTCTTCTTCTTGGAACAATTCTTCTAATCTATTGTTACTTTGAATCCAAATTTCTTCTTCTTGAGGGGTATAGTCTCTTTCCTCTTTTATTTTCTGGAGGGCATGTAATCTATTTTGAAGGAGGGTTTTTTCTCTTTTTCGTTGGCCATAAAAATTTTTTGCCCACCCTTTTATTTTTCGTCTAAGTTTTTTCATTCCATCATAGCTTTTATATATGTTCCCCAATAATTTTCCTCAACAGTGCACACAAGTTCTCTTGAGGAAGCCATAGTAGAGTCTTGAGGAAGTGTGGCCATTTCGCTGAAATTTTTATATTGCTTGAGAAATTAATGGGGTTATTGGTTACCTTACACGCTGACAAATTATTGGCTTGTACTTACAATTGTAGGATATTCATCTCTTTCTGGGCCCTTCGAAATTGCCTTAGTTGTGAACAAATTGCATTTTACATTTTTTATATTAACTTTTACCAAATTATTTATCTAGAATTTCAATACCAATATTAATATACTCACTCGATATGCCAAATTAATATACTGAAACTTAGCATGCTAATTTTGTGGAGCCTCCAAACCTAACAGTGGTTATCAATTTATGTCGATCTGAGTTTCAACCTACCAATAATATAATACAATTCGTATGTTAAAATGCAAACCTACTGAAATGGTTTAACTGATCATCATTTTCTTGCGCATACATATACCATCTACTCGGATGCTTTTTTTGCGAATGAAATGATTAAACTGCATTTCCAAAGTAAAATAAGAAAAAAAGAATTCCAAGTCTTCGGTCTTGTACAGGCTTCAATCTTTACCCAATAGGCAGCTGGCTCATGCAAGACTAATTTACTCGTTTGACACTATACTGGGCTATTTTTAAATCTTACCTGTTGGGCTTTCACTTGTTATGGCCCATTAGTACCGAATGAATGATGAATCCATATCCTTTTGAGGTAACAGAATATTTCTGTTCACATCCAAACCGTCTGATCATAATCTGGGCCAATACGGTCCGAGTTGGAATGCATGGGGCTCCTCTATATTCGTGCGAATTCTGATCGGACGGTTAGAATCTAACAGAAATATTCTAAATATGATTTCCTAAATATCTCGCGCAAACACAACGAGAAAAAAATAAAAAATCTAAATTAAAAAAAATGTAACGGCGCTAAACCTACTTCGAACTGCGTTCACTCACTCTTCTCTCGGGCGTCTCTCTATCTCTCGGCGCTCTCTCAGATGGGTGTGCTTCGACTTTGGGGGCTATGGTGGAATTTACCCCCAAATGGAGGTCGAGGCAATAAGAAGAAGAGATCAAAGCGCTCCAATTCGTCGTCTCCTTCGTCGGATTCGGTATATGTCTCAAAGGAAAGGTTCCAATTTCCGTATAAGCAGGCCGCCACCGCCGCGTCTCTCACCTTGACCGGTGACACCATCGCTCAGTTCCGTGATAAATTCGACAGGTGGCGTAAGAACAGCGGTGATGCTGAAGACGAGGGCAAGGTAGCTTACTGTAATTTTGTTTCATTTATTTATTGTTTACTTTACTTGAGCAAAAAAAATTTGAATTGCCATTTAATTTCTTTCTCATCAATTCAACCAGATCCATTCCTTTGTATTACTGTGACGATAAATTCAGTTTTACCTGTTTTGGCTTTAGTTGAACTTCACCTATTTTGGTTTTACCTATTTATGTGACCATTACACACAATGTCAGGTTGGATGCAATATGCAAATATCTCAATCTCCTTTGCAATAAAAAAATAACCTCTGGTAGAAGTTTTTTAATATGGTTAGAAGTCTGATGCCAGATATGGTTCTGTATATATGATCTCTTTGTTTGATGGTTTCAAAAATTGGCCTTCTTCATCTTTTTCTTCTTAAATATTTTTTTTTAATCTTTTAATAATGCAGGAGCTAGCTTCAATTCTTTTGTCAGACCATGATTGGCTCCGTGCATTGCGCATGACATCATATGGGCTTTTTCTCTATGGACCTGGTTCATATGCCTGGTATCAGATTCTTGACAGATGCATGCCCCAGCCATCATTTGTTAACATCTCAGTAAAGGTAAAGAACCTATATTTTGGATTAATTATGGGGCATCACAACTGACAACTGTTGATTTATTGTATTTGCAAGCGGTACCAATTTTTATGGCAGTGTAATACCAACATTTTGCGTCTTTTGAAGCTATTCAATACCAGCTAGCATTACGTTAGTGTGTTGGAAAGGTATATCGATCACTCGTTGCAAATTGTAAGAATTTATCCTTTTTTCTTGTGACTACCACTTTTTACCCCAAATTGAATGATAAAAAGGTATATCGATCTAAGTTTATATAAATAACTTGAACAATAAGCTATAGTCTTGAGAAACGTAGAAAGAATGTCAGACCTAATGCTTTTAAGTTTAAGAAAGTGACAAATCTTTCCAGATTTCTCTAACTACTCTCATAACCTAGCAGGACTTGAGAAAAGGGAAAATAACATATGTCACCTGGAAATATTTTAAAAATCTGAAAAGTTTGATGAAAGTATCAGTTTTCACTGCGTTCTAATTTGTGGATTGTTCTAAATTATTTTCTCATTCTTCTCAGGTTATACTAAACCAGATTGTACTTGGTCCATGTGTTATTGCGATTATTTTTGCATGGAATAATTTGTGGCTGGGGAAATTGTCCGATTTACCCTCCAAGTATCAGAAGGATGCACTTCCTACCCTTCTTTATGGTACACTATGAAATTATATTAGGATGATCTGTAGTAAGAAGAGGGTTCAAATGCCTCATGCCTTTCGTGCCTCGCATTCTTATCTCCGTTTTCAAAGTTCAATTGATCTAAACCGCTCAACAAAATCTCCATATTAAAATGTGCTTGGATATCAAATATTATATTTTTTGGAAACTTTATACTATTTTTTTAGATAGGTACAAAATCACTGTTTCTGGACCATCCAAAAACAGCGATTTTGTACCTATCTAAAAAAGTAGTAAATTTTTTCCATAAAATGTAAAATTGGGTTTCCAAGCACATTTTAATATTTGGATTTTGAAAACGGAGATAAGGATGTGAGCATTACTCACGAGTGACATGAAAGACACGAGGCATTTGAACCCTAGTAAAGAGGAATCATTTTACATGATCAAATTTTTATGGGCTGCTGCAGGTTTTAGGTTTTGGATCCCAGTTTCAGTGCTGAACTTTGGGTAACTCTCTTTTCACTTGCAATTTCAAATATTTTATTCTACTAATTCTAACAAACTGTATTTGGTGGTTTACCACTTTTTTGCAAATCATGCATAACCCTTCTCAGTATTGCAAAACATACCTACAATTTCTTCTAAAAAAAAACTGAAATTTGCATAATGATTTTTATATTAGCAAAATCAATCTACCTGGTAACATAAGGCTTGGCATCTATATCAAACTAGGGAACTTCTTTTAATGAATTTATCTTTTCTTTGTCACAACAAATACTTGGTGTTTATTTGCAAATTTTAATGAATTTAGTACAATTTATACCAGTGTGAATAAAATTTAGAAGTACCGACATTTTATATTTCAATGTTTTTCAGGGTGGTCCCTCTGTCTACTCGAGTTGCATTTATGTCGTCATGCTCCATATTCTGGAACTTCTATTTGTCGTCAACCATGAGCAAATAATAATGTTTGCCCCTCGGTTTAATGATAATTGTTTATTTATGCTCACTACTACTCTTTTTCAGGTATGAAATCTATCTTTGTAACTTTATTTTGGTAATATCATGCCAGGTCCTTGTGTTTTAAATTTGTCACTCAGTAAATTTACCTACTGGATTCCCTCTAGTTTTTGTTTGTCATAATCAGATCACAGGATCCACCTTTCATCTAAAGTATGTTTATAATATTATTAGCCAAGCTATTACTTTTTCATTAATTGAAAGCACAATTCTAAAGAACACTTGATGGTGTCGAAAAACATTTATGCACGAGTTTTTGGCAAGTGTAGTACCTAGTCAAAACATTGCAAAGGTTTTAATTAATATTTTGTTACTGACTTAGCATTGCATGTCAGAAGAGATGCACAAGGACTAAAGAGCACACAAGGAGCAACATAATTTCCCAAAAAAGAAACAGATTTGGCCCATCGGAAGGCAAATTATTGAACTTGGTTAACCTTCCAGAAATGTGGGTTATAATTAAGCGACATTCACTAAAATTCATTTTTTTCCCTTATTAGAAACTTTTTTGTATGTTCCAACAATACCATTGACAATAAAGTTTAAAATCTCTGCTACAGGTTCCCTGACACACTCCCTCTTATAAGTCACTAACGATTGAGTTTCCAAAGCTTTTATTATTTATGAAGCATGTTTTAAGTGTTGCAGTGACCCACATGTTAGTGACTCGTAACAAGGGCTTTACAGGGAATCTGTGATTAGGATTTGGATTTGTATGAATGAGAGCTTTTTTGTACCACCTGTAAAAGTTGGTTATGGAATGTCTAGAAAGAATTGGGGATGTATTTTTAAAAGATTTCAATTTGTTATATTAAATGGGATACCTCTGTGTTCAAAGGAGCTATGGTTGATATTTATTATTTTGAAATGGCTAACAAGAAAAAGTTGAAATCTTATCTACACCTGAATATAATGTAAATTTGACAGGTTTTGTCAGCGATCAAACAATCAAATATTAAAAACAAATGGAACATGGAAGTTCCTATCAAAGGCATAGACTTGTATTTTTTTTTTTAATTAAAAAGCTTCTTTTACTCCGTTATTTTTCTCCTGGGGAGGGATGATTCTTTCATGTATTCTTGGTAAGGAGATGTGATTTCGTTGAAGGGCCAGTTTTACACGTGAAACTTCCATCTAGTGAAATATTATTTTTTATCTTGTAACCGAATATCTTTTCTCGATTTAATAGATGTATTAGAAAAAGTTATTGCTATACTCTCTTCAGGGTATACGAGAGTATTTACACATGCAATGTTATATTAATACTCCATTTCACTTGCTGATAAAAAATTGAAAATAAAATTACACTTCATTTTTCCCTTGATCGTTAGTGGCCGAATGAGAGTAATCAGTAGTTAAAATAATCAATTTTTTTTGTTCCAGAAATAAAAAAAAAAGACAGAGAAAGAGGGAAGGAAACAAATTCAAGGCAGCGTAACAGAATATAATATCTAATGGTTAGTATCATACATTCATACTTTTTCCTCAAGCCTTGAGGGAGATATCAGATTGAATATAATATGTGATCGTAATATATATATATATATTTACTTATCTGGTAATATCTCATGTTACTATTTCTTTTTGTCTTCGGAGATATTTTGAAGATTTCTATATTGTCATTGTCAATTCTTATGAAAAGAACAATGATGTCTGTGGAATGATGTTAACATGTTATTTAGTCAATCATATAATTTCCTAGTCTGTGGGTTTGCTCGTCCCAATTTTCTTTGGGTATCTCTTTCTAGAATATCTTCTTATCTAGTAATAAACAGTTCCTTAAAGAAAACAGAATGATCTTAATTCTAACATAAAATTATTTTTATAAAGCGAAATGCTTTCATCATGAAGTGTCATAAACGATGGTTATATCAGCAACCAATGTCAGTACAGGTTTTTGTTCTGGTATTTTCAATAACCGAGCATTATATAGATTTTGTATAGTGTTTTAATACCACTGCGAGAATTAAAACATATATAATTGCTTTACATTTTCTTCATTTTAATCACAGCTTCTGGGTGGGAATTTGGTATAATAAGAACATAAGGTAGAATTAGAAGTGAGTGTGACAACTCTCACCAATCTAAAGACGAGAATTCGGATGTCGTAATTTTTTTTGTAAAAGAGTTATCAAAATCTCCCTTTTTTGTTTATAATTTAAAATTCAAAATTCAACACGAAATCTTAACAGTCAATCTAATTTTCTTCACGCCATGTAAAATTCTGATATTATTTTTCTAACAATTACTGAAAAATATAATATTAAATTTTAGTGGATCGATGCGTCCCTTGTAAAAAATAACAACATCAATACTCACTGTTAGAATTTTGAATCTAATATACTAATAAAAAGAGAGGTACGTAGATGATACTTTGTTGTAGTGTATAGCAAGGAAAAGCGTTGTCATCGTCGTTTGATCATGTATTCATATGTTTTGTTTGATCATGTGATACCATGTCCTATATATATATAAAGACAAATAAATTAAAATATGCTTGATATAAAGTATAGGCTCTAACATTTAACAAGCAAGTGGAGCAATCATAAAACCACGATTGCATGTAAGATAATGGCAAGACATGTACGGATATTCCGGAGAAAGCACTTGCTAGGATGCTATATCCAGATTGTTAGCGATGGTAAGGATTCGACAGAGTAGTTTTGACTTCATGCAGTGCACATACTATATAATAAGTTATATGTTTTCTTCATTTTGACTTTATTGTTCGTGCCTTGCATGCATGAGCTAAAACAGCTAGCGCTCTCAATATCTGTACAAATATTAGGTAAAAACTCGTTTTAGCGTGGATAATATGATCTCTGTCTGATTGCTTTAAAATTTGTACGATTCTAATTTCAAAACTCTTCATAATAATTCACTTATTCGTGCGCACCGTGCAGTATGCGTGATGTGCGGGAGGGAATCAGCATGTGGGATGCTATTGCTATTGGGTAAGGCTTGTTTTCTCTCTGTATACTGTGAAAACTCAGACACCTAATTCTCTCTTGCTTTTGCTCAAATTTAAATCCAACACCTTAGATCAAGAACAAATGAACTCTAAAAATATTGGGATGTTAAATTTCTTGTTGATGCCTATGGCCTAATTAATCATTAACTGTCCGTTAATGCATCCCCCATTTTATATTTTTTTTGCTAAATAAGGACACATTAGCTAGTTGCCTCAGTTTTAATTAAAATAAAAAGGGCATTCTAAAAGTACTAAAATATCCAAGCTGGTACTGTTGGAGTTTTGAACACTTCAAAGAAAATTTTTCTTTATAACATGATGTGCATGATTTATAAGTACTTAAGAAAATATCACTAATCAATTCAAGAGTTGAGGCCTACTAAGCAATCGTGATGACATGATTAGTGCCTCTTCAAACTATCTCTTTCATTAATTAATTATATGAGAATCACATTCATTAGGGTAAAATATCTCATCACAATTGTGACTGATTCCTTTTCCTTTGTGTAACTCGATGATCTAATTCATCTCCCAAAATAAATAAAAAATTTCCAAACAAAATAATAATCCCAATAAACTATAACCAAGTTCAAGAGAAAAAAAAACTTAAAAACTGTTTTAATTTATATACGTCAAGCAGCAAACTAAGGAAGAACCCGAAAAAGAGATCGAAAAGTGAAGTAATCTCAATGCATAATTAATAAAATTAATGAAAAACCCTCTTCTATTTGCTCAACAACCAGTAGTCTCTGCCTCTACACCACAGCTGCCGCGCCTGAAAACCATGGCACACTCTGGCAACTCTCCAAGCCCTGCAAAAAGAGCATCATCCTCACCATTACCACCACCATTTCCACCGAGACATCCCTCTCCTTCTGCTGGTAAAATCATCGTGACATCATCCACGGACACACTAATTAAAGATCCAAACAAATATTCGTCAGACTCGGCCGTTGGTGATGTGGAAGAAGGGGATGCTGCCACATTAGAGAACCATCCGAAGTCATCGCCGATGAGATCAGTGAACTGTATCTCCTCGGGCTCAGTCGGGCTTTGTTCGGGTGGTGGCGCTGCTGGTTCTTCCTTGGGCCGGGCTTGGTTCTTTGGGCCCTTAGGGAGAGGCCATGCGTGATTGTGCTCGAAGGAGTAGGTGACAACAAGTGTGGAGGGGTCGTCCCGGCTACGCTCGACCTGTTTACGTGCCGGACATCCTTTTGAGCTGCTACACCTGTAATATCCCCTGCGCAATTTGAAAGTGAAGTTGCTATGGTCTTAAAAAAAAATTCTGACTTTGAGAATTGAGGCTGCAAATCATGAGAAATTAGATTGATCCATAATATTAATTGGTATGAAGCAAAACTATGTACTCTAAGCTATGAATCCATGGCGCCAAGACCCAAGTGAATCAAAATTGTTCTCTTTTTCCATTAATTTTTTTTGTGTAAATGTTATATAATTAACACGGTGCAATTTATAGAAGTGATGCTTACATCTCAAATTCATTATCACAAAATGAAATAAAATCAAATTAAAGACTAGGTAACATGCATACCGAGGGTACGGTGATCCCTTGATGGGCTTCTGACCATACTTCCTCCAAGCCCATGAATCCGATGGTGGGGCTCCTTCTCCAACAATCGGCACAGAGACCACCCTCTTTTGAACTGATCGCCGACTATTATCAATCATTCAAATTGCAAATGAGAAAAAAATGAATTTTATATCCATATAATCAGGAAATAAATGTGAGCATGGCTTGCGTAAACAAACCTTCTCTTAGCATTTGGAGAGGGAGGTGCGGGAAGTGGGTGTGTCGGCTTTGTTTCATTAGGTGTATCTTGTGATGATGTTCCACCTTGGCTCTCTTCGCTCTCTCGAGCCGGTGAGTCGTTGCTACTATAACCATCCATGACCTCACTAGTATTGATTTGTCACCTTCACCTTCTCTTGTTTTCTGACAGCGTCTCTATATATATTTCCAGCAAAAGTTGATCAACTTTTGTGGAACTACAAAGGATTCATTAATTAGTGACAACAAAAGGGAATGCAAGGGAGATGGTACGGCAACTTTGGTTTTTATGGAGAACAAAAGGGGGAGTGGGGCTAATAGGGACAAGATAAGGTACATTTTTTAATTATAAGAGTCATTGTACCCATGTATAACTCAATCTAGAAAAAAATATATATATGTCATGGTATTTTTAATTTTTTTTTTTTAATTAATAGTGATGGCGGTATGAATAATTTGAAAATGGCCAATGTTGAATATGACCTTCTCATTAGAGAAAAACTAATCTTTGTACATAATTATCTTGTAAAAATTTACAACTAGGACCTTGAAAAACATCACTTCACTTTACCTCATGCTCTCTCGTTTTTTTTTTTAGTATCAAGTACATATTGCTGTGTCAAAAAATAAATTTTATTTTATTTTATACTGTGGGTACTAGCATTTTTGGAGAATAACAAATAGGATGTGGACTAACACATTCAATTGCATATATATTGAAATTCTTTGTAATCAGTAATAATAGAACCGGTAAAAAAACTACCGGTTCTAATCTTTGAAACAGATAATAATATTTCTGGTTCTAGAAATCGGAAATTTTTTCATTGGTTTTGTAAATACTGAAATCAGGAATAATATTTTCAGAAAATTGACTTAAAACCAGTAAAAAAATTTTAATTTGGGTAGATTTCGAATTTCAGTGCAGAATGGATATAGTTTTTGATTAATTATTTTTTTATATTAGTAAAAATTTCGGGAAGTACAAACCAAATTAAGATGCAACCGGTTCATAAAATGATGAAGTCGCATGGTCGTTGATGCAGATGGATCAAGATTGTTTTTTATTTTTATTCTATATGCTTAATTAGAAATAATGTTATCAAGCTTGTAACCAACAAACTTAATATGAAAAATATTAGATCTAACTTATGAATAAAAAAGATATATTTATATATTATTTTTTTTCAGAATGTACATTTTAATTATTCAAATTATAATCATATATATCACTATTCATAAATGACTGATATCCAATCCGTATTCGTATATGTTTAATATATGATCTGTATTTGTATCTGAAATAGATATCTGCATTTATCCCTATTTAAAAAATTAAAACGAATAAGAATACAATTTAATTGATATCCGTCAGTATCTGATCCGTTTACATCACTACCGCTAAGGTCTATGAAGTGAATTTTTAAAATTTTATTTTTAAATTTTAAATTTTTACAAAAAGATATTATTATTAACATCTATTTTACATGACACTTATTTATCCTACGTCTGCAATCTCAAATTTCTAATTATACCTTGCGTGAACTGTAACATGATATGTCTTATTGGTGCTTAGAATTCAGGAAAAAAAAATTTAACCTTTTTTATTTTGTCAGACTGAACTATCCTAAAACCTGATCTGTGGTGCCAAGAACCCAAAAGATCAGCTTTACAATTATTTTTTTTAATTATTTTCTTTTATTTTTTTCAGCTTGAGAAGTTATTTTAGAGAGCAGGCCATTACCGGAATATGTACTTATTGAAAGCGCGTTTTAATCTAGAATAACATACACTTGTGTGCATGAAAACGGAAAGGAGAGGGAAGGAAATGGCTAAGCACACATAGATGTTAAATTATAAAAATATGATAAATGAATATAAAATAAGGACTATGCAAAGAAATTTCAGTATATTAAAATAAAAAAAATATAAAAGTTAGCTGTGAGAGTGACATCTCGCCCACCTTTCCTCCATTTCACATCTGATACAGTAGTTGGATTTGAATACTGCATTAGCTATATAGCTTTTGTTAATTAATTCCTCTTTTATGTTAAAAGCCCTATTTTAACTGGGATTTGTACCCATGCATTGTTGTTGTGCTTTTTTAATTTTTTATTTGTTTCTAACTTTTAGCCCCATTTTTATTTTCATCTTATAGCTGAAATTGCCTTGTGCTCTTCGTTTAATTCCTTGCTAAATAGTAAAATCATGCAGTTGAGTTGAGAATTACATGTAAATTTCCTATTTTTATAAAAAGCTTTCTTTGGAATTAACATATAGAAGCTCAAACCTTTTTCAATTGATGGTTATCATATGATTTTTATTCTTGTGTAATTGAATTATCCAAAGGGAAAAAACATGTTTTCCTCGGTAATTAACGTAACACAATTATATAAATTTGTCTCAACTTTTGGTCCTATATATATATATATATATATGAGTAAGACTACTCTACTTTGCAAAGCAAAAGACCTCTTGTGCTTTGCATTTCAGACCATTAGATATGCTTTAAAAATCGTGCAGATGAATCAGATGGGAACTCAAAATTTTCGGTAAATTGCTTGAGAATGCTCCTCCATTTACTGGAGGCGTCCAGTGGGGTAAACCCCCCAATCCCCAACCCGACCCTCCTCTTTCTCTCTCACGCGATCCGCTCTCTCTCTCAGGCGATTAAACCTAAATCGCACCCCTCTCCTCTCCTCTCTTGGCGTCACTGTCACTCTCAGCGAAATCCTAAGTCCGACTCCTCCCCGACCCATCTCTTTCTCTCTCACGCGAGACGCCATCTACAGGGAGGCGATTTCACTCGACCCAGCGGCTCCCCCCTCCAATCCCCCGGCTCTCAGTAATCTCTCTCCCAATTTTTCTTCTTCTTTTTGTTTTAATGTTTTGGGCTGGCATCTGATAAAATCTCACCAATCGTATGCTCATTTCGTATTTTCTTGACGGTTGTGTTGAACTATTAATAATCAAGCATGAACCGATTTGAGAATCCTAACCAGACAAAAATCATGTTTTCTTCATTTTTCTAGTTTCTTTAGTATAAATTAAATGATCAATATCTGTTAATATGATAGTGTCATCTCATTATCTACTGTTCCTGGTATATGTTAGTGATTTAGAAATAACTTTTTAGCTCCTGTTTCTGGTAAATTAAATGATCACCATATGTTAGAACAAGTTTAGATTAATTTAATAAAAAGTGTTTTTTTATTAATGAAACTGGCAGAGAGCTTAATAAATAGTACAAAAAATTGCTTAATAAATAGTACAAAAATTCCAAAAAATGTAAAATTTGGTCCCCAAGCACATATTAATATGAAGAACAATATGAACGGTTCGGATTGGTTGTTTGGACTTTAAATCCAATAGTGCAATGTATAAGAGGGTTCATGCCTTGCGAGAGAGAGAGAGATGGGCTATGGTGTGAGTTGCAAAGTAAGATGCTTGTTTTACTTGACACTTATATCTTTGTTTTTATAGTCCTAACAGCTGATCCAAACTGCTCAACATGATCTCCATATTGAAATGTGCTTGGAATGGCTAAGCTCAAAATATTTTTTCCTAGCTTCCGGAACAAACGATTCGGTTTTATAATTTTCAAAGTCCAAACAATCAATCCAAACTATTAGATATTTAATCTATATTAAAATGTGCTTGGAGACCAAATTTAATATTTTTTGGAATTTTTTTACTATTTATTTATTAAGATGGTTTGAAAATCGTTGTTTTTCAATGATGCAAAAATTTAATATATATAAACATGTACAGTAAACGTGTACAGTAACAATTTAATCCATGAGAGGCAACAACTAAATTATTTTTCTCACACCTGAATATAAATTACAACTGACTACTTCTTTTTTTGCATAGTAAAGATTAATTGTTATTCTACTTCCTATAGAATGATCTAAGCTATCAAAAACAAGTCGAAACACATCATAATATATGGAACCAAAGTCCTTGTTGAACCTTGGTATTTCTCAAATATATATGAAATTCCCTGGTCATTTTAGGTTTTATTGATCCTCAACGAGTATAAGATAGAAATTAAATATTACATAATTTCCTGCTAGAGCATGATTTTTAATGATGCTGCAAAAAAATTCTATGAGATAAAATAATATAAATATAAAAATAAAAATAAAAAAGAAAAGAGAGAAGAAGAAAGGGAAGAAAGATCTAGGAGGGAAATTAAAGAAAACTAGCAGGTCAAATAAGTAAAACCGCACCACTAAGAAAAACCATTGGATAAGCAGTAGTATCCCTATAATTGTCACTTTTGGGTAAGATGGGATAATAGAGGTATCTTAATTCCTGTTTTGTATCTTAAATGAGCGTACTGTAGGTAGTATTTTATAAAGCTAAGAAGGTTGTGCTCCTCACATCTCCCTATCATGTGTTTCCGTGGTGAATATTTTGAATTATTCTCATGTGCTAGCAAGTTGTTTGATTAATCTATGAGTTTTGCTAAACTGTAACCCATAAAAAGGTTTCTTGTGCAATGATGTATCAGCTATTGTATACTTATTATATGATTCGAGTTCTTTTGGTTATAACATTAATTAATTGAGCACGAATAATTATAATAATTAACAAATATTTAAATTACCTTAATTAGTTGATGTATTATGAAAATATAACTCATGTTTTGTTATTGTTGTGCAACTTTCTCCAATTATTTTTTAGTTAAAAATTTACACTCTCTACAAATTAGTGAATAAAGGTGATTCGATGGATTCAATAATCCCGAACATAATTTAATATTAACTTAGAAAAATATGCTGGCAAAATTTGATATCAAAATGATAAAGCATAGTTTACCACAATATCTATGATAACAATTAATCTTTATCTTTCGAAAAAATAAACAACTGAACAAATAAAAGTAATACTAATTATAAGAACAAAAATATAAACAATCATTAAAAAAGGATTTACCCATAAACTTTCTAACAATTGCATTATTATACTGAAGCAATGTTATTACGAATTGCATGAATCGGGTTGATTTTTTTTTTTGGAACTTTACATCGTATATAGCTAATTAATAGCTTAATATGACTTAGGATTTCAGCTTGGACAATACGGAGTTCCGAAGCATTTCCTCTAAGAAATTAAAAATAACAATATGGTATAATACCTTTTATTTTATTTTAAGCTAGATCATGACCAGTCTTGCTGGCCCCTCAGAGAAAAGCCCCAAATTTAGTGGATATTGATTATTATTTATAAGTGATCATGCTTCTCTTTGAACGCGTTTTTGTTTCCAATATATATATATATATATATATATATATATATATTTTCTTTTAGAGATATAAATTTTTTTCTTTAAGAGAATAGCAAATAGCTTAATTTAATATATTCTAACCCTTAGCAAGATTATTTCTTCTTTATTACATATTGTACTCAGTTTTAACAAGAAACTCTGTTAGCTTTATGTAGCTTTTAATATATTTCAAGTGGAAGACGGCCGCATGCAAAACCTACCACTGACAAGTAATTAATTCTTGATTTTATTTATTGGGACCGAGTTTGGAAGAGCAATACATTATTTAAAAAAACAAAAATTGTTTTTTCGTACTTTTAGAATAGAATTGCAAGTAAATGACATCATCAATTCATTATCATGCATTATTATTTTGAGAAATTGGCAGAGGCTGCATCGATCATGCATTAATTTTGCTTCCTAAAAAAATATAACAGGATTTACTATTGACTTGTTCGATCAAGATGTGCCCACAGTTTGAATGGTTCATTGAGATATGTTTGTTCAATCTAGGCCCAAATTTATTGTTATTCAAATTTTAAATCTGCGTTTTGCTACTTTTTAGTCCATTATAAGCCTTAAATTTCCGATTTTTTTTATGGCAAAGAAAATAATATATTAAATATACGTATGACATAATTAAGGGACACTTAATTTGCGGAAATAATTAATACAAATACTGAGAGTATCAACATCCAGGTTGAAAATGAGAATGTTAGCGCGCATTATTAAAATTAGAACTGTTTGCTTGAAACCTGAACGCTCGCATTATCAGCATTTCTATCTTGAACCTGGACATTAACAACATCGATCAGCTTTCGTGTTGTTACCGTAAATATAATTTTCGTTACGTCATACATTTCATTAATGTATGCATGTTTAAAAGCAATAAAAAGAATCGGCATAATTTGTCACCGAGTTTTTCTATTTACCAACCATATTTGATCCGTTCAATAGTTTTCCTAGCGCAGGATTAATGATCAGGATAATATTTTTAATGTTCATGTAAAAGTTATCCTGGCTAGACCGTTTAAACATGTCAAGTTAGGCCCCAAAAGGACAGGATTAAATATATAAGGCCCCGCTAATCAACATTAATTAAATATATAATTTGACATCACATTAGTTTTATTTTATATATATATATATATATATAGAGTTAGGCTGGGGTGCTATGGATAGCATAGTGGCATCTATGCTACGGCTCAATATTCGAGTTTTGAAAATCCAAACGGTCGATCCGAACCGTTCATCTTATTCTCCATATTAATATCTGCTTGGAGACCAAATTTTATAATTTTCTGAATTTTTTTACTATTTATTAAGCCACTTTGAAAATCGCTAATCCAACGGTTTTACTGTTTTGTGCAGCCACCCTTGGATCAACAATTTTGTAAAATACTTAATAAATAGTAAAACAATTCAGAAAAATGTAAAATTTGGTCTCCAAGCAGATATTAATATGGAGAATAAGATGAACGGTTCGGATCGACCGTTTGGATTTTGAAAACTCGAATATTGAGCCGTAGCATAGAGGCCACTATGCTATCCATAGCACCCCAGCCTAACTCTATATATATATATATATTTTGACAGTGGCTGTCAATTGTAGGAAAGTTAAATTGTGTTCAACTATTACATCACAGCTTTGAAAAATTAAATTGTAACCCTTAACACTAGAAAATAAAAGTCCTTTAGAAATTCTTTACCAAAGAATTAAAAATCAATATTGACCATCTAAGAATTTTCGGTTGTGTGTGTTTTGTTCATAAAAAAAAGAAAAGATAAATTTAACTTAACATCAACAAAAACTATTTTATTAGGATATTCAACACACAAAAATGATACAAGTGTTATGATCCAATTAATAAAAAAATGTTCATGTCAAGGGATGTTATCTTTAATGAAAATGAAACTTATTTTTTAAAGGAAGAGATTAGTGAGCCTATTACCAATAGTCAAAATAGAGTATTGTTACCAACCAACCATACTCAGGATGTGATCACCTTGACCGAAAATGAAAATAGAGATGAAAATAATATAAGTGAGCAAGAAAATGAAATTGAAGAAAGCAATAATCTTAATTACTAGGGGAAATTTTTTATTTGCCACTCTAAAACTTGGAAATTAGTTATTTGCCACCCCAAAACTTGAAATTAGTTATTTGCCACTCCAAAATCATTAAATTTAGCAAATTGTCACCTTTATACACTAAATTCAGATTTCTAATTTAAATTATTATGAAAATTCAACAAATTATAATATTGACCAAAATACCCCTGCTGAAGATTAAGTGAAATACTGAATTATTAAAACCTAAACATTGGGTTACTTAACTGGATTTGAACTCGTCCATCTGAAGAGATAGCAGCTGCTAGTCCCAAACCTAAGCACGGCACCAGGCGCCTCTCCCTCCGCCCGCCTCTCTCCTCCACCCGCCGCTCTCCTCCGCCCGCCTCTCTCTGATCATACGCCAGTTCTCTCCTCCGCGCGGTTCCTTCTCCACCAGCGGTGCCAGTCCCTCCTCCACGCACCATGAGCAGTGGCAAAGTCCAGTAAATTTTGAAAATCAATTTTCATCGGTGGTAAAATATAGTTGATTTTGAGCAAAATATAGTTGATTTTGAGCACCGAGACACAAATAGGCATATCGATTTTCATCAGTGATAAAGTCCAGTGATGGCAATACCTAGTGTTATAATGTACCTTCTTGGTGTTGAATTTTCTTTTATTACACAGTTTCGGTGTACTTCTGTGACAAACTAAATAACCTATTTGGTTCAATTAATTGAATGGAGCGGTGAGTTGTTGGTCTATTACATAGCTTCACTGGAGGATTTGATGAAAGTGTATATGTCATTGTTTGATAATCTTGATTTTTTTGTGGTGCTTCTGTTAATATGGCATCGTTTTCTTTTCAATTAATCAGGTAATAACCCAAAATTGATGCAAGAGGTATTATTGTTTTGTTTTTGATCTTTTGTTGTTATCGTGCCATTAAGCTACAAAGTGAACTTGGAAATCAGTTACAGCAATAAGTAAATAGATTCAACGAAATAGAAATGATCTCAACTAAGCAAGCTACAAATAAGCTACAATTAAAAGATAGGAACTATGCTTCTTCCTCCAATAAGCAAACAGAAGCATCGGACCAAACAGAAGCAAAATTCGTGTATGTTAAACTATAAGAAATTCAAAAGAAGTGCAATGCAATGTCCCATATGTTTAGGTATGACATTATATATATCTTTTAATTTATATTACAGGTTAAACTTTTGTATTACAGAAGCATAATTCATATTTTTTATTTTATTGGAGGAAGAAGCATGGTCCCTAATTAGGTCAATTAAACTTACATAATCACTTACATATTTTATCAAGCTACAAATAAGCACTCATCCATTCTAGCTATGATCTCAACTACTATTGAATTATCCTTCATTAATTAAACGAAATAGATTCAACAAGATAACTACAATTAGATTAGCATCAAATTAGCTTCCAAATATCATCATTCTTACAAAACAAATTCAACAAAATAGCTAAAATTTAAACATGCTCGACATCACTCCGTTGTGTCACAATTCCTAATTCACGAAGATATTCCTCATACTCGTCCTGCCCTGCCTTACAAACCAGCCCTGCCTTACCAAATCATTCAACAATTAATCTAAATTTCTTAAACTTTATATGTTCACAAATTATTACAAAATTTTGGTTCATTTTTGTTAAGAAAAAAAAACAGAGAAACACTACAAAGATTTTTTTTATATAAATAAAGGATCACCACTGTCTGAACTGTCCTGTGAAGTTCATGTTTGTACTAACTGATATAAACCTTTTTATATCATCTTTTTAACCTTACCAAGTACTTGCAAATTGAATGAGCTTAAAATCATCTCATCAAATTTTATTATAAGTAAGCACTATGTCATACACTGCTAATCCAATATTCGACACATATGCTTATGGTGGTCAATGCAGACCTTGATACTACACATACAGTGTGCCAATTTTTTTAGTACTGAACAATGCCCTCATTCTGGTACGGGTACCAGTCAACTGATTTCCCATGACTACCAACTTATAAAAGACTCACATGAACTTTTTTGGTACCGTAACCTAGAAGCAGTTGCGCTATTCTCCACAAGTGGTCGATGACGATGCATGGTGGAAGGCGGGTGGAAGATGACTCGACGGAGAAAAGGGTGGCGAGGAGAAGGTTTTGGCGATTGGAGAGAGATCCGCGCAGGGGTGGAGGCGCTGGAGAGAGCGGGGATCGTGCTGGAGTGGGTGTGGCCGGCGATCAAGCTTTTCTTTCACCGGCGATATAAAAAATATGGAAGGGGATCAAATAGAGAGATTTGTCGGTCATGTAGAGAGTGCGTTTGGAAGGGGATCACTGGAAGGGAAGAGTTGATAGAAGACAATAGAGAGACTGGAGACACCATTTGATTTAAGGGGGGTAATTTTGGAAATACCAAAATACGTTTTATTATACATTACTTTTCATAATAATTTAAATTAGAAATCTGAATTTAGTGTATAGGTGGTAATTTCCTAAATTTAATGATTTTGGAGTGGCAAATAACTAATTTCAAATTTTGAGGTGGCAAATAACTAATTTTCAAGTTTTGAAGTGGCAAATAAATTTTTTTCCCTAATTACTAATGACAATCATGAGAATGATGAAGAAATTAGTGTAAGAAGGCTTTCAAGGACAATTCAACCATCCACCAGACTTTGAGATTTGTGACTTACAAGGTAACGTATCATATTCAAGATTTTATTTCTTATGACAAAATTTTGACAAATTACAAAGCCTTCTTGACTTCTCTCTCTAAACAAGAAGAACCAAAAAACTTCCAAGAAGCCTTAAGTCAACCGGTATGGTGTGAAGCCATGAAAGAAGAACTTAGGGTATTAGAAAAAAAAATAATACTTGGGTTATTATGCATTTACAAAAAGACAAAAAACCAGTTTGATGCAAATGGGTGTACAAAATAAAATATAATAATGACGGTACCATAGAAAGATATAAAGTTAGCTAGATTGGTGGTCAAAGGATATACACAAACCTATGATATTGACTATCATGAAACATTTGCTCCAGTTGCAAAAATGAACGCTGTTAGGATTTTATTCTCAGTAGCAACAAATAATGGTTAAAACCTTTACCAAATAGACGTGGAAAATATTTTTCTTCAAGAAACACTTGAAGAAGAAAAATACATGAACCTACCACCTGGTCATGAGAGAGAAATATTCTAATCTTGTTTGTAGCTAGGTTAAAAAATCCATATATGGCTTGAAGCAATCTCCAAGGGCATGGTGTGGAAAATTTAGTTTTTTTTTCTTAAATCATGTGATTTTACAATTAGCAGTGTTGATAATTCTCTGTTCACCAAACACAGTAATGACAATATTGTTATTGTATTAGTTTATGTAGATGGTATAATTGTTACAGGAAATAATTAAACAGAGATTAAGATGATTAAATATCAATTGAAGAAAAATTTTGATATAAAAGATTTAGAAATATTGACAGGTATTGAAGTAGCTCATTCAATCAAAGGTTTATTTATCTCTCAAAAAAAATATGCACTAAACCTTCTTAAAGAAACATGTAAGATATGATAAAAACCTGCTTCAACACCTATTGAATATAAATGCAAATTAAATACCGAGGATGGAGAACCATTAGAATATATAAATCAATTTCAAAGACTTGTAGAAATATTTGATATTTTTTTTTTGAGGGTCAGTGAGCAATGGCTCACTAACATTTTGAATTAATTAATGAAAAAAATATTTACAATGCCCTAATCTGCTAGGTCAAAGTCAAGACTAAGTATCAGAATCACCTTGACTTAAGTTACATGAATGAAAGAAAGAAAGAAAGAAACAAACTAATAAGAAAACCTAACTATTAAATAAAACTTCTAAGAAAACGCAATAGCAGCTTGATTGATCTCTTTCCTGCTGACTCCAACCCATTAACACCCCTGAACTATAACATTGAGCACCATAATTTGACTTGTAATTGTATCTCATTTACCAGTATTTGCACCTCCTTATTCTCTTGGGAAAAGACACGTCTATTCCTCTCTCGCCACAACGCCCAAACCGCCGCTGCCCACGTCGCATCCCATGAAATCCTTTGACTTTCTTGTATAAAATTACGCCGGATCATCCAAATTCGTGTGATTGTGGCTGTAGCCGGTAAGTTGTTTAAGTTTGGTATAATGCACCTCCATAAACGCCGTGCAAATGCACATGACCACATAATATGATCCCTGTCCTCAAGGACATCCTGGTTGCATAACACACAGTGAGGAGTGACTTGTATTCCCCTCTTGGTAAGAACCTTTTGGGTCAGTATTCTGTTCCCCCTCAGCAACCATAGAAAATTTTTTACCTTTAATGGAGCTTTGATCTTCCATAGGTATTTGTGGTATCGGCACATCACTCCTGAGTTGTGCATCATGTGATATGCGGATGCGCTCGAGAACTCTCCCCCCGTCGTCCATCGCCAATTTACCAGGTCCGTTTGGTACTCCACAGAAATGCAATAGAAGTCTTTTAGTTTGGATAAGTCCACCAGAAAGAATGACTGGGTTTGAGATGACATGTGTATCGGGTTTGTGATGTTATGCAAGTTTGCTATAGTCTTTGACCACTGACTGTCACTGTTTTTTTCTATCTTCCATATCCATTTCATGAGCAGTGCTTCGTTTTGTGTTGTTAGGTCAATGAAACCAAGACCTCCATTTTTCTTGAGAGAGCATACTTTCTCCCAATTTTCCAAACAATTAATACCCGTGCAAGTTCCATTTCCTTTCCAAAGGAAGCTTCTGCGTATTTTGTCTATTTCCATGATAACTCCTTTCGGGATTTTGAATGCCTGCATGAAATGCAGAGGGATCGATGACAAGACCGCTTCGATCAATGTCACTCTACCCCCATAGGATAGTACATTTGCCTTCCATCCCGCTAGTTTTTTCCGCACCGCATCGATTAAAGGTTGGAAGTGTAAGTTGGATGGTTTCCTCTTGGTTAGGGGTAGACCCAGATATTTCATCGGTAGGTCTGATGGGTCACATGAGATCAGATTTTTGACCATGGTAATCAGATCTTGGGGTAGAGCGATTGGAACAAAGGAGCTTTTACCCATATTGATCCTGAGTCCCGTCAAATCTTCGTATAATTCCAGGATCAATGATAGTGCTCGCAAGGTTGTCGGGTGTATATTTAACAGTAACTAGACTTGATATCTCATTTGTTGTTAATCAAATTAGTAAGTTCATGTATTCACCAAAAACACCACATTTAAAAGCAATAAATTAAATTCTAAGATACATAAAAGACAGATCTGGCCTTGGCCCAGGGTACTCAGGGCGACGGCCCTAGACCCCAAAATCTAACTGGGCCCCCAAATACGAAAAAACCTTGTATATGTTAAATTATTTTGGGCCGAACAATTACATTTTTTGACACTGCTAAATTATTGTGGGCCAACAAATACAATGTTAAATCCAACATGGTATCCAGAGAAATGTCTTTTTTGTTTCGGCTAAGACAAATACAATTATTCAGGCTCCCCAACAGTCATTCATTTTTTGACACACTGTGCAAATACAATTTTTTTTTGTCTTGACAAAAAAGGCATTTCTCTCTGTGAAAGGACAAACGAGAAGGAACAAAAAAAAAATTAAAAAACCTAGATGTGGAAATTCCGCCGTTTCTCATACATTGTAAATCGATTTACAGACAAACGAGGTGTGGCGGCGACCGCGGTCTCTGCGGCTCATCGATCGAGTTTTTCAAATTAAGAAACTTTTCTTTATTGTGACATCTGTAGAAAGGAGTTTTTTAAAATTAAAATTGATAAAATCTTATTTACAGACAACTATGACTCAAGATAGATTGAATGGATTAACAATATTAAATATTAAAAAAATATATGTTGAAAATTATTGATGTTAAACATATAATTGATGGTTTTGCTTCTAAAAATATGAGTTATTTCAAATGAGATGTGATTTATATGTTTTTTGTGAAGGTTCAACATACAAATGTTCAAAATTGATTTATCAAGAAGCAAGAAGCATGGTGTGGTGTGGATATCAAGGTATCTTTAATCATTGTGTATGTTTTATTTTGAGAGATATTGGTTTTATCCCCTCTCTATTTTGTATGATTTATTAGTATGTTAATAAAAACAATTTATATAAAGGGTCCAAATTTTTCTCTCGCCCCGGGCCCCAAAATCTTCAAGACCGGCCCTGATAAAATGATCACCTGAAAAGGGAATATGGATGAAAAATAATAATTCTAACGAACTGTGTGGCTATTCCGATGCAGATTGGGCATGAAGCTTCGATAGAAAATCAACTATCGACTTCTTCACATTTGTAGGTGGAAATCTAGTCGTATGAAAGAGCAAAAAGCAAAAAGCAAAATGTCGTAGCAAGATCAAGTGCTGAGGGAGAATATCGAGCTATGACATCAACTGCTAGTGAACTAACTTGGGTTAGACAAGTGCTAACCGATTTGAATATTACAAATCATGAACCTATAAAAATATTTTGTGATAATCAAGGAGCTGGACATATTGCATCTAATCTAGTTTTTCACAAAAGAACCAAGTACATTGAAGTCGATTGTCATTTTGTACGAGAAAAAATTCAAGCAAAAGATCAGATTGAAACACCATATGTGAAGAGTCAAGACCAACTTGCTGATGTCTTCACAAAAGAGCTAGAACCAGGACCATTTTATAAAATTACAAACAAGTTAGGATTGATCGATATTTACAATCCTAACTTGAGGGAAGTGTTAGAAGATTTGTGTCAGATAATCATCATAGGCATTTTAAGGAACAAAATCAAGCTAGCATCATGCAATAGCTGTCAAACTAAATATAGTACCTAGCAAGATTTGAGTATTTGCATATTGAGAAATTGTAATTTAGGCAACTAGACAACGGCTACATGACCTCTCCCCAATTATAAAAAGACATGATATGCATTGTAGGATCATAACAATTTATAATACAATTATTCATCACTTCAAAACTCCACAATTATGCATCCTGAACAAAAAACTAGGTATAGCGGAGTACAATAGAAGTACCTGACAAAATATTCATACGGAAAACATATTTTTAAGAAATCAACTTATGCTTCATATTTGGAAGACCCACAAGAATGTGCTCTGTTCCCAAAACTTATTTGGCATTTGCCCTATGCTGAATAGCCCATAATTATACATTTTCGATAGTCATATTGCAGAAGTACCTTTCCAAGAGTCGACTTCAACTATTAAAAAAATAATATTTGTTTTTTTTTAAGGTAAAAAAAAAAAAAAATAATAATAATAATAATAATAATATTTGTTAACTGGATTCCGCACAGGCTTAGATCAGAATTGATGGAAAATCGTTCTATTCACACCTGAATAGTAGAATCCTGTGTGGATATTAACCGATCATAGGTTCTACAATTCAACATCCCAGAAGTCAAGTAAAATGTTTTAAATAAAAAAAAAAATTTCCAATTTAGTGTGGATATTAATCTGATTGTATTGGGAAATCAAACTAAGCAAATCTGATGAAAAATGGACTACCCATTAAGCTATCAATGTTATGCTTTTGGCAGAAAAATTAGTGCAGTGTTAAGTTACTACCGTACTACGAATTACAAAATCTGTAGGAATATTGCTTAATAAATGGACAAAAGGAGATTTATTATTTTATGAAGATATAGATACTCAGAGAAAAGAAACATTCTGTATTCCACAAGGGAAAGGGACAAAGGCAAAGAAAAGGGGCCATGGGTAAACAAAAATATTTTCTGAAGGAATAATATTTTGAGTCCAAGCATGTACTACAGTATATCCAAACAGAAAAACCATTGATAGATTCCATTAAACCAGGTAATTAAACTGCGAGCAACAAATGCAAAGAGGATTTTGTGAGGTTTGAGATATATATAACAGTAAAAAATGTGTTGTATGGATATTTCTTCAATTACCTGATAAATAAGTTTTGTACTCGCTACATAGTTTTCAAAATATTTGGAGTATATGAGCACAAAAATGCGTTCATGTACGCTATGATACTTTAGTATGATACGTTCATGAGCACAAAATATTTGTACTCTGCTATGATACTTTACTGATAAAATAGAAAAGGCTGTTCATGTACGCTATAACCTATTCATGTTTTCTGGTTATATATTAACCTCAACAGTATTCTGCTTAGGGGCAATTTCATGTCTACCCCTCAGAAACCTCAAAATTACGTAGTTCCACCTCTAAAAGTTATAGTATCATATTTACCATTCTAAAATTTAAAAAATCACAAATTTATCCAATTAATCTATTAATTTTTCTATTAAAACTCATTTATCCAAAAAAAACAACATGATAGATAACTTGCATGACAGAGTAACATTGTTTAAATGAGCAGTTGCACACAGAGTATGGAAGCAATGGTTGCATGAAGGGTACAACATTTTGGGCATGATGAATGCTGGGCGAAGATAGCACACAACAGGGGTAGGCAACTAGGGGGGTAAACGGTCGGATACGGATTGGATAGTGGCCTTATCATATCCGTATCCATTATAATTTTTCGGATACAGATACGGATAGTCTCGGATACGGATATGGATCGGATATATATATATTAAATATTACGGATACGGATCGGATATCGGACGGATACGGATATTTTTAATAATTAGCTTGTTAATTATAAAACATCTATTATATAATTAAAATATTAGTCACTAATTATATCATAGTGTTATATTGTTAATCAAAATATATATATATATATATAGAGGTGGGCTACGGTGAGTTGCGAAGTAAAACGCGTTTCTACTTCACGCCGTATTTTTATTTTGAAAGTCCAAACGACCGATCCGAACCGTTAGATGTTTAATCCATATTGAAATGTGCTTGGACACCAAATTTTACATTTTTTTTAATTTTTTTTACTATTTATTAAGCATTTTTGAAAATTGCTGTTTTGCTGTGAACAGTAAAAAACAGTAAAATTTTCTGGACCATCAGATCAGCGACTTTCAAAATTGCTTAATAAATAGTAAAAAAATTCCAAAAAATGTAAAATTTGGTCTCCAATCACA
Organism: Carex rostrata; assembly: GCF_964058835.1. Taxonomy (NCBI): domain Eukaryota; kingdom Viridiplantae; phylum Streptophyta; class Magnoliopsida; order Poales; family Cyperaceae; genus Carex; species Carex rostrata. The sequence continues at coordinate 5,706,412 of NC_135947.1, read as the reverse complement.
TTTCAATATGGAGAACAAGATGAACGGTTCGGATCGATGTTTTGAACTTAAAAATCACAAAATATGAGCGTGAAGTAAAATAGTCGCTTTACTTCGCAACTCACCGTAACCCATCTCTCTCTCTCTCTCTCTCTATATATATATATATATATATATATTCAATTTAATAAATTATTGGTACAATATGCAATTTAATAAATCAATTTAAGAACATATAGCACATTTGTTGTGGTTTAAAAGTGTAAATAGTCGGATACGGATAGTGAAAAGTCTTATTGTATCCTTATCCGTTATAATTTTTCGGATACGGATATGGATACGGATAGTTTCGGATACGGATATGGATCGGATAATTTAGGTGATTTTCCGAATTTGGATCCGGACGAAATCGGATAATATCTGATCCGTTTACACCCCTATAGGCAACTGCCTACCTTTGAAAAAAAAATTAATTTGGATCAGGTTCAAAAATGAATCTTGCCTAGGCTACCCCTGGCCAGTCCAGCCCCATTAAATCTGCCTAGCCAAAATTTTTAATTAGCGCTACTCGCTACCTTTCTAAGTTCAAACCTGCTAACTTAACCAACCCACTAGTCCGTTACCCTTCTAATTTCTAAATAAAGAGAGATAGAGAGGTGATTGAGGCAATTGCGCAAGAGAAAATGTAGCAAGGCGCGGAGGAGAAAAAGGAGAGTGCACAAAGGAGATAGCCTTTGCCCTGCCAACGCCATGAGCCCGTGACTGGTACGGTACCACCTCTTTGCTCTTAACCCTATTTTTTTTAATTAGATAATAATAGAGTTTTGCATGTATAATTTGTACATTCATGAATGGCTTGATCTAACTGGAGTTTAGCAAAGCTCAAAGATAACCCTAATTTTTACATTCATGAATGGTCGTGATCCCGTGACTGGTACTGGTACGCTCTTGAACTTTATACCAATTCCATGTATAATTTGTACATTATTAATGGCTTGATCTAATTGGAGTTTAGCAAAGCTCAAAGATAACTTAATTAAGAAATTCTAGTTTGTTATGTTTTTCAAATAGAAACGATGATAATGTAAATAGATGAGAAAAATAATAGAGAAGGGAGCCTAGATACGGAATTAACTTCAAATTAGTTGTTTACAGTGAATAAAAATGTCTATTTTACAAAATATTGATAGATTTTGTTCTTTTTGTTCACCTTGTCTAAATTATAAATGAGTTATAAATTACAGAACCATTTGAAAAACATCCAATTTATTATAATGATTGTGTGGCTCTGTTGTTTAATTTAAATTTGGCACTGATTTGTGATATGTAAAATAATACTTGTGATAAATTTTTGACTGTGTTGAAATCTTTGATGTTCATTTCTATTATCTTGACTTTTTATTTATTTTGATTGATGTTGTAATTTTTGTTATGTTTATAACTTTTTTGCAACATATATGTTCTCGAGGAGGGTTCCAATGCCTCATGTCTTTCATACCTCATATTTTATATCTTCATTTTCAAAGTCCAAATTGTCGATCCGAACCTTTCAACCTGATATATATACTAAAATATAGTTAGGGATGAAATTTTATAATTTTTGAAATTTTTTTACTATTTTTTAAGATGGATAGAAAATCACTGTTTTTTTTAACAATTCAAACAGTGATTCTGCACCTATCTTAAAAAATAGTAAAAAAATTACAAAAAATATATAATTTCATATCCATGCATATTTTAGTATAAATATTATGTTGAATGGTTCGGATTGACAATTTGTACTTTGAAAATAAAGATATAAAATATGAGCTATGATGAGGTATGAAAAAGATGAAGCATTGGAACCCTCGTCTGTGTTCTCCTATTTAGTTGCACTATAAATATTTCTGCCTACTTCCGACAAGTCATCTCACAAGTCACAATAGAGATCGATGGTGCCAATAAGGGAGCTTTAATACACCACTTTCTTTTAGTTTAGTATTATATTTTTCAAATTAGAAGACAGGAGAAAAAGAAATACAAAAGAGGAAACAAAGACAAATAAAAAGTATAAAACAACCCAAAGGTAACTTCGTAAAAATAACTTGCAAGCAGTGGTCATGTAAAATTTAGCAGAATAAATCATTATTTAACTTTCTTAGTCAAAATGATGTTGCCTTTTTTGGGACTGCCAGCACTTAGTAGGTCTAGCATGACGCTTGTGTGCATAGAAATATAAGAGCCTATTTATATTCCTTCTATGTTTTGACACTCTGGCATTGCTCTCTGTTTAAGATCCGATTAGCAGCATGAGCTGATCTATAAATCCCAACTGAATTTGGAAATAATCCTCTTCATAATATGACAATCTTCCTCTTCTATTTTCAACAACTCCAAACAATTTCTAAATTATATTCTGCTTACACTGCAAAACTGCAATTGTGGCAATGAACCATGAACTTCGTAGTATGAACAGAGTAAAGTAATAAGATGTATAGAACTATATTCTATGTTAAGGTTACAACTATTATAGTCTTTAAATTTCTTTTATTGAAAGAAAGAATGAACATAGATGATTGCACCAGATGATTCTTGTAACATTGCGTATCTATACATTTTGGGTTAGAGAAGTACACAAGGAAGTAAAATTGATAATTGTTAAAACAAAAATGTCATAGCTACATCATATATTTGGCAATAATGGTAAAAGTAAACCCACTGCAGACAGTCACAATTTACAAACTTATTATTCCTGTAGGAGCTTTTAGAGCTTGTAGTACCTGCTTGTTTCTTTGTACGATGATCTACGCTTGTGGTTGAAACTTCCAAGTTGCACTGAATAAAATGCTTGTAAACCTATATTTACATCATTTATATATCCATCTAAGCAGCCAATTCTTCCCCTCCAGATAGATCCATTGATGCAGAGAACAAACATTGCTGGGCAAATCTCCTTTGGCAGCGACTAATTGAAACAAAATGCATGAAGCAGTAGATGCAAGCATGCATTATTGTACTAGTTTCTGCCGGAGGAGATCTCGCCCAGTAATGCTTCTTGCATGTCACCTCCTTTGAGCTCTTGACATCTGGTTATTTGGTTTGATGTAGTTCAACTTAAATGTTCATTATTTATAGAAGTCAGAATGATGTTTACTCTTGTCTCTAGTGGTACAGAAAGCTACTTTATGCACTAGATATTCCAAAATTTGTAGCAGCCAGTAGCTGTGCACATTTTGATCATAATCCTGGCATAGAATACTGCTTTAATATGGCATATGCTGCATTTGATCCTTCGTAACTTATATATCCATGTAAAAAGTACTTAAGTTGATGCATCTCTGTGTGAGTGAGCATGCACAATTTGTGGCTTCACTTGTTTGGCTGTCATGACTCATGAGCCAAATTACCATGTGCACCTTTGGAAATTTTATGTGTGTTTTTCTGAAAAAAATTATCCAAATTAATAAGTTGTTTTTCTCGCATGCTTTAAGTATAAAATATTATTACTGGCCACTACTCCCATACATTTTTTACTTAGCACAGTCCTCTCAAATCCACCACAAGCATCAACTCTCAACTGGAAGGAACCAACTAGATTTGGAGGCCCCTGGCAACAAATCAACTTAGGCATCAAACTTGGAAGATCCAAGAGAATGTGCTCTAATCGTTTTTCCTGATAAAAGAGAAAATTCTTGTTTCATGTTTTGCCCTTTTCTGAGTTCAAAAGCCATATAGTAGAAAGTAGGGCAAATTTTTTTTATGCCACTCCAAAACTTTGAAATTATGGAATTGCCACCCCAAAACTTCAAATGAGTTTTTTGCCACTCCAAAATCAATCAATTTATGAAATTGCCCTCTTTATACAGCTGATATACTTATTTAATTAAAATTATTCTGAAAAGTGTTGTATAAAAACCGTATTTTTGTATTTCCAATTTTACCCTTCCTTCAATTAAACAGAGAAAATATGAAATTGGTTCTCCAGCGATCTCTCTCTCTCTCGCCGAGCACCCAAACTCTCCTGTTTCTCGCGATCTCTCTCTCTCACTCGCTGAGCACCTCAACCAAGTCGAAAAAGCTAAACCTGAGAATCTCTTCTCCTCTCTTTCACCCTTCCCTTCTCTTCGCTTCTCATTAACTCATGGTTCCCTTCTCTTCTTCTTCGATCGGAAATTCAGGAAAACCTGAGAATACTAGCTTTGTGAATCAATTTCTGGAATTAGGAAATGCTCTAGGTTTCACCTGCCTCTATATGGTTCATAATAATAACAAAATTGATATTTAAATTTTGAACTTGGTCATCATTCAACTACAAACACCTGGTTGTCCTGTCTTAGATTTATTACAGTATTAGTATTGGTTTGAATTTTTGTGGATTTTGTCTTCTTATGTGTTTAATTGAGGTTTTATGTAGGCAGAAAGGTTTAATTGAGGCTCTAAATTCAAAATCTAACAAAAGTAAAAACTTTGTATCTGTCATTTGGAAGCATGTTTAGGAACATGCCGTTGTGTTCCCGTACCAATATATACTGGCAGAGGTTTCAGCTCTGTGGATCAGAATGGCAATCCCTGCCTTTAGGTTGGTTATAATTTTTTCTCCTTTTGCTTTAATTTTTTAATTATAATGTACAAATGCCAAATATATTTAATATGCAGATCCAGAGCAACCCAAAAATGATAAAGCAACCATCCTTTCTGATAGTATCCAAGTGCTGAAAGATTTAGATGCTGAAGTAAATAGACTAAAAGCTGAATATGCCTCGCTATCTGAAGAATCTTGTGAGGTAATACTGTAATTAGAGACCTAGACAATTGCAATTTCAATGGCTAATATTTAATTGGCATGCTTGAATTCTGCAAGTTTTCAGTCAACCCCTCATTCATGCCAAATGATCCTAAACTAATTCCTACAATTGCAATTTCAATAGCGTAAATTAACTGTAGTTGTTTAATTAGTCATGGTTTCTACATAATTCTGTCTGAACTTATGCTCAGTTGTGTTATCAAGCCCAGTTACAATCCCTAAGTAACTGTGATGTTCTTTATTAACAGCTGACACAGGAGAAAAATGAGCTTAGAGATGAAAAAACCTCCTTGAAATCTGAGATTGACAGCTTAAATACTCAATACCAGCAAAAACTCAGAATGTTATACCCCTGGTCTGGACTGGACCATCCAGATGTCATGGGGACTTATACATTTCCAGACATGCATCTTACTCACTTGAAAGGCTTAACTGGTTTGCAAGGCAGAACTAGAAAATTCAAATTAGAGGGACTGACATGTAAAATACATTGTGTGGTGATTGGGATTTAAAACCCAGACAACAGTGGAATTCTAACCACTAAACTACAAATCACACATTTAAACATTTTATGTGGGGAGTGAACCTTATAAAAACTTTTAAATCAATTAAATTTCAATATTTTTTATTAAAATTAAATTTCAATATATATATGGTTTGTACCTGCTGATATACAATATATGTTTTGTAGCTAATGCTCCATTTATTTTATGTAGGATTATTAGGGCATTTTTAGTCGAGTAGCAGAAGATTGTGAAGAAGGTGCTCAAGATCCAGAAGGCCAAGGAAAAGGTGTCAAAGAGCTAAACTCGTCGAATCAGAAAATGAAGAAACATTTTGAATAATTTTTGAAAAATATGTTTTTTATACAACACTTTTCAGAATAATTTTAATTAAATAAGTATATCAGTTGTATAAAGAGGGCAATTTCATAAATTGATTGATTTTGGAATGGCAAAAAACTAATTTGAAGTTTTGGGGTGGCAATTCCATAATTTCAAAGTTTTAGAGTGGCATAAAAAAAAATTTCCCTAGAAAGTAAAGTCAAATTCAATACCTAGCAATTAGAGATACTAGTGCATACTTCGATATTTTGCAAATGGATTCCTCAAAGGCTTATGAAACAAATAATTAATGGAAGAGGGTCCACATTAGAATATCGGTCAATTCACACCTGAATAGAGAAACCGACCCTCAATGCCAAACAAATGGCTTTCAATCGAGCACTTTTCAATTCAGTGTGATTATTAATTGTATTTGATCATGGAAAACAAATGTAAACCATCTGATCAAAGTTGGACAGTTGGGATTAAGATATCAATGTGCTGCTATTTGGGCATGAATAGGTCTAAAAAAATCTTTCATGGGGGTTAAGTTTCTGCTACAAATTAAAAGAACAAAGAATCTGCTTGATTGCAGTTTAAATTAAAAAAAAAAAAATTACTTTATAGAACAGAAGCATTCTCTTCCACAAGAGGAAAAGGAAGACAAAGGGGACCATTTGTAGAAAGAAATATTTTGAAGGAATATAGTTTTGCTCCCAGAATGTCCTTGAGTATATCCAAATTTGAACCAGAGTGATATAAAGCCATCAAATATTCAGCAACAAACTCAAAAATTAGCATCAAATTGGTGAAATGCATGGACAATCTTGTTAGGTCTAGAATAAGAGTGTATTTCTCCACTGACAGGACAGATGCCAAGTTTTGGCTGTTGATCTTGCCAAAGGAGAATTGCCCTGCCATTTAGCCTCACAGTTTTTGAAAAGCTGTGACATCCAAATTGAGGTTTACATGTAAATGTTCAACGAGCACTGCTAATTGGTGATTTTTTTTTTCTGTGAATGAAGTTAGCATGGTCCTGTCGTGTTCTTATTATTTTTTCATGCTTTCCAAAATGAATAATTCCAATATTCATCCATTTTTTAGTTGTACATTCAACTCTTATTATACATATATTTAAACAATAGTTGTAGATGTGTTCTTAATTATATAGATAGGACATGTGTTAAATTTGGGTCGATTTGAAAGACATTTTGCCTTCCATCATATAAAAAAGTTTCACGTTGAGTTTTAATATTATTATGATGAATGACCAATTAAATCTCAAATGACTCAAATTTGATACACACGTACTAAATAATTGAGAACACATCTACAATTTAAAAAAAAAATTAAATATATTTTAAATATATGCATCGTAAGAGTTAGATGTACCATGAATGTTGGATTTGTGCCTTTCAAATTAATAAATTAATTCCTTTGTTCTTTCGTAGTTGGAATTGTTACCCCCTTTAAATTTTGATTATCTTCCACTTAAAGCTATGTAACATTATTACCAACGATTGGTTTAGTAAAGTCAACTGAAAAAAGTGTTTCCCGTAGGAAAATTTTGTCAAGTAACTGATAAATTACTTCTATTGTACTCCGCTATACCTAGTTTTCCATCTCTTTTTACCATATAAGCACATGAATCCGTCCTTGACTATGATGCTTATTGTTGCGTTTTCTTTTCTATCATTAGATAAACCTGAAGAACATATTATAATACAGCAATTAATGATCCATGCTGAATCTCAGAATATGGGTAAATGGTTGCATGACCAGTACAGCATATCAGGCATGGGGAATTTTGATTTTAGGATGCGTAATACAAGTGTGATTTTTACTGCAATGGTAATACAACAGTAATCGATGTCAAATTACAATGATGATAATTCAGACCAGAAATCAGTTGCAATTCTTTTTAATAGAGATCTGGTATCACAGCAAAGGGCAAACATGAAACAAGAATTTTCTCTTTTATCTGGAATATGGATTAAAGCACATTCTCTTGGATCTTCCAAATTTGATGCCAAAGTTTATTATTTTGCCAGGGGCCTCAAAATCTAGTTGGTTCTTTCCAATTGAGAGTTGATGCTTGTGGTGGATTTGAGAGGACTGTGATAAGTAATACTAAAGTTTTTCATTCAGTTGTTAACAATGCAAAAATATATGGGAGTACTGGCAGGTAATTAGGCTGAAGACAGCTAGTCAAGGCATAAACTAATTGTGCATGCTCACTCACGCAGAGATGCATCAACTTAAGTACTTTTTACATGAATATGATAAGTTATGAAGGATCAAATGCAGCATATACCATATGAAAGTAGTATTCTATGCCAGGACCGGTATCAAAATGTGCACGGCTACTGGCTGCTACAAAGGAATATCTAGTGTATCAAGTAGCTTTCTGTACCATTATTCTGACTTCTATAAATAAGGAACGTTTTAATTGAACAACTATCAAACCAAATAACCAGATGTCAACATCTCAAAGCAGGTGACATGCAAGAAGCATTACCGGGCGAGATCTCCTCTGGCAGAGACTAGTGCAATGCATGCTTGCATTTAATGCTTCATGCATTTGTTTGATTAAGTCACTGCCAAAGGAGATTTGCCCAGCAATGTTTGTACTTTGCATCAATGGATCAATCTGAGCTGGAAGCATAACCTGGTAATTAGTTGGATATATGTGCTGTAAATTTAGGTTTACAATTTTTTTTTGTTCTAATAAAACTTGGAACCTTCTTTTTTTTTTTTGAGGAGAAAGCCCTTAGGTGATAAAACTTGAAATTTGCAACCACACGCTATGTAGTATAAAGAAACAAGCAAGTACTACTAGCTCGACACCTCTTGCAGGAATAATTAGTTCATAAATTGTGACTTTGTCTGGAATAGGTTATATAATTATTGCCCAAATATACGATATAGCTAAGCTATATCATGTAGAATTTTTCTTTAACAAATTATCAACCTCTCATATTTTTTGTAACCCAAAATGTATACATATGTAATTTTTTTTTTATAAGGTTTATAAATATGCAATGTTACAACTTTCAAGGATTAATTTTTCCTCATTGATGTCTGAGTATTTTTTTTTGACAAAGAAAAAGGGTCTAGTCCTTGTTTCATTAATCATTTTGAAGTTACAAAAGATATGTAACTAAGTAAGAAAAGCAATTCTGCTCAAAACATTTGAGCATAAAGCAAATGAAAAGAAACTAAAGAAAACATAATAAAATAGAAAGAAACCAAAATTTAAGTGCGCTCAGTAAGTAAAATAAGCTAATTCATTCTTGTTGAGATCCTGTTAATGAACTATATCTCCATTGTGCTTCCACTTGTTGGGCATTGCAGTATTCTTCTCTAAAAGTTCTGCTGCAGCGTTCCCTCCATATTACAAATTGTGTGATTAACAATATGGATCTTTCTTTCTTGCTAAACTTTGATTCCTTGAGACTCACTACAGTGTTTTCATTCCTGTATGATATTCCTCCAGGTATTTTAACCTTCATCCTTAATTCTATTATCCTGTATAATAACTTTGCTTGTACACATTCACTGAATAAATGTGAAACCGATTCAGATTGTACCTTGCACATGATACATCTGTTAGTGAGACTCCATCCCCGTCTATTTAAATTATCGATCGTCAGTATTTTATTGAAGCACAATAACCATGCAAAAACCTTGAACCTTGGAGGCGCCTTTAATTTCCATATTCTATGGACTGTTTCCTTTCTACTTGGTCTGTTCATTATCGCTTGATATGCTGATTTCACCGTAAAAATTCCTCCTTCTGTCCATCTCCATTTAATTCCATCTTCTGTTTGGGATAGCTGCACCATTGATGTATTGATTGCATTCTCTAAGTTTATCATTTCACTTGTTGCTTCCTCTGAAAGGTTATGTATGAAGCAATTTTGAAAAGAACCCGAATTGAAAACTTCTTGCAGTGTTGTTTCGTTATCCAATGCATATGTATATAAGTTTAGATAATCTTGGCATAATAATCCTAAACCCCAGTTCTCCATCCAGAATCGTATGGTAGAACCATCTCCTGGCAATCTTATCATTGATATGATAAACTTGGAATATACACCCTTCAGAGTTTTATTGAAGAAGTATGAGTTCGGATAAGGCCTTTGCAAACCATTTGTGATTTTGAATATTGTCTTCCACAATCTCTGTTTCGGTTCAATCCATTGCCATAACCATTTCATTAGCAATGCCTCATTAAACATGGCTAGATCCATCACACCTAAACCACCCATCTTCTTAGGTTTGCAAACCATTTCCCAATTCGCCAAGTTAAATTTTTTTGTTGTTGGACTTGCACCATGCCACAAGAAACGCTTCTGAGTATTTAGTTTATAACAATCATCTAGGTTCATTGTTAAAAATTATAACGGCTAGTAGCTTTAAATTGTAACGGCTAGTTGTAATTAATAGACTAGAAGTTAGCGGTTAGTGGTTGTAATTAATAATGCAATGGCTAGTTTTTTATTTTCTATAAATAGAGACACATGTAAAGAAAATAATACTATCACAATAATAAGTTGTTTTCTTAAATTTCTTCTCTCTTGTCTTACAAAAAATAACATGATATCAGAGCCATAGATCTGAAATTCTGTACAAGTGTCATCTAAAATAGCAAAGCTAGTCGCTACCAGCAAAGAGAAGAAAAAAGAGTCCAGAGCCAAAGAGCCAAGAACTCAATCAATGTCAAAAAAGTAGAGTCACGAGCCACAGAATCAATAACTCAACAAGTATCAAAAGAAAGAAAGATAAGAGCCAAAATAGTCATTTCTCTGCACGTACCAAAAAATCAGTAACAAAATTTTAGTATTTGTTCTTACCAATAAAGAACCAAAACAATTTCAAAAACACACAAAAAAAAGGATAAAGTACGGATAGATATTTAATCTTACCAAAACTTTCTTAAAAATCTTTCTTAACCAAAAAACTGTTTTTTGATCCGTTGATATTTTTAATAATTTCATAAACGAGCTTTACATCTGTTGTTATTTGTGACTTTCATAAAAATATTGAATACCTTTTTTTCGATTATTTTTTTTAATCAGATTCACATAAGAAAGAAAAAAAATTCTGAAAAACCAAACAATAACCATGATACAAAACTCTGGTCTCACCAATCACCAAAGCAATCCTAATAGTTGTTCAAATTGTCAAAAACAGGGCCACACCTGAGATTGGTGTTGGTTCTTGTATCCGAATCTCGAGTTGAAAGGGTGGAAAGTAGCAGAGAAAAGAGGGAGAGATGAATTGGATTGGACTGGGGGAGATGCACCTGCTTCCCACTCATGTGTCAAAAACAATTCAATCCCGATGACACGGCGGCATCTTCTCCAACAAATCCTTGGAATGCTTAATAAACAAATTCATGCCACAAACAATTCAATCCCGGTGCCACGACATCTTCTCCAACAAATTCTCGAAATGCTTTCTAACGAAATTCAAAATAAGAGCTCATGTGGTATTGCTTCTAACTCAAAAGATTTATTAATTTTTCAATCAAATTATTATAGATAGTGGTGCAACAGACCATATGTTTGGTAACAAACAATTATTGTCAAATCTCAAACCGACCAATGGTAATAAATATGTCTTGGTTGCGAACGGCATAAAATAAATAGCACGGGAGAAATTAACTTATGCAATACACAAATTAAAAATTGTTTTATATTTAGAAATATTTCTCATAAACTTAATTTCTGTCAATAAATTAACACAAGAATTAAATTATATTGCAATATTTTTATGTAAAAATATTGTATTTCAAGACCGGGAAATCAGCATCAATATTGGTGAAGGGTTTCTTGAAAATGGACACTATCTTTTAAACTCCAAAATAAATTTTTGTGCTTCCACAAAAGTCGTTAACTCTGGCCTTTGGCATAAGAGACTTGGGCATCATTCTGACAAAATTTTACATAGCATCTTAGATTTTAAAATTTTGAATTGTACTAATTGTAAAATTTCCAAGTTAGCAAAACAAACAAATATTCCTTTTTTCTCTTTCTACTAGCAAAAATAAAGTTATTTTTGATTTAGTACATTTTGATGTATGGGGACCGGCCCCAATTGATTCATATAACATATTCAAATATTTTGTTTTATTTATTGATGATTTTTCAAAAGCAACTTGGTTATTTTTAAATAAATATAAAGATGAAGTGTTTGATTGTTTTTATGAATTTTTATGTCTCATAGAAATACAATTTAATGCAAATTTAAAAGTTTTTAGATTGGTCAATGGAACTGAATTTATAAATAAAAAAAATTCAAGTCTCTTTAGAGAAAAAATATTATACATCAAACAACTTGTATAAATACTCCCGAACAAAATTGAGTATCGAAAAAGAAAAATAGACATTTATTAGAAATGACCACGATCTTTATTATTTCAAAATAATGTTCCTAAAATTTATTGGTCGGATCCCGTACTTTATGCCACTCATATAATCAATAGATTACCTAGTGTTATTTTAGAAAACAAAAGTCCATTATAAATTTTTTATCAACAAAAAATCACTTATGACCATATGAGAGTATTTGGTTGTACAAGTTTTGTACATATCAAAAGAAATGACAAACTTGATTTTGTATCACAAAAAACTATTTTCTTAGGATACTCATCCTATAAAAAAGGTTATAAATGATGTGATCCAATTAATAAAAAATTGTATCTTTCTAGAAACGTTTCATTTTTTGAAAATGAACCATATTTCAAAAAAAAAAAAATTCATCAACATATCTAAATAGTCAAAATAACAATATAGTTGTCTTACTTAGATGATATAAATTTTATTCCTAGAAATAATAATCAAGTTGAAATTAATAATCAAGAAAATAAGACTATTAATGACATAAATAAAAACGAAAGGGAAAAAAGTTCAATGGTTAGAAGATCATCTAGGAAATGACAACCATCAACTAGACTTAGAGATTATGTAACTTATTCGGTACAACATCCAATTGAAAATTTTGTTTCATATGACAATATCTCAACCGAATATCATACATTTCTCACTAGCATTGAAAAAGAATTAGAACAAAAAAATTACCAAGAAGCAATTAAAAGTCCAATTTGGTGTAAGGTTATGAATGAGTAATTAGAAGTCTTAGAACAAAATGAAACTTGAAAAATTATTTCTCTACCAAAAAATAAAAAAACCAATTGGTTGTAAATGGGTATATTAAACCAAATATAATAGTGATGGTACCATAGAAAGATAATAAAGCAAGACTTGTAACTAAATGATTTACTCAAACCTATGGCATAGACTATAACGAAATCTTTACACCAGTTGTAAAAATGAATACCGTAAGAATTTTATTTTCTATTGCCATAAATAATGATTGGGACCTCTACCAAATGGATGTCAAAAAATGCATTTCTTCAAAGAATACTTGAAGAAGAGATGTATATGACATTACCACCCAGTCATAAATTGGAAACCAATTCTAACTTGGCTTATAGACTTTACAAATCAATTTATAGATTGAAGCAATCTCTACGTGGTATGGCAAGCTTAGCTTTTATTTAATTTCTTACAATTTTAAAAGTAGTAATGCCGATCATTTTTTATTTACTTAATGTGATGGTACCAATAGAACTCTCATTTTAGTATATGTAAATGACATTATAATTAAGACAACTAAATGCTGGAAATAATTTTGAGCAAATTTAAAAAAATAAGACACAACTAAAAGAAGATTTTAATATAAAAGATTTAAGATACCTTAAATATTTTTTAGAAATAGAGGTAGCCTCTTCGGATAAATGACTATTTATTTCTCAAAGAAAATATGCACTTGATTTGTTAAAAGAAATCGGTAAGTTATGATGTAAACCGGCCTCTACCCCAATTGACAAAAAATGCAAATTAAATAGTGAAGATGGTGAACCTTTAAAAGACATAAACCAATTTGAAAGACTTGTAGGAAAATTGATCTATCTAACGGTTACATGTCCATATATATTTTTTTTCCGTAAACCAAATTAGTAAATTCATACACTCACTAAGAACACCACATTTAGAAGCCGTAAATAGAATTTTGAGATTTTTAAAAAATAATCCCAATAAAGGTATTTGGATGAAAAATAATAATTCTAATGATATATGTAGATATTCCGATGCAGATTGAGCCGGAAACTTCGATAGAAAATTGACAACCGGTTTTTGCACATTTGTACGCAGAAATCTAGTAATATGAAAAAAACAAGAAATAAAATGTTATAGCACGATCAAGAGTTGAAGCTGAATATCAAGAGTTCAAGAGTTGAAATCTAATATCAAAATGTTATTGTACAATATATATATTCCTAACTTGAGGGGGAGTGTTAAAAATTATAATGGCTAGTTGTAATTAATAGACTAGGAGTTAGTGGTTAGTTGTTAGTAGTTAGGAGTTAGTAGTTGTAATTAATAGTGCAACAGCTAGTTTTTTATTTTCTATAAATAGAGACACATGTAAAGCAAATAATAAAATCACAATAATAAGTTGTTTTCTTAAATCTCTTCTCTTTTGTATAACAAAAAATAACATCATTCATCCATTTATTTTAAAATTTTAAGTCTCCATAACAAATGATTGCTCACACTTCTATATCTGATTACTCTACCCTGTTCTTCCTTACTAAGTTCACGGTTTATTGTACTATTGCAATGTAAGCAGACTTTTATTAGAAGTTGTATGGAGCCATTGAAAAACAGAAGAGAGATTGTGGTATAATTTAAGTCTCTTATTTTCAAATTCACTTGGGGTTAAAACAAGTCATGATGCTAATCGGTGCTTAAACAGAGAGCAACGCACTAGTGTCAAAAAAAAAGGAATATAAACAGACTCTTGCATTGTAGATTTGTAGGCACACCATCTTGATGCTAGATCCATTAAGTGTTGCCACTCATAAAATAGGCAACATGACGTAACTAAGAAAGTTGAATAATGATTTAATCTGTTAAATTTTACGTAACCACTGTTTAGAAGTTACATCATATGCTATTATGACTTGTGAGATGGTATTGAGATCTACATTGTAGGCACCATCTCTATTTGAAAAAAAAAAAAAATACTAAACTAAAGGAAGGTGGTGTATATAAGCTCCGTTGTAGGCACCATCTCTATTATGACTTGTGAGATGGTATTGAGATCTCAACCTGCTGGTCCATCTGGAAGCAACGGAATAAAAAGATTTTTGAAGGGCAAGAGGTTCCGCTTAAGGTAGTAGAGGAAAACATCCTGCAAGACGCAAAGCTGTGGTTGAGACTGTGCTAGAGAGGCCTTCGTGCCTGTTGTATTTTTTATTAGTTGTTTGATGTTTTTTTATTTCTGCTTTTCTTTTTTCTTTTCAGCCACTGTCAGTATTTTCAAAAAAAAACAGAGAGATGGTATTGAGATCTACATTGTACAAAATTGCACCTGCTCACTGTAATTTGAAATAACTTATGTTTTAATAATTTCAATTTCTGTTGGAAAATAAGCTGGTATCACTACTGGTACATGATACGAGCATGCAAGTGCAGAAGTGGTACGCAGTGGTATGTTACTGGCGTAGAGGAATTCTGCTCCAGCATTTTATCTTAATTGCAGTGTATTTTACTTAATTTAAAATTTCAGCTAGAGATACAGGTTAATTAGATAGAGGCGATGTACAAACATTTTTTTTTAATATATCAGTTAGTAGGCATCTGGCCAACTAACCTTAAAAAAAAAATATTATTTTGCACTGAAGTAGAAATTACACTTGAAATTGTGCTCCCAGAAAACAGAATTGCTCATGCCAGAAATGCTCTACACGTGCATACGCTTCCATGCCCTGTGTCTGCTGTGTGAAACTTCTCACTTAAACAATTTTATGGTTAAGCTGTCATGCATATTATTATTTATCATGTTGTTCAAGGTTTGTTTCATGAAAAGATAAAAAGCAGAGTACTGTTGAGCTTAATAACCAGCAAAAATGAATAGCGTACGTCAACGGCTCTTAATTATTTATCAGTAAAGTATCATAGTCAAGAACGTATGTATGTGCCCATATTCTCCAAAGAGTTTGAAAAGTATGTAGTGGAGTACCAGAAAACATATTTGTCAGGTAATAAAAGAAATATCCATAGAACACATTTTTCACTGTTATGCAATGCTACTTGTTCAGTTCGTTACTTGCAGTTTGCCTTTGTTTTACGGAATGTATCATGGTTTTTCAGTTTGGATATACTGTAGTACATGCTTGGACTCAAAAGATTATTCCAGGATTTTTTGTTTTTGCACATGGCCCCTTTTCTCTGCCTTTTTCCCTTTCCGTTGTGGAATACAGAATATTTCTTTTCTCTAAGTATATATATCTTCATAAAGTAAATCTCCTTTTGTCCATTTATTAGGCAATCCTACAGATTTTGTAATTCATAGTAGGGCAGTATATTCAGGTGTGAATAGAAACCTCTTCCATCAATTCTAATCTAAGCCAATGCGGAATCAAGTTAACAAATATTATTTTTTAATAGTTGAATTTGACTCTCTACTTCTGAAATATGACTATTGAAGAACTATAATTATGGTCTATTGAACATTGGGCAAATACCAAACAGTTTTTTTTATCATTTTATGGGGATTAGGGAACAGAGCACATTTCTGGGGATCTTCAAAATATAATGCATGTTATTCTCAAGATTTGAACATGTGTCTCTCTGAAGAGAGACGAGGACTCATGCCACTACACTTAGCCCGCAGTGTAAATATAATGCTTGGGTTAATTTCTCTGTGGGGCATCAAGATCAAGTTCTCTTTCTTTTTGAGAGTGTTAAATCAAACATGACTTTGCTGTTTTTTTTACTTCTACAATATGGCTTTTGAACTCAGAAAAGGGCAAACATGAAACAAGAATTTTCATTTTTATCAGGAATAGGAATTAGAGCACATTCTCTTGGATCTTATAAGTTTGATGCCTAAGTTGATTTTGTTGCCAGGGGCCTCAAAATCTAGTAGGATCTTTTCAATTGAAAGTTGATGCTTGTGGTCAATCTGAGCGGACTGTGCTAAGTAAATAATGTATGGGAGTACTGCCCGGTAATATTATTGTATACTTAAAGCATGCAAGAAGAACAAGATCAATAGAAAATCGAAACTTATTTGAATTAAAAAATTTAGAATAAAACACATTTTTTTAAAAGGTTATATGCTAATTAGGCTCAAGACAGCTAGACAATTGTAAAGGCACAAATTAATTGTGCATGCTCACTCACACAGAGATGCATCAACTATAGCACTTTTTACATGAATATGGTAAGTTGTGATGGATAAATGCAGCATATGCCATATGAAAACAGTATTCTATGACAAGACCAAGATAAAAATGTGCACGGTTACTAGCAGCTATAAATTTTGGAATATCTGGTGAATCAAGTAGCTTTCTATACCACTAGAGACAACATGACCCATCATTCTGACTTCTATAAATCAGGAACATTTTAATTGAACAACAATCAAACCAAATAACCAGATATAAAGAGCTCATAGGAGGTGACCACATGCAAGAAGCATTGCCGGGCGAGATCTCCTCTGGCAGAGACTAGTACAATAATGCATGCTTGCATCTACTGCTTCATGCATTTTGTTTGAAAAAAGTCGCTGCCAAAGGAGATTTGCCCAGCAATGTTTGTTCTTTGCATAAATGAATATATCTGGGGTGGAAGCATAGCCTGCTAATTAGTTGGATATTTGTGCTGTAAAATTAGGTTTACAAGCATTTTTTGTCTAATACAACTTGAAATTTGCTACCACAAGCAAAGAAGTATAGTATAAAGAAACAAACAGGTACTACAAGCTCTAAAACATTTTGCAGGAATAATTAGTTCATAAATTGTGACCATCTAATATAGGTTTTACCATAGTGTCGAAACAAAGACGAAATATAAACAGGCTCTTGCATTTCAAGACACTCTAGAGTCATGCTAGACCCATTAAGTGCTGGCAGTCCCAAAATAAGGAAACATCACTTAACTAAGAAAGTTGAATAATGACTTATTCTTGTAAATTTTACATGACCACTGTTTGCATGTTACAGCATATGAGTTCAAAGGAAGCTGTTGCAGAGTCGGGAAATGATCGTTAGCTCAGCTGACAACTGCTAGGATTGCTATTTGCTAATGGCACAAATAGCATTTGGTTGCTTTATACTTTTTCTTGGTCTTTGTTTCTTTTCTTTCTTTTTTCTACTGCCTTGTTGAAAAAAAAAAAAAAGAACAGTTAATTGAAAAAAAGTGGTGTATAAAAGCTTCCTTGTTGGCACCATCTCTGTAATGACTTATGAGATGCTATTGAGATCTACATTATACAAAATTGCAACTGCTCATTGTAATTTGAAATAAGCACCTATAACGTTGATCATCTTTGTGTTTTAAGGATTTCAGTTTTTGCACTAAAGTACAAATTACACTTGCAATTGTGAACAAAAAAACAGTATTCTTCATGCCAGAAATGCTGTATGCATTGTACAACCATTGCTTGCATCTGCTCACTTTAAAATTTTACAGTCTAACTGTCACGAATTTTATTGTTTATCATGTTGTTCAGGGTTTGTTTCATGAAAAAAAAAGCAGAGTTCTGTTGAGCTTAATAACCAGCAAACATTAATTAATAGCGTACATCAACAGCTTTTTCTATTTTATCAGTAAAGTTCATAGTCAAGAACATATTTCTGAGCTCATATGCTCCAAATAGTTTGAAAACTATGTAGCAGAGAGTAAAAAAAAAAACTTATTTATCAGGTAATTGAAGAAAAAGAAATATCCATAAAACACATTTTTCACTATTATTCTCAAATCTCACAAAATCCTCTATGCATTTCACCCATGTAATGCTAGTTGTTGAGTTTGTTAGTTGTAGTTTAGCTGGTTCTATTGAATGTATCGATGGTTTATAAGTTTGGATATACTGTAGTACATGCTTGGACTGAAAACATTATTCCAGGAATCATATTTCTTTTTTGGTTTACACATTCCCCCTTTTTCTGCTTTTTCTCCCATTCCCCTGTGGAATACATTAGGGCCTGTTCGGCATGATACTATTCATGTTGGAAAAAGAAAATTCACTCAGACTGAATTTTTTTTCCCACGTGAACAGTAATTTTTCAGTTCCTGTTCCTATTCCTATTCCCACTGGGAACGCTGAACACGCCCTTATGATTTTTTTTTTTTTGGCATAGGTTACTCAATCCAGAATGTTTCTTTTCTCTGAGTATCTATATCTTCATAAAGTAAATCTCCTTTTGTTAATTTATTAAGCAATCCAACAGATTTTTTTTAATTCAAAGTACCGCAGTACCTTAACACTGCACAAACTTTTCTCCTGACCCTATTCATGCAAAAAGTAGACCAAATGGTCCCCTTTATCTGCCTTTTCCTTTTCCCTTGTGGAAGAGAATGCTTCTGTTCTATGAAGTAAACATTTCTATTCAATTTATTATGCAGCCAAGAAAATTCTTTGTTCTTTTTGTAACAGTAACTTAACCCCCCGTGAAAGATTTTCTAGACCTGTTCATGCCCAAATAGCTGGACAGTAACTTAACCCCCCATGAAAGATTTTTCTGCGCTAGGAGGTATTCTCCCGATCTAACTCGGATCCAGTCATCTGTGATGGTGCGGTCAGTGCGGGAATAACGCGGTGGCAACGATCTCCTTGCAAGCCTCCTCGCCTCAACAATGGCTCTATCATCTGATGCGGCTCCTGAACGATGGAGGATGGATCTGACAGGATCAAATCCGGGAGAGCTCTATGATCTGTTTCGTAGAGAGAGAGATATGTGGAATAGGAAAATCAGATGATTTGGAGAATATAGCAAATAGAGGGAATAAAGAGAATAGGATAGGGTGATTTTTTTTAGGTTTTAAGAGGAATTGAAGAGAATAAGAAGGTAGATCTGAAAGATGAAAGGATAATAAGAATAGCTAGAATAGCTAAATCAAGAATAGCTATCGTTTGTCTTATTAGAATAGCCAAATCTTAAAACATTTAGGAATAACATATTATAATAAAACAAAAAGTTTGGATTCCCTATTCTAGCTATTCTAACCCAATCAAACACTGAATAGGCTATTTCGAATAGCATATTCTCAACCCAACTAAACATGTTATTCCGAATAGCCTATTCTCAACCCAACTAAACACACCCATAGTTAGAATAGAGAGGGTCAATTGACGTGTTGTTAATACTTTTTTTATATTATCAATACGTAATTAAGTAAGCATTGAAGCCACTAACCTTCAACAAAAAGTAAGATTAATAAATTGAAAAGTGATTGATTAAAAGACGTTTGTTTGGTACCAAGGGTCGATTTCTCTATTCAGATGTGAATTGATCGAATTTCTAATGTGTACCCTTTTCCATTGATTCTTTTTTTAAGCCTTTGAGGAATCGATATGCAAAATATCATAGTATTTTCTAAGAACATATTTCGTGATTTGAATGTCTCTCTTGTGACCTTGCTAGGTATTTACTTCTACAACATGGCTTTTGAACTCAGAAAAGGGCAAACATAAAACAAGAATTTTTCTCTTTTATCAGGAAAGGAATTAGAGCACATTCTCTTGGATCTTCCAATTTTGATGCCTAAGTTGATCTTGCTGCTAGGGGCCTCAAAATCTAGTCGGTTCTTTCCATTGAGAGAGTTGATGCATGTGGTGAATATGAAAGGACTATGCTAAGTAATACTAAAAAATTTCATGCAGTTGTTGACAATGTAAAACATGTGTGGGTGTACTGGCATGCGATAATATTGTATACTTAGCATGCGAGAAGAACAAGGGAAATAAAATATCTAAACTTATTTGCACTTTTTTTTCAGAAAAAAATAATTAAATAACAGAAAGGCTCAACACAGCAAGACAAGTGTGAAGGCACAAATTGTGCATGCTCTGTCACATAGAGAGATGCATCAACTTAATTAAATAATTTTGTAAGTAGTTAACTAGTTATGAAGGATCAAATGAAGAATATGCCATACGAAAGCAGTATTCTATGGCAGTGCGTACCATGATCAAAATGTGCACGTCTACTGGCTGCTACAAATTTTGGAATATTTGGTGAACCAAGTAGCTTTATGTACCACTAGAGACAACAAGAGGCATCATTCTGACTTCTATAAATAAGGGACATTTAAATTGAACAACTATCAAACCAAATAACCATATGTCAAGAGCTCAAAGGAGGTGACATGCAAGAAGCATTGCCGGGTGAGATCTCCTCAGGCAGAGACTAGTACAATAATGCATGCTTGCATCTACTGCTTCATGCCTTTAGTTTGATTTAAGTCGCTGCCAAAGGAGATTTGCCCAGCAATGTTTGCACTTTTGCATCAATGGATTTGTCTAGCTGGGGTGGAAGCACAGCCTGCTTAGTTGGATATATATGCTGTAAAATTAGGTTTACAAGCGAAGAAGTACAGTGTAAGGAAATAGGCAGGTACTACTAGTTCTTAAACCTCTTAGATAAATAATTAGTGCCTAAATTTTGACTCTGTCTGCAATGGGTTTTACCATTAAAGCCACATATATCATGTTGCTATGACATTGATTTTCCTCCCATATGTATCTTATACATATATATACAGTGGTTTTTTTTAAGGTCAGTGAGTTTATAAGAAAAAGTATTTACAACGTCTCCCTATATGTTTACTCTAGTGACTATAATTACAATTTTGACTCTGTCTATATGCCTGATCATAAGCTATACATCATTTTGCAAATAAACCTAAAATTAATATTTAGAAAACTGATCGCCGTGCCTCTATTCTGGTACACTTACTGCCTCAGATTGTGTTATGCGACATGTTAACCTGGTTACTGTCTCATTAATGAGTTGTTGCACTGTATATAGATACAATGTTACAAGGATTAGTTTTTCCTCATTGATGTCTAGTATCGAGTTTATAACAACAATCTGGTGCAATCATCTAGGTTCATTCATCCATTTAATATAAAGATTTGAGCATCTATAATAAATGAAACCCTACATCTGATTACTTTACCCTGTTCTTCTTCGAAGTTAATCACTTTAATTGCATTCTTGCAGTGTAAGCAGAATATAATTACAAAGTGCATGTTTGAAGTCCTTGAAAATAGAAGAGGAATACTGTGGTATTATGAAGAGTCTTCTTTCCAAATTGACTCGGGGGTTAGAGCAGCTCATCCTGTTAATTGGTGTGTAAACAGAGAGCAATGCCATAGCATCAAAACAAAGAAGGAATATAAACAGGCTCTTACATTTCTAGGAACACAAGTGTCGTTCTAGACTTCTAGACCCATTAAGTGCTGTTAGTCCCAAGAAAAGTAAACATCACTCAACTAAGGAAGTTGAATAATGATTTATTCTGGTAAATTTTACATGACCACTATATGCATGTTACAGCGTATGATTTCAAAGGAAACTGTGCAGAGTGGCAAAACCATCGTTAACTCAGCTGACAACTATTAGGATTGCTATTTGCTAATGGCACAAATTGCATTGGGTTGTTTTAAACTTTTTCTTGGTCTGTGTTGCTTTTTCCTGCTTCCTTCTTATTTGTAAAAATAAAAATTGAACTAAATGAAGGTGGTGTATAAAAGCTCCCTTGTTGGCACCATCTCTATTATGACTTATGAGATGGTATTAAGATTTACATTGGACAAATTGCAACTGCTCACTGCAATTTGAAATAAGCACCCAAAGCGTTCATCGTCCTTGTGTTTTATGGACTTAAGTTTTGCACCGAGGTACAAATTGCACTTGAAATTGTGCTCCCAGAAAACATCATTCTTCATGCCAGCAATGCTGTACTTGTGCAACCATCGCTTCCATACCCTGTCTGCAACTTTTCACTTAAAAACAATTTTATGGTTAAGCGCTGTCATGCATTTTATTATTTATCATGTTTTTCAGGGTTTGTTTTATCATAAAAGAAAAAGGAGCAGAATGCTGTTGAGCCTAACAACCAGCTAACATGAATAGTGTACATCAACAGATTTTTTCTATTTTATCAGTAAAGTATCATAGTTAAGAACGTATTAATGTGCCCATATGCTCCAAAGAGTTTGAAAACTATGTGTGGAGTACAAGATAACTTATTTATCAGGTAATTAAAAAAAAATATCCATAGAACACATTTTTCACTGGTTCCTTGCATGGCAAGAAGATCCAATGTTCTGTTGATTAAATGTTAGTAGTGACTGTTAACTTTGCTTTGCCTTGCTTTTGGAGGCTATGTCATTATCAGTATGGACCTGTTATCTTTACTTTTTCTATTTTGTGGTTGTAAATTAACTCTGTTTCTTTAAGGAAGCTGGGTCGGCCTTTTTATCAAAAAAAAAAAAAAAAAAACACATTTTTCACTGTTATTCTCAAACCTCACAAAATCCTCTATGCATTTCACCCATGCAATTGCTACTTGTTTTATGGAATGTATCCTGGTTTTTCCATCTGGATATACTGTAGTACATGCTTGGACACAAAAGAAAATTCCAGGAACTTTTTGCGTTTACAGATGGCCCCTTTTCTCTGCCTTTTACTCTTTCCCTTGTGGAATAGAGAATGTTACTTTTCTCTGAGTATCTATATCTTCATAAAGTAAATCTCCTTTGTCCATTTATTAAGTAATCCAACAGATTTTGTAATTCACAGTACGGCATGACCTCAATACTGCACCAAACCCTATTTATGCCAAAAGAAGAAAATTGATATCTTCATGGGTAATCAAATTTTCATTTGAGAGTGTTAAATTTTCGTTGGGGCATCAAGATCTGTAGGTACTTTCTTATTGAAAGTGTTAAATCAAGCATGACACTTGTGGTGGAAACGAGAGGATTGTGGTAAGGAATACTAATCTTTTGATGTTATTGATAACAATATCTGAAAAGTACGAGTACTGGCTGGTGAAAGGTTGTACTTAAATCATGATAGAAAAAATGAGGAGGGTTCAAATGTCTTCATTTTTTTGTGCCTCTATTTTTTAAAATTTTAATAACTCAAAATTTAATGTTAAAATAAAATCGTTCGATAGGATATACATTATTTTCACTATGCACATGTAAAAGAACGACAATTTAATTTTGTTTTGATTGTTATTAAGAACTTGCAAAAATACAATGAGGTGCATAATTTCTAAAACGTCAATTTTTCAACTTATTCATTCAAATTAAAAACAAAATTGATAATTTTTATGTGCATATAGAGAAATGAAGGCATAATGTTTTGAATTGGTTCTACAATTCAACGTCCTCTAACGGTTTTAATTTGGCATATAAATTTTATAATTATTGTTATTAGAAAATTATAAAAATGAAGGTACAAACTCCTGTAGAAAAATAATGCCAATAGAAACTTAAAGAGTTCTTTCAAACTTTTTGCAAAAAAGGAACAGAAAAAAATTTAATTTTGCTCTTGGTAAGTAGGCTTAAGTGTGCACACTCAAACAGGTAATGCCGCGATTATATAAAAAAAGCTGAATAGATTTTGTGCGCTGAATTTTGCATGAAATCAATATTGTACAGTTGGAGCACAATCATTAGCACTTGACCCCTCTAGATTTTTAGTTATATTTTACTTGTCGATCAAATGTAAATAGCTCAAACTGTTTATGTAGCTGATATTCTAGTGCCTGTGCAGTGAACCAGAAGCTCTGTATCAACGCCGCTTCCTTTATCAAAATATTTAACATTAATTTACCACCTATAGATCCAACAACAGTTACTGTTCACAAGTTAGTTTCTATTCCATGAGCTCTGACCTAATTCTTCTTGTACACATATATTGTTATTTCTATTTGTAATATACGTAAATATTTTGTCCTTGAAAACCAAATTTTTGGTTGTTATAACGAAGTTAGCTTTTTAACCTTCAAGCAATGTCAACCATGAAGTAAAAGAAAAAGAAACACTGCTAGCTGTTTATTTCACTTTCTATGAACTTTTCACACATCTTAGAATGTGCACCTTCTATTATGCCAATGTATGTATACTTAATAGTATTGATACACACTTACATTTTTTTCAAGCTAAAACATAATTGTTGACAGCTATCATACGGTTTTGATCACCAAGTCAAAACGCCTGCAGGCTCATTTGCACAAAAAAGAAAAAAAATGTGATATGACAGCTGTCAACAAATGACTTGATCTTTCAGATTCATTTTATGAATTTTACAATTAATTAATGCTCAATACATACTAGATTATTAAACCAATGCACATTTGGCTATGGCACTAATGCACACTTATTATTATTATTTTTAAATAAAAAAATGTTAGAGGTTTTTTACAAGGTCAGGGATAGTACCATCACTAATGTTTCTTAACTTTAACCATACATCTGCAGAAATAAAAAGAAGGGTGGAAACTTGAAGGAAATCATGTCACTATAACCTTTTATTCTCATTTGTTTCCCAATAGTATGTTAATCGTCAAATTAACACCATATGTTCATGTAATTGTATGCTTAAATAAGCGCATCATACATCTGGTCTCCAAGTAAATGAAAATGCTGTTAAGACGAAAGTTTGCAGGGTTTTGCGATGTAATATGGAACCAATCCAAATTATACAATGGAAATAAGACACAAGGAAAGACGGATCTTGTTAATTTGCTAGGATCGATAGCAACAAAGTGAATGTATAAGAACTAGCATTTGGTCTAGTGACAAAAACATAGTTTCAATGTGAGAGGTCATGAGTTTAAAACCCGGATGAGAGAAATTCTTTGTTGTATTACAAGGATATTAAATAGTTAGGTGGTTTAACCTCCAATTTTTACTAATACTCAAAAAAAAAAAAAAAAAAGTGAATGTATGTTTGTAATGTCCAAGTATATATAATTCCTTTGACACTTAAAGAAAACTCTCAAAAATTATAAAAGAAAAAAAAATCATGTCCTTTTATCCAATCAACCTATTAATTGCCTTACTGGTTAGATATTAGAACAAAAATAAAAGAAATTCACGACTAATATATATGTTAAAGCTTCAACTGGAAAATATTATAAAGTTATGCTTCGAACATTTACCATATCATCCAACAAAAAAAAGATTTGTTTAATGAACTTTGTATAATTTCTTGGTTGCAGCTGCTCTTTTACCGACCTTTGTTGCATGACTCTGATTTCGCCCCAGGCCCCCAGCAAAGCATATAGTCTCTATATGCATCAAAACAAGGCTAGCTACTTACATATAAATATATCTCTAAGTGCATGTTAATTACATCTACACCTCTAAAATGAGGAATATCTTAATTTTGAAAGGTGAATGGCAGGGCAATTCTCCTTTGGCAAGATAAACTGCCAAAACGTTGGCATATGCTTCCTTCCAGAGGAGAAGAGCACTGTTATTCTTTACATGTTACTTTTGAGTTCTTGCTCTAATTTTGCGATTGTATTGCATGTTACTATTGAGTTCTCTAATTTTGCGATTGTATTGCATGTTACTTTTGAGTTCTTGCTCAAAGTTTTCTGCTTTTATAGTGTATGTAAATTGATTAATTTGGAGCTTGGATATGCTTCAGCATGTGCTGCGATGCAAAGACTATGCTTTCAGGATCTTCTTTTCTACAAATGGTCCCTTCTCTCTCTATTTGCCTTTTCCATAGTTCTCCACCTCTCAATATCTTCAAAAGGTAAATTTTCCTCTTAGTGAAACCCTTTCATCATTTTTTACAACTAAATTACCATGAAAGAATTATTACACATTGCTAGCAAATAGCGACTCGCGGGAGAACACTACACCATTTTCATGGTCGGGCAACCAAATTTTTGGTTGCGATAGGCATAAATTAGTTGTAATAAAATAATTTTGCAACGGACAAAATTGGTTGCAAGTGGTTGCAATATGTTCCGTTGCAATATATTCACAACCATTTTTTGGTTGCAATAGTGTTTATTTATTGCAACTATATTTTTGTTGCACAATTACCGTAGCAACAAGATATTGCAACCAAATAAACGGTTATTATTGCGAATCTAACACAACAAAGAAATGGTAGTATTAAGGTAGCATATTGCAACAAAACTCATCGTTGCAATTTGTTAGATAAATGCAACCAAATTTTAGTTGTAAAAAATGTGTAGCAATAATTTGTTGCAACCAAATAAATGGTTGTTATTTAATATTTAATGCAACAAAAATATAGTAGTAATAAGTTAGCATATTACAACAAAATTCATGGTTGCAATTTGTTAATTAAATGCAACCAAATTTTAGTTGTAAGAAATGCGTAGCAATAATTTGTTGCAACCTAATAAATGGTTGTTATTAAAAATCTAACACAACCGAGAAATTGTAGTAATAATAGTGTATCGCAACAAAAATTTTGTTTTCAAAAATACATATCAAAATCTATTGCAACCATATCAAAAATCTATTGCAACCATTGATATGATTTCAATTAATAAATCTAATACAATGATAAAATATTTTAATGCAATTGATATACTGACGTAATTAATCTATTGATCAATATATTGTTGCATTTAGCCATTCAAACATTAAATAACAGTTTTTTTTTAATATGAATAATAAATATTCTCATATATATAATATAAAATATAACTATAACGTAAAAAAAAAATACACAATTCAAAAAAAGCTTTCATATAACATTATATTTATTTTTGAATTTTACATTAATAATAACAAAAATGTCAGCTCAAAATACATATTTCGGTATTTTACTTCTATAAACTAACTTTAACCGATCCACCATTCTCGCATGTATTTTGCCCAACATATCAACGAACTATGCTTGTATTTGCTTGCGATACTGTAATCTGAAAATTAGAAGAAAAATAATAAATAAATTAAGAGATTTGTAAAATGCTCATATATATCATGTCAAATTATATATTTTTGAGAAAAAAATAAAATACCTAATTGAAAAAAGATATTTGCAAACAGATGAGTGAGTCTTTGTCAATTGCGAAATGCCACTAAAAACTTCATTAATTAAGCAGCACTGCACATGCATAAACAAAAAAAAAATGTTAGTCTTCTATTTGTCTTCTTTGGTCAATAAATTGAAATTATTTATTTTTAACAAATAGCACAAAAAAATCCGCCAATAAATAGTTTTAACATAGAATTTAAGTAAAAAAAATGCATGAAAACCGAGTTTATGAGATTGCATAATGTGCTAGAAAAAACGACAGGAAAAAAAAAATCAATAGTCTGAATTACCTCAATAACCTTTTCTTTATTAGGCAGAGAAACCAAATGAAGCAAAGTTTAAAACTTTTTAGCGCCCCATGCATTGGTCAAATATATTTTAGATGGATTTTTTTTATAAGCAAAAATGAGGCGCCAGGGGGAGGGATATTAAAAGGACATTTTCAAAAATAAACAATTGGAAAGATATATATCAAGGCCCGGGTGTCATTCCAATGGAAAATATTTAAATCATCTTTAATTCATTGCAATGAAAATGGAAAGTATGTCAATTCAGAAAAAATAATTAACCCCTACTTTTGCTGTCTTCCAAAATTGCCGTGGTAGAAAAGAAAAGAACATTAATTATGCAATCCCAACAAATATTATTAAAATGAAATGAAAGAAGCATATTCAAAAATTATTTTTATCATTGTCAATCCTACCTTTAATGAAATGAAAGAAGCATATTCAAACTGTCTAATGATCAAGTATGCTCAAAATCTACTTAAAAATATTTTTTTAAAACATAAGATTCATGATTTTATTGTTGTATTATCAAGTATATTAAAAAAATGTCTAATTATTTGACAATTTAATTACCAAGTTATGTATATTTCGAACGTCATATACTATTTTTAATTATCAATATTATTAAATTGATTTGATTTGAAAAAGATTGTTAATATTATCAAAATAATATTATTTCTGACAAATAATTCTAAGATATATTCGAAATATTTCTCTAAAACCTTTCAGCTTCATACATATCAATATGTAATAGCATCATCTTCATATTAACAATAAACCTTTTTGTTAAAGAGTAGAGTTAAAATGTCTCATGTCTTTCATGCTTCATCGTGTCTCATCCTTTATCTATGTGTTCAAAGAATGAACCAATTGATCCAAATATATTTGAATAGTAAAAAGTATGTAACTATTTAAAAATTATTGTTTCTAGACTGTCCTAAATTAATGATTTTGTACATATTGTAAAAAGATAGTGCAAAAATTTCAAAAAATATAAACTTGGTCTCTAAACATATTTTAATATGAAAATTATGTTGAATGGTTCAAATTAATTGTTTGAACTTTGAAAAATAAATACATTAATTAAGATGTACCAGAATATATAAGTAGGTTTGCTTAGCACTATCAAGTTTGAATCCGTGTTGTAAAAAATATCCGTTTTGGTCTATTAATCGGCCGATTAGTCATTAGTGATTACTAAATCATCATACATTTTTTCGACTAATCGGCCGATTATTTTCAATTATGACCGATTATTTCTGATTAGTCCCGATTAATTACTTAGCAGTACATATTCGTCCGACGACCGCATACCGTTATTTACAGCACTGGTTTGAATAAAAACTTAGTTCATATTTTGTTGTTACCGAGTAAATTTATACTCTAATAAAATATCTATGCACTTGTTACAAATTAATTTAACCTTGATAATAATTTTATGAGACCAAAATAAAGCTTCTTGTATGCATTAATTTAACCTTTCAAATAGATGAATTCGCCTTGGCGCGAATGAATTAATATATTTTGTGCGCGCCTGAATTAGCGCGGGATCAATTTTTTGGCGTGCGCGGAATCAGATGAGGCAATGAAAAATAAAAATAGTAACCGAAATTTATTACCATAAATTACTTATTCTCCTCTATTTAAGAAACAGAAGAATCATTGAACTAATATATCACAGAGGATTAATTGCAGATTTAAAAAAATGGCTGGGAGACCTTTTGCAGTTGCTCAACAAAATTATGATGGTACCAATATGTGCATTGAAGAAAGACCAAATTGGCCTTCACATGCTCGTCGTCCTAGAGTAGGAGAAAATGAAGGAAATGGTATACTATTATCTCTCTTATTATATAATATTAACAATTTTTAATCTATCACATGCAACTGTTTTCTTTCAAGAAAATGAATACATAATATGGCCAGTCAATATTGGCTTATTAGACCCATTGATATATAATTAATTACCAAAAATATATTCTTTCAGATTATCTTATTTTGTGTCTGCAAATTATATTATTTTCAAATTCTGTTATTCTGCATCCGATTATAGAATTACAGAATTAAATACAACATTACTGAATGTTTTAGTGATTATGTTCTATGTATCATATGAATCCATTAAATATAAATCCCAAAACAGAGAGACGTGCATGTTGGAGAAAATTAATTTATTTGTCAAGGCATGACAAATGGATTTCATCATATTATTTGCTTGCTATGAAAACACACTAAATACACATTTAAAGTGACTAATTAATTAACCTCGTTGTTATTACTATGTTTTAAAAGTGGTCATTCTTTGTTAATTTTCTATAGTTTAGTATTCGTAGATTGATTAATATTGACGACATGAGATCCAATGCAATTTAATTTTTGTTCTTTTACAAGTAGAAATGGACAAGGAACACTTAAGGGCTACAAGGCAATAAAAAAATGGCACGCAAATAATCAAAATAAACTCCCAATTCAGTTCTCGACAACACTTGGTGGCGCGATTGGTGCTAATAGATGATCTTTCATTGACGACATTGTAGTTCAAATGCGCCATCATGCTCCACTTATAGGAGTTGAAACATGGTCTAAAGTACCAAAGAACAACAAGGATAGAATAGTACAAAAAGTGCTAGTAAGAATTTTTTTTTTTTTTTCAATTATACATTTGTGTATGCGTACTCTTTACTAGTAAAAAAACAGAGAATGTCATAAACTAATATATTTTAGTACAATGTAAGTTTGTGCAAGCTGTTTTTGCAATATCTTGTTTTATAGGATCATTGGGAATTAAAAGATGATGAAAGTACTAAAGAAAAAATATTAAAAATTGCTGGTGAAAGATACAAAACTTGGCGTTCCAAGTTAGCAGCTACTTACCGAGCATATGCAACTGATGATGAGTGTCTTAAAAACAAGCCTGAAGAGATTAATATGGATGTGTGGAAGCACCTCATTTATTTTTTTGGTACAGATAAATTTAAGGTACGATTGATAATTATATAACACTAATGTAGTAGTGGTTAATTACATAATTATACTTTAACAAGCTAACTTTTGTTATTTATCTATTATAGAAGAAGAGTGAAACAAATTCAGCAAATCGAGAAAAACGGAAGTTCAATCATGGTTGTGGGAGCAAGTCATTCTCACAAATAAGTTATGAAAATGTATGTATTAATTTTATTTTTCTTAGGTTTTTACTCATTAATTAAATTTGAACATAAAAAAAATATCTTAATAATCACAGCGTGACAAGGAAACAAATGAGGAGCCCAATGACTTAGATATATGGTTACTGACCCATAGCAGGAATGGGAATTGGTTGGATTCTGCATCTAAAGAATTATTTGTAAGTACATAAATTATAAATTCAATCTATTTTTTTTAGTTAAAACTTGATTATTAAAATTTCTAAAATCTTATGCAATGTACTTTTAGTAAACATGAATGTCTACTACTTAGGAAAATGCATGCGAGAAGATCGGAGAGAGAGAGGATGCAACAGGAGAGCCGTTGTCCACTGTTGAGCGAAATGAAATTTTTCAGGATGTTGCCGGTAACGAGTTGGGTTATTTTCTTGGTCGTGGCTACATGGCAAAAACGTCCAATTCAAACGGAGATGTGTGTCAACAGCTCAATGAACAAAAGGAAATTAATGAAAAACTTGTTGTTAGAGTGGAGGAGCTACAAGAAAGAGAAAGAGAACTCGAAGCATTGGTGATGGAAGAACGTGCCACACGAGAAAGACAAATGGAAAGACAAATGGAATTAATGCAAGACAAAGTTCGTGAAAGCGTGCGTGAGCAGCTTAGAGCTGCATTTCGAGAAAGAATATAATGTGAAAGATTAGTTAAATGTGTGTCGAGGTATCACAATAACATAGTTTTTGTTTTTTTTTTCTCAAGAAAATAATTAATAGAAATAAATTCTATGAATTGCAGCAATTTGTTATGCACTCTCGTGGATAATTTTATTATTTTAATATTGTTGCAGCGGTAGGACAAGGACAACAAATCAAGTATTTTCAAGGCGCATGAGGAGTTAGTTAAGTTTATCTAAATGCTATGCTAAGTGTGTTTAATTCAGAACGTCTTGTTGTTTTATTTAGTTAATTTATACACGTAATTCAATTCAAGTTGTTATCTGGTGTAGCAAGTTTTGAATACTTTGAATGATGTCGCCACTTTAATTCATAATTATTGAAAAAGATAGTTCAAATGTTTCGACTTCTAATTTTTCCATTGTATCTCTATTTTTAGATTTTAAAAAATTTAAATTTGAAACAAAATTTTCAAAATTAAACGGTTAGATATGATCTATAATATGTTCTCTAAAGAATTGCACTTACCATATTTATAATGAATTTTAATATTAACAACACTAATGCCCTTTGTCAAACAAAAATATTTTGCTGACATATATTTCTTAATTATATTTATTACATTCAATTATATTTAATTTATGTCTTCATTTTGATATAATTTTATTTTCAAAAAAAATTTAACAATTAACATCAAATAATAAATTTCTAGGACCTAACTACTTGTATTCACCATTAATAATAGACATATATAGCATCCACAGAAATATGAATTTTTTTTCCCATCAGTTAGTTAGAAGAAAGAAAACTTTTGGCACGGAAATAGATAAATTTACCGAAATTTAGAAGAAGAAAATATTACCGGAAAATATATACCTCCTTTTTACCATAACTTGTGAATTTTGTATTGCAACAAACTTGTCCATTGCAATATTCAATAATTTTGTTGCAAAATCTTTTTTTCGGGCAACCATCAAATTTAGTTGCAAAAAAACTAATTAGTTGCAATATTTAATATTTCTTGCAACAAATTAATTTTGTTGCAAAATCATTGATTTAGTGCAACCAATTCTCTTCCAGTTGCAATAATTTGTTGCAAAACGTCTATTTTGGAGTAGTGGAAGGATAATTTTTCATTCATATATTTCATCATCAATCTATGGAATTCAATGGAGAGGGTCTCATCGGCACTCTAGCTATCTATCAGATAATCAGATTTAAAGAATTATATATATTTTTTTTAGTATAGGTTGGAGGTTAAGCCACCCAACTATTTAATATCTACAAAGAATTAGATTATATAAACATATTTCAAATACCAAGCAGTTAATTGAACTCTCAAACCCATTAATTGGAGCATTATGAATCCTATGGCACCGATTGAACTAGTTTATGGTCTGATAAGTGATAAAATAAGACTTTCCCTTGTTTCCTTGTGGAGTCACCATTTAGCACTTTCATATATAGTAGAGATGTTTATAATTACCGGATCCAACTGGCTGCTGTCAAATACCCTCTATCTTCATCCTTCTAACTAATTTCTTTCACAAATTTTGCACTTCATATTCCGCAGAGTCTTCCACACATATAGGGGGGTAATTTTTTTAAAGTCGGCCAGTTATCAGATTTTCTTTTATTTAGTGCTGGTAATGAACCGGACCCAACCAGACAGATCAATTTAACCTGATCTGTTTTGGATCCAGCCCAACTCGATCTGATAGGTTAGTGGGTCAGATTCAAGTTTGAAGTTTTCTGACTTATTCAGAACATGTTGGATTAGATCATAACCAGTTTGACCCGGCCCGACTTGTTAAGTTTTATTTAATTTTATATAATTCTTAAATAGGGTAATTCAACAAGCACAACAATCGTCATTCCGAATCGAACTCCTTTCAAACTAGTCCACTCATGATTTGACGAATCAGATCTGGGTCAGGTCACCTAAGACCTGATAGTGAATTGGCTTGGGTCTGACCAGCATAAGAAAAATAGTAAGCGATTGAACTCGGACCTGATCAGACCCAAAATTTGCCACCCATAGTCATATTTTAAGAAGAAGAACTATGATATGTCAGCCCATGTATATAAACTCTCAGAAATTGGAAGTTGCGAGCTTAATGGTGCATCAGCATCAATTTGATATTATCAATTTCAATTAATTGATCATAAAGAATATTTGATATCTATTTTTAACCCTAGTTTTAATTTTAGAGGAATATTATCTTTATTAGCAAATCAAGTGAATCGAAAGAAATTAAACTTACTTTTTTTAACTATCCACATTTAATGCCATCCTCTGTTTCCACCTGAACTCTCCCCTGGTTTCATGTACTTGCTATTTCTTTCTCATCAACAAACACCCTTTGGGTATAATTATCCAACTTTTTACTATTACTCATTCTATATATTGATATTTTTTCTGGGGGTTAATGGGCAAAGAGAGAGAGTGGAACACTTGCGCCAACCAGTGGTGAGAGATGGTCATGGCGAGGATAACTAGCTCATGTGTGCTTATTCTTTTCATTGTTCACTCTGCTTCAAAGTCACAAATTAATTGGTGAAGAGTACCTAAAGTTTAAGAAAGAGAGACAAGCGTCTAACAAGGAGCTCGATAATACATTCCTCAAGGTAAAAATAAAAATAAAAATATTGGTCATAAAAAATGAAATTAACAAGATGTCAATTTCTTCTGTAGTTATATATCAACTTCTAATGTTTAATTCTCTTTTATCATTTTTTTTATATTTCTTCAATTTAGATTGGAATGAAAGACATATTTGATTGTTTTGATATCTATAAGCAGCCAGCATTTGATCATCCCTTGCTTAGAAACCACATTATTCAGGTGAGCTTACCTATGTTATTTTAACTTTATTTGAACTCCGTTAATTTATATTTAGCTTCACATTGACGAATGTGTAATACAGTTGAAGCCTAGTATAGAACTGAAAATTTTCAAAGGTGAATCTGCCAAAGGAGTCAAGAATTTCAAACACAATTCGAGGACAAGTTGCCCAGAAGGAACCGTTCCTATACAGCGGACCAGTAGAAAGAATTTACTCAAAGCAAAGAAATTTGTTAATATCCAAAAAGAAAACAAACTTTGATCAAACTCAAGCTTCTAATGATGGAAATACTGTAAGTTCATGCATGGAATGACACTTCCCAATTTGGTAAAGCATGATTTAGTATTTGCTTCATAGTGAACTACTTTTTTATGCTTAATTATGAAATAAATATTGACTAATAAGTGAGGCTGTGGCACTATGCATAGCGCACATCGGTCATAATATGAATTTATATCTTCATTTTAAAGTTCAAATAGCCGATCCAAACAATTGAACATGATCTCCATATAAAATTGTACTTGGAGACCAAATTTTACATTTTTTTATATTTTTTTTACTATTTTTTATAGGTAGAAAATCACTACTTTCGGATGGTCCTGAATCTTAGATCAAGTGATTACATATCTAAAAAAATCCTAAAAAATGTAAAATTTGCCATCCAAGTAAATTTGTATATGGAGATTATGATGAGCATTTTGGATCGACTATTTGGACTTTGAAAATAGAGATATAAATCCATAATACAGACTAGTGTGTGCATAGGTACAGACCAGTGTGCGCTATGCATAGTACCGTAGCCTCACTCTAATTACCAATTATATCTCAAGATGGTACATGAAATTGCTCACTCCCTACCTTTATTCATGCAGCAAGTGGATCTTATAATATCCAGTGGGGATAATTGGAAGTACTACGGAGCAGAGGCCTTGATGGATGTTTACAGTATCTCAGGTGTAAAACAAGACCAGGCCTCCATTGGTCAAGTTATGTTAAGCAAAGACGAAAATGGCCCGTCGGATTTTATAAACCCAATACATTTCAGATGGGGTGTAAGTTTTCTTCTTGGTTTAAAACTTAAATAATTTAACGAGGTGGCGTCTCTCTCGTTTCAATATTCTAGTGCAGCTAATTTCATCAGTATCACAGGTATACTATCGACTATATAGTGATTCGATTTCTCGTTTCTTCATGTATTGGAATGTAAGTACCAATTTAGCTACTTGTAAAGCTGCAATCTCTTCAAGCATATACTAAATTGAACAGAAACCCCTCCGTCTCTTGCCCAAAATAATATATAATAGAAAAGATGATGATCATGATGATGAATAAATAACATAAATGATTAGTATGTATTGATTAGACCTACCAATTAATTAATTAATTAATCAGGTTGTGTTTGGTTCAGATAAAGTTAGATTAGTATTCGGGTTGTTTTGAAATGATTATTATCGAGTTTAACTGTGCTTTAGGTTTGAATAACTACATAAGTCAGATCATGAGGTTTTGATTTTATCGTGTTTTAAATTGATCTGAGTACGGGTTATTTGAGCGTCACATCGGGTTATAATGTGGTATGGGTTATCTAGCTACAGATGGATTTGAGTGTCGGCTTATTTCATTTGATATTGTTACTAAGATACAGCCTTTATTATAACATTTTTTTTTTTTTTCCTTTTTGCAGTCTGATGGATTTGTTGTTCAGTATGGTGGTCCAGGAAGAACAAGACATTTAAAAATTAAATCTCAGTAGGAAATTGAAAATAGTTGGTGGGTATAATTCATATTGATGATCAATAATTAGACTTTATTATGTACTTGAATTTTCTTTTATTAGTGGTCTATTTGAATTCTTTATTTGAGGGAAGAAAGTGGAAGATAATTGCAGGGAAAATATCTAAAAGTGAAAAGAATAGCACATTAGTATGTCACCTACATAAGATTTGGCACTCTCTATATATGTTCTCTTCTTTGTATTTTCACCCATAATGAACTAAATGGTCTGGTGATTTGAACCAACGAATTAAGCCAAATTAAACAAAATTTTAAATGGGTCTATCTACAATTATCATACAATGTTAGTTGATAAAATAAATAGATCAGCGAATTCAAACTTTTGAATTGCAGAGGAAAATGTTGTTTATGCCTACACTTAGGACCGGAGAATTAATTCTTCCCCAATTGCAGACCTAGCTAGTTGATGATTTTGCGAAAAAATAACAAAGAAATAATGTAGTAGAAATTCTTTTATATTGGTATATTACATCTCATATGTTACTACCACTATTTATACTAGTTTAATTACAACGGCTCGATCTATAGAGCTCTTAATGACAACGACTATATTGCTTCTTAATTACAACTGCTACATTGTCCCTTAATTAAAACGGCTATATTGCATCTTCAAATTCTAACTGCTCTAATAGTTGTTATTTCCAACACTCCTCTTCAAGTTGAGCATGTAGATATCAATTAGCCCTAACTTGTAATTATTATTTTCAAAAGGTCTCGGATCTAATCCTTTTGTGAATATATCTGCCAATTGTTCTTCACTTCGTACAAATAGTGTTTCAATTTTCTTTACTTGAATTTTTTCTCTAATAAAGTGACAATCTACCTCGATGTGTTTTGTTATCTCATGAAACACCGAGTTGGATGCTATGTGTCGTGCCACTTGATTGTCGCAAAATATTTTTATTAGTGTTTGAATATTAATTCTCATATCCTTGAGGAGTTGCTTGATCCATGTCAATTCACTCGCAGTTGATGTCATGGCTCGATATTCCGTCTCGGTGCTTGATCATGCTATGCCATTTTGTTTCTTGCTTTTTCATGTGACTAAATTTTCGCATACAAACATGCAAACCAGTTGTTGACCTTCAATCAAAGCTATTGGCCCAATTTTCATCGAAATAGCCACATATTTCATTAGAATTATTATTTTTTATCAAAATTCATTTTCTAGGTGTTCCTTTTAAATATCTTAAAATCCTATTTATTGCTTCTAAATGTGGTGTTCTAGGAGCATGCATAAATTTACTAATTTGGCTAACCGAAAAAGAAATATTCGGTCAAGTTACGGTAAGATAAATCAATTTTTCTACAATTCTTTGAAATTGATTTATATCTTCTAATGGTTCACCATCTTTGGAATTTAGTTTGCATTTATTATCTATTGGGGTAGGCCGGCCTACAACCTATTTTACCGGTTTCTTTTAATAAGTGAAGAGTGTATTTTCTTTATGACATAGATAAATCTTTTTTTGAAAAACTACATCTATTCCTAGCAAATATTTTAGATATCCGAGATCCTTAATTTCAATTTTTTCCCTCAATTTTTTTTTTAATTTTTTGGATTTTTCTTGATAATCACTCATGGTGATTATAATGTCATCTACATAAACCAAAATTAAGGTTGTTGATCTACCATCATTTTTAGTGAACAATGAATGGTCAGCACTACTTATTTTGAAATTAAAAGTTAATAAAAAAGAACTTAATTTTCCATACCATGCTCGTGAAGATTGCTTTAATCCATAAATTGATTTGTTTAACCTAGAAACTAGGTTAGAGTTTTTTTTTTTTCATTTTATGACCGGATGGTAGTGTCATATACACCTCTTCCTCAAGTATTCCTTCAAGAAAAATATTTTTAACATCCATTTGATGAAGGTCTCATCCATTGTTTACCGCAATAAAAAAAACAAAATTATAACAGTGTTCATTTTTGCTTACGATGCAAAAGTTTCATGATAGTCACTATTCCATAAGTTTGGGTGTATCATTTAGCGACTAATCTAACTTAATTTGTACCGTTTCTATGATACCATCACTATGATATTTAATTTTATAAACTCATTTGCAACCAACCGGCTTTTTATCTTTCGATAATTGTACAATTACTCATGTTTTATTTTTTTTCAAGAACTTCTAGCTCTTCTTTCATAGCCTTGGACCATGTCGGGTTTTTTATGGCCTCATGATAAATGTTTGGTTCTTCCTCTTTTGATAAAGAGGTTATAAAAGCTTTATATTGAGATGAGATTTTTTCATAAGAAATAAAATGTTGTATAGGATACAATACCGAATACGTTATGTAGTCTCTAAGTTTGGTGGAGGGTTGACTTACCCGCGACGATCTTCTAACCACACGTTCCTTCATTTCCTCATTTTCATTATTGTTGTCACTCTTTCTCCTTCTTCTATTTGATTATTTGACTCGGATTCATGATTGTCACTCTCTTCTACTTTATTATTTGACTCGGGTTCATAATTATCACTTGACAAATTTTCTTGAGTATTTATTTGAGGTAAAAGAATGATATTTCTATTAATGTCATGATGGTTAAATGTTTTCTCCTTATTATTAAAATAAGGTTCTTCTTCACAAAAAATAACATCTCTCGAGATATATATTTTTTTATTAATGGAATCATAGCACTTGTATTTTTTTTTGTAGAAGAATATCCTAAAAAAATTGTTTTGAAAGATGTATGATCTAGTTTATCTTTTCTTTTAATATGTACAAAACAAGTGCAACTAAATATTTTTAAATGATCAATATTAGGTTTTTGTTGAAAAAGGATTTATAGTGGACTTTTATTTTCTAGTCTAGTGCTTGATAATCTATTTATCAAGTATGTGGCACTAAGAATGGCATTCGATCAAAATCTTTTTGGGGCATTTGTTTGAAATAAAAGTGCTCTTGTTACTTCTAACAAATGTCTGTTTTTCCTCTCCGATACACAATTTTGTTCGGGAGTATTTATATAAGTTGTTTGATGAATTATTCTTTTTTTCTTTAAATAAGTTTGCAAAATTATTATTTACAAATTCCGTACTGTTATCGGATCTAAAAATTTTAATTTTGGCATTAAATTGATTTTCAACACGATTTGCAAATTCTAGAAAATAATAGAAAACTATATCTTTAGATTTAAGCAAATATAATCATGTGGTTCGTGAGAAATTATCAATAAACACCACAAAATATTTAAATCCATTATAAGAAATAATTGGGACCGGACCCATACATCGAAATGGATTAATTGAAAAGGTGCTTCACTTTTACTATTTGACAAAGAAAAAGGAAGTATTGTTTGTTTAGCTAACTTGCAAATATCACAACTAATACATTTTTTTAAAGGAAAATTAAAAAACTTATTCAAAATTTGATTGGAAGGATGCCCAAGCCTCTTATGTCAAAGTTCTCGATCTATTGACTCCTTTGTTACACTAAAAATTTAATTCTTGATTTTTCATAATATAAAGCTCATTCTTTAGAAATCCTTCACCAATTATCTTTCTGGTTTTCCGGTCTTTAAATTGTACATTGCTTGGAGAAAATATTGCATTACAATTTAGCTCATTTTGTTAATCTTTTAATTGAAACTAAGTTGGTTGACAAAGCTTCTAAATATAATACATGTTTTATTTCTTTAGAGAATATGTTAAATGCACCAATACCATTAATTTGGACTTTCCGAACACATGGTTGGTAGCGCCGCTATCTAGAATTAATTATTTGATCAATTAAATTATATTGAATGGAGTTTAGATCTATACCATTCATATTTTATTTAGCATACCACATGCACAAGCACAACTGGTGAAATACTTGTTGCATTGTATCCACTGGCTGTGACCTGCTAATGGAGCTCTCCAATCTTGGCTCAAATGAAGAGAATGCGGTATATGTGCTAAAACGTTTCTTTCCTCTTTTCTTTTCGAGCTCGTTCCTTTCGCCTCCTTCAACTGCTTTGTTATCGTTGCCTTTCCATTTTCTCTCTGGATCTCCCCCTTTCTTTGATCTTTTTCCCTTTTTCGGTTTGAGATGAGGGTGCAAACAGTGGCGGAAGATAAGTCATCCAACCCCCAAAATTTTCATTTTTTTTTAAATCAAGTACTTTGAAATTTAACTAAAATGTGTATATTATATATACTAGCCGCCCCTATGTATAATACAAAAATGTATAGGACTTCAATATAAGATTCACATGTCACTTTTTTCAACTCTTCAGAGTCCAGGCTTGACACGTGAAAAATAATATGAAAGCATCTTTGTCTCTTTTGATCATTTTGAAAAGATGTTGAAAAAATGAAAAGATGTTGAAAATCGAAAGTGAAAGTAAAATAGGGAAAAAAAAATAGTTGTGCTTCTAACTATTTTGGAAGACACAATCATCCAAGAAAAAAAAAAAAAAAAAGAGTTACAGAAATTAAATTTAGAAGGTACGGTTAGAAAGAGAGAAAAAAAATCAAATTTAAAAAGGTAAAATTAGCGCGAATGTGCCAGTTTTTTCTCCAATATTTCACATGACGCTTCTCTCTACTCTTTCAACGGAAGCTTGGGTACATAATTAAGTTCGGATATAATTAGTCACTTCCTTAATATAATTCTCTCCTCAGATCCAGAACAATCAAGCTCAAGCTTTCATCCAATTAATTAAGAACAAGGTGTGTACTTAATTACTATCTGTTATATATATCAAATTCATTTTTCTTTAATTATAATTGTTGAAGTAATTTTTTCAATATTTTGGAGTTCAATTTAATTACCTAGGCCGCAATACTTAACTTATTGTCAGTATTTAATTGTTATTCATTAATAGTAAATTTCAGATAAAGGTTAATTTTAGCTTTTTACTTTCATATTAAATTGTTAATATTATATTTTTCTATTCACAATGTCTTTTAGATTTTTAATGTTTTGCATAAAAATTAAATTATGTTAAAAATAATTTGTGTATGGAATTATAGAAGAGATTATTTAATTTTTGGTGGGTATAATTTGCGTATGAAATTATAGAAGAGATTATAAGTCTAAATTTTTTAGGAAATAATTAGTCTAAATTTAAATAAAGAAAATATGTATATGAATACGTTATTTTTTTTTATAGACATGTTATTTTATTGGTATTATTTATTTATTGTATTTAAATGAAGAATAATATTATCTTGTGTTATAAATTTTGATTTTTATTAAAAAAAAAATCAAATATGTGATGTTTAGCCAATTAGTCCCTCTTATACGTAAAGTCAAGTTCCGCCTCTGGGTGCAAGAACCAACACCTCTCGTGAGTATGGGCCGGTTTTTTGCAATATGTGCACTTTTCCCTCTCCACCTTAGGTTTTTGAAATTGATTTTGGGGGTTTGAAAATGAAACTCTAGCAACGAATGCATGGGCGTCGTGTCTCTCACTGTTAAGTTGGGACATGTTGACTGTTATACAACTCTTTGGTATTTTTTTTTAAAAGTTGGCTATTACAACAGCCCTTGAGTGACCTATTGGCGCTTGATTTTGAACTCGGTTTTTATACCTGCTCTGATACCATGATGATTTTGCAAAAAATGACAAAAAAAAAAGAATGTAGTAGAAATTTATGTATATTGGTATATTACATCTCATATGTTACTACCACTATTTATACTAGTTTAATTACAACGGCTTTATAGAGCTCTTAATGACAACGGCTATATTGCTTCTTAATTACAACTGCTACATTGTTCCTTAACTAAAAGGGCTATATATATTGCATCTTCTAGCCTTCTTAATTACAACTTCTACCTTGTCCCTTAATTAAAAGGGCTATATTGCATCTTCAAATTCTTACTGCTCTAATAGTTGTTATTTCCAACACTAGTCTTACTTTTCATTATTCTTGTCATTATAATATTCTCTTCACATGTACCGACAAATTAAAGTCCTCGTATTTTCACAAATTAAATTAGATCAAATTTATGCGGGCCCTTTTGTAATGGTAATTGTTTTAATTAACACCCTGCTGGACCATCCGATATACTTAAAGATCTGTGCAGATTAAATCTACACTAATATTGAAGCTTCTCGATTATAGGCTGTGACCGAACTAACTCTATTTAAAATCAGACGGCTAACTCAAAGGACAAAAGTTAATGCAGACGATACGTACTCGTATAAATCTACTGCGATCCAACAGATTCGCAGGATCCCTGCGATTCTAATCTCAATCATTTATATATTTTAGAATTTGTGCTCAAAAACTCTCTTTTTTAAGATTTCTACATTCTAATAAATGAATGGCTGGAATTGGAATCGCAGGAACCTGCCATTCTGTAGGATCGCAGCAGATTTGCATCCGTGATAGAAGGGCACTGCCATTTTATATAGTAAGGTGTACCTTACAACCTGTGACAGCGGTCCAGTTTCCCACACAGAGAATGAGAGAATATTGCTGAGGAAAAACAACATAGAAGCAAACATCAAAAGGAGCAATTAGTCGAGAACAGTAATTTTTGTTTAATAGGTTTTTTTTTTCCTTTCTCATTCAAACAAGTGAACGTTACAGAAGAAATAGGTTGCTGACTCACGTGCATCCATTCAGAAAGTCATTTCATTACGTTTTATTTTTCATATAATAGACAAAAAGAAAAAAAAAATCATAATGAATTATTAGACGAGCGTTGATGGGAATAAATGTTGATTTACACAATATTTGCTTAGCCGAAGCAAATGAGATAGCAGTGGCTATGCAACTAATTCGACAAACAAACTCACCATCAAAAAAAAAAAAAAAAAAAAAAAAAAAGACAAACAAACTAAACAATAGAATCTAAAAGAAGGAAAGAATGAAAGAAACAAAGAAGAGCCTAACTAGCA
This sequence comes from Carex rostrata, assembly GCF_964058835.1. NCBI lineage: Eukaryota > Viridiplantae > Streptophyta > Magnoliopsida > Poales > Cyperaceae > Carex > Carex rostrata. The sequence continues at coordinate 5,663,321 of NC_135947.1, read as the reverse complement.
TTTTCTCTTGTACACAAACAGCCTCTTCCACATGCTACAATATTTGACAAATGGAATTTGTGCTTCTGGGATTTTAGCTTCAGCTTCAGTGACTGCAAGTTGAAATCACATCAAGAATAATGAATATATTTCGATGCATCAATTACAAGAGACCGATAGCTATGTTCTAAGTCTACTATTTACAAAGAAATAACAAACAAGTACCTTTGATTTAGGTATTTGAGGGGCACCACAACAGATGAAGCTTCTAGACCTTGATTCAAGCCTCCTGTGGAAAATAAATATTATTGAATAAACCTCAATATGATGCAACAACAAATTAGAAAGTATTACAGGTACATTAGAGTAAAGTTACCACCAATAGGCCTCTAATGGCACTTTTTTGTTTCCAAAGTAAGAGTTATAGACCCCATGTGCCAGTTTGATTCATGCCACTATGTATAGATAGAACCAATCTGTACCAGTTAGGATTCCCTTTAATTCTGGTTACTCGTTATGAACCGTAATTACCATACTGGTATCTCACTTCATCAGAGGTGTAGTATCAGTCACTGAGATTTACCAAAATATCGATAAAACTTACAAGTTTTGTTTCTCCAGTTTCTCAGCAATAGATATTGCCTTCTGTCTTGACCAACCCCCTCCTTCAATCTGGTTTATAACTTGTGCAAGAGATACCTTCCCTTTGACCAGACTTAGCTGACGTGGCACCGGATCCGTAGTCAATGCATTTTGCAAAGCCAAACTGGTTTCTGGTGCAGCTTCCTCCACTTCAATAATCTCTGATTGAAGGTTAGTTGGGTAACGTGAGGATCGAGGTGGGGCCCGCCTGTCAGGAGAAGGGGAAGGGGAAGGGGAAGGGGAAGGGAGGATGTAGTGCGCGTCAGGTGCAAGTTGGAGAAGTGCAGCAGTTAACCAAGTTATTTTATCGTTAGAGACTCTCAATTGTTTCTCGGCTTCAGATAGGACTTTTAAGGCTTGGCGTAGCCTTTCTGTGTCTTCTTTTGAGACTAAAACAATACAAAAGAAAAAAATATATATTAATATCGCAGCTAATAAGTACAGCTGCTGCAAGTAGTAAGAATTATACTGGGTTGGTACCATATTGAGTTTTTTGTAAAACTTTTTTTTGGTTTGAAGTTTTTAGTTTGAAGATTCATACACATTATATTTTTTTGCTCCATTATATCTTTCTTTTATTTAATTTACATTGGGGTTTCTTTTATTTTCATTTCAGTTCTCAACCAATGTTCCACATATACCTTCAAGGCCATTCTTTCACAAGGAAACCTGCATTTCTTGAAAAATAAGTGATAAAAAAAATAATCTTACCGGTCAGATGGTGAAAGAACCTTCGCCTTGGCCTTTCCCGTGTGAACAAGTGTGTGCCAGCAAGGATGTCCGTTATTATTGTTGCAAGCTGTGACATCAGCGCCATGGGCTCCATGCCTGCTTCAGTAACTTCTCTGAGGCACTTTACCGTGTTTGCGGTGTCAGCCGACAATGCCAGATCAAGCAGATCCACCAACTTCTCATCAGAGACCACACCAATCTAAGAATGAATAAAGAGAGTTAGCGATGTAATATGAAGAGTACCTTAAAATTATAACAAAATATTTGAAAGGGTATTGATCAGATTTAAAGAAACATTAAGCAACTCTCCTTCTAGTCTTTTGTTGGGAGTAGGGCCTGTTAATGAGACTGGAATAACTTTGCTACCTTCTTCAAATTGTATATCAAAATTGTGATCTCTTCCTAGAAAATGAAACTAGTCTTAACCATCAACGTAAAGCAGCAACTTTATTGGAATTTACATTCCTATTGATGTGATCAACTTTGAATAATATTCTTCCAACAGATCATAAATAAAGGAAAAGAAACTAATAACTAATAATTTAGGGGGAAAAATGGTCACATGCCAATCAAAATTTTCCTAAATGAAACAGTACCCAGTAATTACAAAGAAAAATGACAAAATTTCAATTTCCTAAATTAGAGTTGAGGTCTCCCATAGCAAACTTTAAGAAGACAGATAGTGATGTTTCCTAAAATTATTCCATTACATATTCAAAATGATCAGCAAAAGCACACAGCAAACTTACAAGTTCTTGAACTAGAGAAGTTGAAATCTTCTGCCCAATCAAACCCAACTGCTCCAACATCATCTCAGCATCTCTCAATGATCCATCAGACCTTGCAGCAACCAACTGCAATGCATCCTCATCTACTTCCATATCTTCACTATTCGCCACCGATTTTAACACACTAACAATATCTCTCTCTTTAATCTTTGGAAAGAAAAACTTCTGACTCTTGGACACAACACTGTGTGGCAACTCAAGACCAGATGAGATAAAAATAAAAACCACATGCCGGGCCGCTCGGTCAATCACCTTTGATATCCGTCCCCATGTTTCACCCGGCAAATTCTCACAATCTTCAAATATGAATACTTTGTATTGTGATGATAGCGTAGACTGTAGCATAGTCTTATCTAGCATATCTACAATCCGGCCTGATTCATGGGTCCCAACGGGTCCCACCTCAATCAAGCTCTTACTTTTGCCCATATTGTATGAGATGCAAGAAGAGCAGGAGTTGCATGGTTTAGAATCATGTGTTGAGGTGCAACAAAGTGCTTTTGCAAATAAACGTGCACATGAGGTTTTACCGGTGCCATGAGGCCCATAGAACAGATAAACTAACCCAATCTTTCTTTTTATAATGGCATTTGAGAGAGCTTGTACTACCAAATTCTGGCCTATTATATCCTTAAATGCTCTTGGAGCATATTTTTGGATCATGCTCCTGTGTTGGTTTTTCGATCTGTTTTGGTTCAATCTGTTCCGGGACCTTGAATCAGAAACCAAATCAGAATCATTTTCTACACTCTGATTTGAGAATATACTCAATTCACCTGAAAATCTCTTCTGCAAGTACGTATTCACACTTGATGCTGTGAGTAACGGCAACACCTCTGACTCAGAACTAGTCAAAGAGTTCAAATTCAAGCACGTACCATGCATTGGTGGCGGGGTGGTACCATCGCCCCTGCTCCCCTTCGAATTAGATAAACCGCATGAGAGAAAAGACTTTCCTTTGTTATGAATTCCCGACCAATTAAATGGTAAGCCACACACATTTTTTAAACCCTGGGACATCTCCAATTCACCATCCTCTTCAAATTCTCTCGCATGGCCTTTTCCAAATATTGCATCTTGTGAACTTGAGTTCACTGAGCCATTACTCTGAACAGGTTGTGTGCGGTCATGGCCATGCCTCGCCACTCCTTTGACCCTCCTCTTTTTCCTCCTAACCACACCATTCCCACCTACCCTATCCACCAATTCACCTTCTGCCTCTTCAATCGAATCAATTGCTGCAACTTTTGATGGTGCGAGATTCGACGACCTGGTCGACAGCCGTCCAACCTCGCTTCGATATCCGTGCTTAGCACGGCCCTTCTGTGCAGCCTCACTAGGCGAGAACCAAGATGGGGGGCTGGTAGAAGGGTCTCTCAGCGAGCGGGACCGCTGGAGTAGCACCAAATCACGCATTAAATGGTGTTCCATGTCCATTGCCGTGCTTGGGCTGTGCCGGTGATGCTGGCGTATATGTGGATGATGATTTCTAAGGTGGATGCAATTGGTGAGGTGGAGATGGGATTGGCTGTGGTTTTGCCTAGCCATAGCCCTTGGTGCATTGCAAAGATGCAAGCTTTGGTTTCACAATGGAGGCAACGGAGGTGAGCTTGTGTTGAGAAAGTAATGTTAGTGTCACGGAGTGTTACATAAAAGAGAGAGGAGAGGCTCTTAAGTAAAGCCAATTTTGAGTTAAGATCTAATCCGTCCGAGGTGGAATGCACGGAGGTCCCTCGTGCAGAAATAGATCTGACAGTCCAGATCTAAATACAAAATTTAAGTTACCTTAGGTTATAGGAATAGCACTGGATCTGGGATGGTTGGATCAACTGTATGCTGTTTGTCTTGTTATTGGTTCTTTTGCTACTGGCTCACATGGGAGCTTCGAGTTTTCCCGTTGGAGAGAGACTGTAGATGCAGCCTATTTTTTTGGTGTTTGCTGTACTGCGGAGATATTGGATGTCACATCGAAACCGGCCGAATTTTTTATTAATAGAAATAAAATAAATAAAATATTTAAAAAGAACACTACTGTTGAGTTTTTTCGAAAACTAAGTAGACCGGGTCCTGTAAACCCGTCCCACCGGACGGGTCCAATTGACCCGTCCCGGTTAATCGGATTAGCCGTTAACTAACATCACGGAAAAAAAAAAAAAAAAAATTCCGGACGGATTTAAGCATCCCGTCCCGAGTCTGTTTAAAAAAAAAAAAAAAATCTGGACGGGTTAAGTAAACCCGTCCAGAATTTGAAATATTATATTTATATTATATTATTATATTATATTATATTATATTATTATATTCTATTCTATTATATTATATTATTATATTATATTATATTATATTATATTATATTATATTATATTATGATTTTATATATATTATATTTTTTTGTTTTTTATATTATATTATTATATTAATATACTTATATATATATATTATATTATGAATAGAACTAGTTTAGTTGTGCTTAAGTTCACCAAAGTGTTTGCTGAGCTTAACTCCAAAACTTATTAAATCGTTTTCAAATGACGAATTCAAACCGTTAGAACCTGCCTATCTTGCGAGTGATGCATCTACATGTGAAAATTTTAAACGTTCAAATTAATTTAGTATAAAGTCAAGCGGTAAGAAAACGTTCAAAAAATAAATGCACTAAAATTAATTTATTAATCTTTTAATCTTGACCGATTGACTTTATACTAAATTAATTCAAATGTTTAAAATCATAATATAATAATATAATAATATAATAATATAATATAAAAAACAAAAAAAATATAATATATATAAAATCATAATATAATATAATATAATAATATAATATAATATAATATAATATAATAATATAATATAATATAATATAATATAATATAATAATATAATATAATATAATATAATATAATATAATAATATAATATAAATATAATATTTCAAATTCTGGACGGGTTTATTTAACCCGTCCAGATTTTTTTTTTTTTTTTTTTTTTTTTTACAGACTTGGGACGGGATGCTTAAACCCGTCCGGGAATTTTTTTTTTTTTTTTTTTCCGTGATGTTAGTTAACGGCTAATCCGATTAACCGGGACAGGTCAATTGGACCCGTCCGGTGGGACGGGTTTACAGGACCCGGTCTACTTAGTTTTCGAAAAAACTCAACAGTAGTGTTCTTTTTAAATATTTTATTTATTTTATTTCTATTAATAAAAAATTCGGTCGAAACCGGTCCATTGGAGACCGGTGAGGTACGGAAGTTGGATGCTTTAGCTATGTGTACATGAGAGGTTCCCCAAACGTATTGAGTTCGCGTCCTTTACATTAACTCGTTAATACATTTTAGCGATGTAATTTTAAACGGAAGCTAATCTGATTTTCCGTCTATAATGTAGAACTCTTTAATATTAGTGACTTAGTGCAGATTTAATTCGTATAAATATTAAAGCGGATTGAATAATCCAAATGCATTAACTTAAAAGATTTTTGAGTTAATGCAGAGGATATGAATTGAAATATTTTATGGCATTTCATTGTTACTTGTTAGTATGAATTATTTTTAAAAGAAAACTCATATTGATGTCTATGTTATTGACTTATTTTACAAATATTTTCCCAAGACAATAAATTCGTTGAAACTATAAGGTAATATTAAAATTATGTTATTTAGATAGATTATATAATCAAATTTGGTGTAGCTTAAATATTATTTGACAACTAATCAAATGCTGAAAAACTCATTTAGCTTAATTGATGATGAAAATATATCATCTTTGGAAAAAGCATCTTTTAGATATTTAAAATTTTATTCATCTGACTTTGATAAGTGTTATTACTTTTCTATCGAAAATTAATTACCAAAAAATATTTAGAAATTTAGAAAAAAAAATGCAAAAATAAAATAAATATATAAAATATTAGTTATGAGATATTAGCTGTAAATATTTCCTATGAATTTTTTGTTCCTAATTATTTATGATTCTTATTCAAATTTCTTTAATTGTAACCAATAAACTATATTATTACGCTTTATGCCATAACAAAATATGTCAAAAAAATTAAGGACACATCACCACAGTATTTGACACAAAGTACTTGACATTTTAAGATCCCTTCTTAATATATATGTGTACATGATCCTCACCAAGGAAACATTAATTAAATTTCATCTCGTGCTCCTTTATTAAAAGAAAAACCAATAAATGTTGTCTTTTAATAATGCACATGTGATGGCGTGGGGATCTCGTGTGGGATCCCTACCAAAGTACCAATGTTACTAATTTTCCCATCAATGGGAGATGAGGATATGGTGGCAACAATCGTACGGTTTATATATATAAATGTTGGCAGCCTCAAATGATTATTACGGTTTAGGCTTTGTGAAAGAGAGGTGCTGAGGTGGTACATAACAACTATCACAATCATTTGCATTGTATCTAGATGAAAAAGAAAACACAGAAGGAACTTACGGACTACAATTATTTCAATGCTATCAATGCTCTCAATGAATGTGGGCCCGGAATATAGCCACTAGTCGATTGTTCCTTTTTGGGAAGTGAAGAGTTTGATGACAATTATTATGTAATCAGCATATTTGAACAAAATGAGGAATTTTTTTTATAAACCATAACTAATTAAATCAAATTTACCAAACTAATATGATTACTTTTTTTTTTTTAAAACCACAAAGACCGAATGGCCATTTCGGTCTCCACATTTACTTTTTTCTCAGACCGAATTAGCCATTCGGTCTTCAAAAAAAATTTAGTTTTCCACAGACGCGGCCACAGAAGATTCGAATGGAGACCTTTTTACCCAGACCGAATGCTTATTTCATGCCTCCAACGGTTTTATTTTGATTTTTAAGTTTTAAATTTTGAATTATTAAAGTTTTAAAAAATGGAGGCATTTGAACCCTCCTCTTTATTTAATAGGATGATTATGCTATGTTATTATAATTTTCTATAATTAAATAACAAGGTTCTAAAAGATATTTTATTATAATATAGATTAATTAGTGAATATTTTTGTTTACTAAAAGTAGTAACTAGTATATTTCCATACTCTTGTTGATCGGAAGATTTTAATTTTTTTTTTTTTTACAAGAAACATAATAGATGCATATTTTAATTTACTAGAGAACTACTTTAATAATTAACAAGAAACATAATAGGGGAATAGGACAACTAAAATTAAATATGGTGGGTTAAAAGTCTTCAACTATTAAGATTAGACTGGATATTTTATAGGACAAGAGGAGACTAAAAATACTAAAATCCGAAACATGCGATCAAAACGGGTCAACACATCCAACGGTCTTGAGCATATAAAATAACCTACTGATGCCATATGATACCAGCTGCCCCTTATTTACTGTAACAAATCAAATTACAGAATGTCGGATCATTACAACTAGCGTCAATCAAAAACGAACAGAACCTATTAGAAACTAATAGAAAGTATATTCAACCTCAGCAAGAAAAACAAGGAAAAGCAGACATCACAGCCTACCTTTCTCAGCAATTCTAGCAAATCAACCCACTTGGCACTAGTCCCAGTATGTGAACAGTACTGACGCTCATAATTGATTTCTAGTACACAATATTACCAAGTCATTCAAAAAAGAGTGTCATATTGCCATTCTCCAACAATTTTACATAGGAAAGTTGCAGATAGCAGCAGCTCAGTGTTAGTCAGATGGCCTGCTTCACAAGGGAATAAAAAACCGAGGATTTTTTTTTTTTAAATTAAAGTGAAGAAATTCAAAGCATGCACAGAAGACTACAAATCCAGAACCAAAGATACCTAACATACTGGCAAGAAATTTGTGGATCTCCAATGATTTGTAGAACGTTAAGAAAATTAATTTTGGTAGGAAAGAGAGAGAACAATTTCAGCATATACATTCACCAGATTAGAGAATTTGAAGATGCAGCTCAAGTTAAGAGAGAGAGAGAGAAGCACATATTATACTATTTTCTTTATTTTTTTCTTTTGAGAAAGTGGCCGAGGTTGCCAAGTACACAACTCCCTCTCCCTCTCTCTTGAAAAGAAGGCAGTAGCTGCCTTTTGCATTGAGAGAGAGAGAGAGAGAGAGAGAGAGAGTTGTGTATTTCCTTGACAGCCTCGGTCAATTTCCCAAAATTAATGAAGACATTTGTGAATCAAATGATGCTCTCTCTCACACATGCACACAGCCAATCTGAGAACTTTAGAATCAAATGATGCTCTAGAAACAAAAAATTATATATGAAGACATTCACTTGAAGTCATATCTAGAATACAAAACACAGAATAAGAGAGAACACAATTCAAATTTACATACTTTTTACACTACAGCCCCAATTGTTCCAGCCTTTTATGAATCTCTAATCAAATTTGTTGGCTCGCTCAAAACAAACTTCGGAAGCTCATATTTGTTACCTACATAATAGTTTTAAATAAAAGTTTAATTAACTAACCAGTCCTCAATAAAACAAAAAAATATAATAAGCATGTAACCTAAAAAGAAATCAGTTGCTATCAGCCATGTACTGGATGTTGTGGAGCAACAATAGTTTCTTAGCAGTTAATCTTTGATTCAATCTCTTTTGGCTTTATGGTTTAGATGCTATGTAGGGACCAAAGTCAGAGTAAGGCTTATAAATCAAGATCTACCCAATAGAGCTCTCTACCAGTAGAGGTACATATAAAGGTACCAAGACCAAGCTACCCATACAGAAGTACCAGTCTATGCTCGTCAGCCAGGTCGAAATTGTAATTGTTCATATAATATAAATAATTTCTGTATTGTTTGTCCATGAAAAGAAATAATAACAGAATCACGAGGTTTTGGTAAATTAGGATACCTAAAGCATCGTAACAAAGTGACAAATCAGGATTGGAAACAATGATTCCAGCACTATCAATTATTGTTTGCGCAAGGCTCAACTCAGCCTCTGTTGCAGCTTTAAGTGCATCCCATATCTCTAAACAACACACAACCAAAAAAAAAGAAAACAGACAACAAAAGGTAATTAGAATGTTTTCTTTTCCACTAATACAATGCAAGGTTATCCAAATTGGTTACATCTAAGTAACAATCACGGCTCAAAATACTGCATATTCGCACTGTACAGTAAAGCCTAAGACCAGATTAGCTATGAGACATAATTTATCTACAATTTTGAGGTGGTAATTATGCAATTTATATAAACATTATTATTTATGTTTTTAATTGTGTTAAGTAGGAGATCGTGACATGTTCCAGCACATTTGAGTCAATACAGCAATAAAACTGATCGGCCATGAGACTTAATTTATCTACAATTTTGAGGTGGTATTTATGCAGTTTATATAAATTCTATTATTTATGTTTGAATTGTGTTAAGCATGAAACCATGAAATTTTCCAGCACATTTGAGTCAAAACAGCAATAAAGAACAGGATGGTACCAGTCTTGACAATTTAAATTTAAAACTTTTTGAATAATAAATAGAAACCTTTGCGACCACCATAGTGAGGAGAAGTGTCCCAGAATTCATCTCGCATTTGCCTCAGCTGTTCTATCGTTATTGCTTCTGTGTGCTTCCATGGCTTAGGCTTCCTCAATTTCTTTCCAGTCTCTTGAATTATACAAATTGCAGGGTTATAAACAAACAAATGGCAAATAAAAGAAAAGGGTCATATGAGCTCTTATTAATATATGTCACTTCCAACCCCTCCCCTTCTCTTGTCTAGAAAGAGAACCCAAAAAAGAACTGATTTCACCTTACTAGTTGAGAGAAAAAGAGTGGATGGAGGGGGTTACTTTAGGTATTATTTGAAAAGAATATGCTGGTAAAAAGTAATATAATGTACGTTTTATTTACTATGTTTGTAGACAAGTGCAACATGTTTGAATCATTTATTAGATTTTCATTTGCTGGGTTTGCGTGACAATTTAGACTTTGGAGGTTTCATAAATATTGAAAGGGAGAGCGGTCAAAAGAACCATAAATTACTTGCCCATACTACAATGCCCGCAGCTGCAACCAGCACAAGTTTACCGAAAAAGCTAATTAAATAGCATCCACAAACTCTATTATTCTCATTACATTTATTTCTTTCTTCTTTTTCCTTTATTTTTCATACAAGAGAAATTAACAACACATAACCTCTAGTTGCCCCAAATCAAATCAAAAAAGCATAACCACTTGCTTGTAATATAATAAGCACTTGTAAAAATTTCATATGGAACTGCTAACCACAACATGTCAACTATTCATAGAAACGTCACCTCTGCATCAAAGCTAAAACAGCAATCTTATCCTACTGAAATTGCTTATGATAATGACCTTTCTTCTACTGCATATCTCATAAAATATTCACATATCAGATTGCACAAGTAATTTAGCATCATTAGTCAGACACTGATGAATTCGGTCCCACACTGTACTATGTTAGATAATCTCTACAGTTATAATTATCAATCTCGTAAAGCAAAATCTTCGAATTGCTTACTGTCTTCGCAATTCCAGATCTAAACCGACGAAATTGTAAAATCACTTAAAACGAATTGAAAGCAAAAAAAAAAACAAAATTAACTGAAAGATCTTTAATTGAACAATAGTAGGTTCAAAAACAAAACAAAAAATCCAAAATTTTCCCAAATCGGATTAAAACTCTGAAATAAAGAAGAAAGTCACCTTCTGCGCCACTAGGCGTGGATCCAGCGCACCCCATCAAGGCGTCGCGGCCTCTGTTTCTCGCGCGACAAATGAAATGGATAAATTGTACGTCGTAAATCTCTCTATAGAGGGAGAGTGTGAAGAACGGATCGCTCAGTACCTGTAAGGTCAATAGTACAGAGAAAAAGGGGATGTTAAAGTCTCTAGTGATAGAATGGAGCTTGCTCGTTAATTAATAATAAATACACGGGATTAGGAATAATTACTGTTCGCCTGTGCCAATATCTCTTGACTTTTTCGTGTAGCAAGTTATAAAGTGGGGCCTTAGTTGTCATCAGTAGACTTCTACGCAAAACGTTACAAAAAAGTGCCATAAGAGATTTTTTCTATTATGAGTTGAGCTCGCTTTTACTGTAAATAAATAAATCCAAACCGGGGCGGAGAGGATCCAATGCAACCAGATTTCTTGTGGACTCGACCGCCATGTAGAAAAATTATTTCGTGAGGTGAGAATGCTTAAATTGCTAATTGAGTCGGAATTATTTCACAAATGTCAATCACAAAACGGTGTTGAATTATTTCTAAGCCTGTATACTTAATAAAAGTGTGATTGAGAATTAGTATTTTCAACTCTCATTTTCCATTATTATTTTCTGTTGTATCCGCACATAATATCAATCGAACTATCATTCATTTATACCTGAGAATAATTAAACAATAGAGATTATACAATTGCTCATGCAACCGACTAAAATATAATGACAAATGGTAAAACAACAATTTTCTATTGAAATTGAAAATGTCATACAAAAATCGGCATATGAATTTCTACCATCCACATGGTGAAGTTTGCACATTTACTCCACCTATAATTAGAGGACTTGGATTGTCTCTAATTTTTTTTTTTTATTTCTATCATATTTTTCTAGCATTTTTTTTTATTTCTATCAATTTTTAGATCAAATATAATTCTATTTTGAAGATGTTTATCTCGTTATCTAAATTAAAAAAACATTCACTATACTAATAATAGTCTAGTGATTATTGGGACCCTCTATTAAGAAATATTGTTTGTTGTTATTTAAATATATGTGTAGCATTGTATAATATATTTATATTTCCTAATAAAAGTAGTTCGCTTTTTACTATGGTTAGGACTGCAATTGCTTTCTGAACAAAAGCTGCATTTTTTTTAATTAGTGTTATTAATTTGATGTATATCTAAATCCAATTGCTTCTAAGCTGAGCATCTAGTATATTAATATGTCTAAAAGCTCAAATTTATCTATTTTTTTAGAGAAAAGTATAGGTCCGATGACTATTGGTAGTTTCCCATGGGCTTTAAGATTTGTATTCGTCTTGCTATGAGATTCATGTACCTTGTTCTGAGATTTCTGTACACAAATTTTAAAGCACATCACGGACCGAGCCAATTTGTTGTCACCTCTTACGCACCAGTGACAACAGTTGCATCTCTATTAGTATCCACACGAAGAGGTTGATAAACTATTGTAATTCAGTATACTAGTACTGAACTGACAGCTCCTTTTTTTCTCCTTTTCTCTCTCGTTTTCTGAAAATAAGTGAACATAATGGCTGACCAAAAACTGAACTGTTATTACATATTTATAATAGTATGCACCAGTTCGTTTGAGCATGTTCATTGGCATCAATTCGTTTGAGCTTTTTCAGAAGATCCTGATGAAACATATCAGATCATATGAGAGTCGAAATTCAGACCCAGCCCAATAAGACTTGATCCATATTATAACTTTATAATTAACTATTAATATGGCTCAAAATATTCTAGCACATTTTTAACAACATGAACTATTTACTTTTGTATGGCAATGCATATGTATTTGCAATATTTTATATTACTTTCAAACGTCATCCAATGCCATTTGAAAAAAAAAATTGATAGAATCTACTAAGTACATATATTTGACACATAAAAATTATTTATATTTGCATGATGAGGAATAAATATTTGTGCGACGATGTTTAGATACTTGCACGACGAGATATAAATATTTGTGCGATGAAGAATCCGAAAGCATTTAAATATATATTTTATTTGAAAAAAAATAATCGTATCATAGAAGACGTTCATAATTTTAGATTCGCAAAATTCCTCACAAATCGTCAAAAATATGAGTGAGATTAAACGGAAAAAAAAATTCACTTGTAAAATATGATTCTAATAAAATAGTTAGTGTGGTTCCACGTATTTAGACTTCCAACGTTTGGATATTTACCTAGGATAAGTATTATCAGCTTCCATATTATTATATACTAAAATTCAGTGTTGTAAATAACGGTATGCGGTCGTCGGACGGATAGGGTACCGTCAAGCGATTAATTGGGAATAATCGGGAATAATAGAAAATAATCGGTCAATTAGTCAGAAAAATTCATAATAGTTTGGTCACTGCCAACAACTAATCGGCCTAAACAAACGTTTTTTCCAACACTGCTAAAACTAATTATTTGAGGCAATTGGACTAACTATTGAACTATCTTTAACTGACCCAACTTCAACTTTGATGACTGGGTGTTTAACACTGGGAAGGAAATAATTAGGGTGCTGAGGGTTCAAATGCCTTTATTTTTGGTGCCTTCATTTTTAAAAAATTTAACAACTAAAAATTTAAAACTTAAAAGTCAAAATAAAACTGTTAGATATGATCTATATCATTTTTATCTATGCACATGTGAAATATTACGACATTTGGACTTTGTTTTGGTTGTCGTCAAGAGATTGTAAAAAAAATGTACTAATGTGGATAATTTGTAGACGTTGATTTTTCAACTTATTAATTCACATAAAAACAAAATTGAAATGTGATAATATTTTATGAGTATATAGAGAAAATAACATAGATCACATCTAATGGTTTTATTTTGACATTTATAACTTAAATTTTAAGTCATTTAAGTTTTTAAAAAGGGGAAATTGGTTATTTACCACTCCAAAATCTTAAATTTGAAAAATGCTACTCCGAAATTAGAAAATTATCCTAATATCACTCTAAACTTAATTAATTTTAAATTTTGCTACTCCAAATAATTGATGACTAAAATGTTCTTCCATCCGACTCTCTTCATACCCGCCCATAGTAAAATTTTGGTTTTGTGAACTTGAATTAGGTGGTGTGTGGGAAACGAGCTGGGGCTTTTACATGCTTGCTGGATGAAATAGATAGGTACGGGCCACACAAATCCTTGAAGGATGATCTACGACCTGATTTTAAAGTCTCATCTCTTGTTGAGGTTTTCACCATTCTGGAATCTCATTTTGATCTTGTGCCAGAACAGGCTCAAGCAGTTTAAATACATTTTTTTTTAGTTCGAATTTAGTTTAGAATGAATCGGCTCCATTCTCAACTGCTTTGGAGTTGCCTGTAAATTTTATCTTTGGCTAACAATAAGCAATGGCACGATTAATTTTCCTTTTCACTTGTTTTCTCAAGTTCTGCATCAAATCGTGGACTGCATTTGTTTTGTTCTTCGCTGCAAAATCTTAAAAATATCTCATTTGCTCTTGCAAAATAAGATACTTCGGTGATGTTTGTTTCTATGTAAATGCATCCCTTTTGCAACAAGCCCCAGCTCGGCCATGAAGAGAGTCGGATGGAGAGAAAAAGTCTATGGGAAGATATTTTAGTTGTTAATTATTTGAAGTGACAAAATTAAAAATTAATTAAGGTTAGAGTGGTATTAGAATGATTTCTAATTTCCGGGTGGTATTTTTCAAATTTTAAGATTTTAGAGTAACAAATAACCAATTTTTTTCTTTTAAAAATGGAGGTATGATAGAAACACAAAAAAATAGAGGCATTTGAACCCCTCCTCTTTATATATATAACGTAAATGCATCCGACTAGCTAGTAGCATATATTTTTGACTTAAGTTACAAAACTGTGGACTACAATTGGTTCTAGAATGTTTATTTCTAGACTAAATTTTGCTTATTTTTTCTTTATTAAATAAGATTTTGTCTAGCACTCTAAAAATGGCTCTATTCAAAATTTCATTTACATAGACCAAGATTTTCGAAATTTTTATTTATACCATATTTAAAAAAAAAAACCAAAATATTCTTGTTTGGCCATAATTTCATAATTACCCAGGCTACAAATTAGCTGTGCGGCTCCAATTTTGAAGGATGCATAGCCAATCTGCGATCCTATCCATGAGATTGCAGAACCAATCGGCGGTCCAAGGGACCGCACAACCAATCTGCATCCCCTAGGGTATATAAAGGGGGCCGTTGGTGCTCTTCCCATTTGTCTCATTTGAAACTTTTCAATCCCTTCGAGCTCGGATAAGTTTTCTTCTTCTCTTATTTTTTCAAATTTTAGTTTAGTTTAGTAATTAGGTTTAGATTTAGGGTTTAGGATTAGGATTAGGATTTAGGTAATTTTATTTAGGATTACCAAATTTAATTTAGTATTAAGTAATTTATTTTAGGATTAGAACCAAAATTAACTGGAATATGACCATAATAATTGTTTATGTTCTAATTCGACCAAAATTAATATTTAAACACGAGGAGGGTTCCAATGCCTCATTTTTTTATACCTCATCATATCTCATATTTTATATCTTCATTTTCTTCATATTCAAAGTCTAAATTGTCGATCCGAACCGTTCAACATGATATCCATACTAAAATATGGTTAGGGATGAAATTTTATAATTTTTTAAATTTTTTTACTATTTTTTAAGATGGGTAGAAAATCAATGTTTTTTGAACGGTTCAAAAACAGTGATTTTGTACCGATCTTAAAAAATAGCAAAAAAATTCCAAAAAAATATAAAATTTCATCTCCATGCATATTTTAGTATAAATATTTTGTTGAACGGTTCGGATCGACAATTTGAACTTTGAAAACGAAAATATAAAATATGAGGTATGAAAAAAAATGAGGCATTGGAACCCTCCTCTTTAAACATAGGGCGTTTTACTAAAAATTGTTTGACCAAAATTGATTAACCAAAATTGATTAACCAAAAATTGTTTGACTAAAACTAATTGTTTGACCAAAATTGCCCAATATCAATAACAAAAATTAACAAACATGTAGAAATATACTGTCTTTCAGTATGGATGTACCATCTTCTAGTAGATGTAGACAACATATAGCCACTCTGTACGAGATGTCCTAGTACATCGATGATGCTATGGCTAGTGTTCCGGGGATCTGGAGTTGCACTGATAGGGTCAGCGACTTTATGTGGTATCCAAACTCGGAGCACAGGATTTTAGAGGCTGCTACTGGGGTAAATTTTAAATTGATAATATTTATTAAAAAAATAATAATGTTATTTTTTTCCCTTGAAAATTGACCGAATATGTTGAATACTTAAATGTAGGGTTTGGATGCTTGTACAAGTCATCACAACCGCATGTCGCTCCCCTATCAAACTGTGTACGGAGGGACATTGCGTGCGATGGGGCTGTACCAGTTATCACATATGACCGAGGAGATATTTGACGAGGGATTGTGTTTTAGTCTGATCGAGAGATGGCGTCTCGAGACACACCTTTCATCTTCCCCCTGTCAAGATGACAGTCACCTTATAGGACGTCGATTGTCAGTAGGGTATGACTATTATTGGGTAGCCTGTTGATAACACCAATTTATATAGCGAAAATCACTACTTTTTAATATGAAAAATGGTAGAAAAGTGTATGCAAAGTATCTATTTTTTTCGAATTATTCACCGCAAACGTGTTTTTAGGCTATTTTGACAGGTTTTGGAGAAAGTTGCAAATTTAGGCCGAAAACAGAGCAAAAATGTCATATTTAGACCAATTCTGAAGGTAGAGTCAAATTAGGGTATCACATGGAGTATGTAAATACCTTACACGAAGTGCACAACATGCAACATGATGCAATACTGAAAATTCAGCTAAGTCAAACTGCCGTACGGTATAACCTATATCAAATTGGCTGTTCAGTCTTTGTGGTTTTTGTTAAAAAAAAGTAATAATTTTAGTTTAGTAAAAATCAATTTCCTAATTATGGTTTATAAAAAAAATTCTCATTTCTCGAACTATAAAATACAGTGGTCAAACACTCAAACAGAGTAAAAATTTAAACATGGCAATTTTAACTTTATGCAGCGCACGAACCTACAGTTGATGAGCTGTGTGAAGTCAAAACTGCTCTGTTAAATATTTTACCCCTCGAACGAGGAGTGCGTATCCTCTGAGATATCTCATATTTTGTGTGACCGACGTGTCCGGTGCCTATTCGGGGTCACGTAAGGGGCCCGTATTATATGAGCTTTGAGATTCGTGCATAACGTATTGCAACGGTTTAGATTTTCCAACAAGTCACGCAAAATATGAGATATCTCAGAGGATGTGAATCTCGAACGATAACCTGAAACGGATCGGAAGACTTCGGACCTACTTTCCCATTTGGAAATAAATCTGCTGTTACCATCTGTACCGTTGGTTTTCGCAGATATTCGTGTAAAGACTTTCTTCATTGAGATTCGAGCATGGAAAAGTTTGAACGATTGAGATTTGAATAACAGCAGATTTATTTCCTTCTCATTTACAATACTGATCTCGCACCGTCTGGAAATCCCTCGTGGATTCTCTCATAAGCTGCCACCTCATCAGTCTCTATCGCTCTCAAGTCTCAGCACATTGCGTTTCTTTCCATTTTCGTTACGAAAAGTGCAAAGCAATAGTCGATTGTTTTTCCATTTTTATTTCCATCTCTCTCCCAAGTCCGAATCGATCGATCTCGATCCGGCATTGGTAGTCTTCCTGTTGCTTCAGAGAAAGGATAGTCGATTTAGTAGTAGGAGGAGTAGGAGGAGGAGATCTAGGGTTTTAAGATGAATATCTTCAGATTCGCCGGAGACATGACGCATCTTTTTAGCGTCATAGTGCTTCTTCTCAAGATCTATGCCACCAAATCGTGCTCTGGTTCGTATTTCTTCAATTAAGCGCTATATCACTGTGAGGGATTCTAGTTCACTTTGAATAATCAGATAATTGGTTGTACTGGTGAAACTCTTACTGCTTCGTCAGTTTGATTGTTTTAGTAAATGTCAGTTACACACTTATCAGTCTTGTCCTTTTTTGTGAATAACTTCAAAAATGTGAAGCATATGAAGAAAATTTCTCTTCATCCTTCCAATTTAAGTCCTAAATTAAATTTACAAACGGTGCCAGCTTTTCATTGTTTGTAGAATTTGCAATAATACATTGTTAGTCTAATCTCTCTCTTTTTTTGTTTGATTTTTAAATCCAGGGGTCTCACTAAAAACTCAAGAGCTGTATGCGCTAGTGTTTGTCACGCGATATCTCGATCTCTTCACAGATTTCATATCTGTGTATAATACATTCATGAAAATAGTTTTTATTTTGAGCTCACTTGCTATTGTATGGTATATGAGAAAACATACGTTGGTGCGGCGCACTTATGACAAGGAGCTTGATACGTTTAGGCATTATATTTTGGTGGTAGTTAGCTTTGTGTTAGCGCTTTTATTTCACGACCGGCTCACAACAAAAGAGGTAAACTTGATTACTTAATTTTCAGTTTGAAATAGAAAATTTTAATTGTAGGTGGCTTAGACTTGGTATTAATTGTTCACCTTAAATTATTGTACTATTTTATACATGTACATTGAAAATTGTTATAAAATTCCTTAGTATAAATTGGAAGAGAAAAGTTCACATGGGGCAAATGCTGTTTAACTAATTAAATCTTCTGAATTTTTAAAATTGTCATCTATGACAACAAAAATATTTTATGGTTATTACAAATTTCATTTGAACCAGATCTTATAAATTGGAAGAGAAAAGTTCATACGGGGTAAATGCCGCTTAACTAATTAAATCTGTTGAATGTTTAATTTGTCAATATCTATTCCAACATAAAAAATTTCATGGTTATTACAAATTCCATTTGAACCATGTCTCAATCTTCTGACAAATTCAAA
Source organism: Carex rostrata (assembly GCF_964058835.1). Taxonomy (NCBI): domain Eukaryota; kingdom Viridiplantae; phylum Streptophyta; class Magnoliopsida; order Poales; family Cyperaceae; genus Carex; species Carex rostrata. Next base: position 5,644,564 of record NC_135947.1, on the reverse strand, counting down.
TAGTTGTAATTTAGTTCAAAATCTTGTAAGGATAGTTTTTCTGGTACCTTGTTCAAAGAAACGCTATCCTCTGCGGAGTTTTTCCGTGCGGAGCTGTGCGGCGCTTTTAATCTGGTCCGTTCGTTTCGGATCGGACGGGCTGGATTAAGGGTTCACCAAATTTTGAGTTTTTTTAAAATTCGGGCAAGATCTGATCTGGTCCGTCCGATTCGAAACGAACGGACCAGATTAAAAGCTCCGCACGGAAAAACTCCGCAGAGGATACTTTCCCTTGTTCAAAGTGGATGAAGAATTTAGCATAGACAGCTTCTTACATTAAACAAATAAAAGCCCTCATTATGAATTACTGTACATTGTCTAATTTGGTGAAATTTGCATTACCAATAGGTGTTCTGGGCATTTTCTATATATCTAGAAGCAGTTGCTATTCTTCCCCAGTTGGTCCTTTTGCAAAGAAGTGGAAATGTTGACAATTTGACAGGCCAATATTGTCTCTTCCTTGGGTAAGATTTCACTAATATATACTATTTCATATTGTTCTTTCTGTTTTTTCATGTATCTATTATATTGAAAAAATGGTGAATAAAGCACGAAAAAGGCCCAAATTAGCTCCACAGCATATTGATAGAAAGTTTGAATTTGTTATAACTCTGTAATTAATTTTTTGCCTTTGGATTTGAGATGCTGATAACTAAATTCTGTGACAGTGCTTATCGTGCCTTCTATGTGCTAAATTGGATTTATCGCTACTTTACCGAGGGCCACTACTTTCGCTTGATTCGTAAGACAAATTATTTAATTCGCAATTTCATCAAAATTGAGTTAAATTAAGCCTTCATATATTTGAAAAAGATTTGAAGGAGCAAGTTCAGGATTCATTTCTGATAATACATAGTTACTTTTGTTTCAGTGTTCAACTGAATACCACTATAAAACCTCAAATATCATGCATAGTGCAGCAAAATGAGATGCTTTATGGCTGCACTTGTGATTTTTTGCATGATATCTTTGGTACTTAATTTCTGCTGGTATGATATGGGAAAGTTTTACCTAATGATGCTGACTCTTGATAATTGTACAGCTTGGATTGCGGGGCTTGTTCAAACTGCTTTGTATGCTGACTTTTTCTATTACTACTTTTTGAGGTAAAGCTAATACACAAGTTTCTTTTCTATTGAAGGACTACTCTTGTAAGGAAAAAAAAAAAGGACTACTATGCAATACTTTTAGTGAATATTTTGAACAGATTTTCCACACTAGATAATTTATCTTTAACGAAAATCTGTATGGGGTCTGTAATTGAGTTGAGGTTTATAGAGGCCTTTTAGCATTGGATATTCACCAAAGAAAACTCCATGAGAATAAAAATACCCAGAATACTAATAGCTTTTACCAGCTGATTATAAAGTACTTGGTTAATTCTTTCTTTATTTGTTGCAGTTGGAAGAACAATGCAAAGCTTCAATTACCTGCATGAATTCAGGTGTAAAACATAAAAAAGTGCAACCCTAGGATGAAATTTTAGGTAGTCCATGGGCATGATTTTTTTTTCTTTTTTTCTGTTTGCTTTTTAGCCTTTGGTGATTACCTTCTTTGTTACCCTTCTATTGGTTTTTACAAATTGAATGTATATCTCTATCATAGTTGTGAAATCTTTATGAAAACAACATTGGAACCTGAAATGTGGAATCATTGTCAAACAAAACGCAAAATTGGTTGAGTCTGATGGTTTAGATGTCTCACTTTATGTAGACATGTGCCTTATTTACTTCTTGGTTTTTCTATTCGTCTTCTCTTTATATGTCGCAAGTGCTTGAACTTAGACAAGTTATATTAATTGGAATGTTTAATGCAATTTTGTATTTTTAGTTGCTATGGTTAGTGGGTATTGCTGTGGTTGATAGTACATGACAAGATAACAGAGATGCCTTGGGCAGCATATATATTTGCCAGTATGTTCTGATATATTATTTGTGAGTTGTTGCACTGCCTATCTTTCTCATAATGGTTGTATTATGCATGAGAAATTAGTGTGCTCTCTTCCATTATCATACGAGATCATCATCGAGTACAGCTAGAACAAAATAACAACGATATCACATTGCAAGATTGTTATAACGAAACTTTATTTGGATAGTAAATCTGCTGAGAGTTCGATAATTATGTCTAACAAGTGACAGACTCTTATTAAGCTACACTGACACCATTACATAAAGGGACACCTTTGAGCGCTAGATGTATTTTGCTCTTCTTCAGTTGAGGCAAGCTTTGGGCCTTTAAGAAGCCCAGCCATAAATTCTCCTTGATCATAGTAAACCTCTACTGTTTCAGCCCTCAATTGGTCATCCACCTGAAAAAAAGAAGAAAAGTATTCAGACATTATTACATTGAACTTCATTATCTCACATTTCTAAATAGAACTTCGCTTCATGTTTTTGTATCTTTTCATTTCATATTTCATATCTGATACTTTTAATATAAATGACAATGGGATATGGGTTCTTTTACCTTGAGAATAGCAATTCCGATAAACTCAACCAGCTCTCCAGTTGGAGCGTGGTCTTTGAAGTTACCTTCCATGTGGCCCCAGTGCCGGAACTTGAATGCCACCACTGGTGGGCCCGAGTACACCTCCAGCACCTCCCATGCAAACCCGCGAGGAAATGCCGACCTAAAACCCTCGTGAGACGACTCAAACGTCTCATCCTTTGAGTTATAGTATCCTTTTGGACAGAGCTCATCTGGCATGGATGTTGCCAGCAGAGCGTTATAACTACCCAGAGATAGTGTTTCCTCGCCTGAAAATAAATTAGTACCATAGTTAATATGCATTATTATGTGGAGATGGGCTAATGTGCATCGCGAATTAAAATCCATGTTTTGATTCGTGTTAATGTTTCCGATTTCATAGTTCAAGCAATCGATTCGAACCGTTTCAACATGATCTCCATATTAACATGTGTTGGAGACCAAATTTTTATATTTTTTTAGAAACTTTTATTATTATTTTTTAGATCAGGTGCAAAATTGTTGTTTTCAGAATATTCTGGATCACTAAGAAATAACATTTTTGTATCTATCTAAAATGATAGTAAAATTTTTTGAAAAATGCAACATTTGGTCTCCAAGCGCAATTTATATGGAGATCAGGCTGAGCTGTTTGGATTAGATGTTTAGATCTTGAAATTGCAAAATATGGATGTGAATTAAAACAAGAGCTATAATTCGCGATGTACATTATTAGCCCACATATATGGAGATAATCACATAAATGTTGATAATTATAGATAAAAAAGAAAATACTTCTATAAAAAAAAAAAGTTAGGCCTAGTGCTGACTTCTAACTTGTGAAAAGTAAAAGAAATTGAGATGTTTCTTTAATTTTAACTCAAAATAATTTCAGTTCTGATATAAATAGAAGCATGCCAGCATCAATATACCAGCATAACATCCCTACCTGAGAGGGGCCGGCGGCCATTGACTGCGAGCGTGAATTTTTCACGATTGATGGATTTGAAGTCCGAGAGGCGCATCTTGTGTGAGAGTTCCATCTCCCATGTCTTTATCGCATTTTGTATCGTCTCTTCTAGAGAGCCCTTTGGCCATTCCTATCATAACAAAAAAAATGGAAATAAAAGGCATTTATGATTTGTAAATAGGAAAGAGCTTATGAAGTTTGGAAAGCAAATTTGATCCCATGTATCTTAAAATTTAGAAATTATTATAGGTTGAATCTGCCAGGATCACATTTAAGGAGGATAAGGTACGTAGTAAGACCAGATTAATTAAGTTCTTCTTTCTGAATTTTTATGAGGATGCTTCTTACAAAAATTTGAGTCGTTACTTCATGAATTATGCGTGTAATTACTTACAAATTGTAAAACTTAGTTTGTATATGATTAAGAGTTGAAAAAAAAATGCTTAGAAATTATTTTGGGATATATGCTCATTATTCAATAATCTATATTTTTTAGTCTCATAAGAAACAAACTATAAAAATACAAATTTCAAAGGATAGATCAGTGATAATGAGTTAGATGTGTAATGCATTGAAACCGATGGGATTCGCTTCAAAAGACGAGTTCAAATTGGTCAAACTAATTTACTTCACATACGACTTACGACTGATGTGTTTACATGTAAATTTTATAAAATTTGAATTAATTTAGTATAAAGCCAACTGGTCGAAATAAAAATGTGTATAAGCTAATTTTAATGTGTTTATTATTCATTATTTTTTAAACGCTTGAATTCATACTAAATAAATTTGAATATATATAAATATTGCATATAGAAGTATCAATCATAAAGTATAGACGGTTTCAACAGTTTGAGTTTATTGTTTGAAGTAAATGATTAAGTCCAATATGTTTTGGTGAGCTTATGAATCACTTATTCACTCTACAAATTAACTTTATCATCAGATAAATGGAGAGCGAGTATTTCAGCATTGAAATATATCAAACTTGAAGTTAGGAAGATACCTGTCCAATATATTAAGCAAAAATATATTTAATCAAACAAGAAAACAGTTTTTGCCTACGGGCTTACCTTAAAAAGCCACAAGAAAACAGTTGCAAATTTGGATAATTACCAGACGGATTGAATTTTGTTATAAAAACAAAAAAAGCGACAACAAAAATCCGATAAACAAGTCAAAATTTCACGCCATAGAAGAAATTCTGGCCAGAGAAGGTATAAAGTTTCCAAAAATTTAAACAAAATACATTCCATAAATCATATACCTTGGTCCTTTCTTGCTCAAAGAGTTGATTAACGAGATCATATTCCGGTGCACCGCCATGCCTCCACAGTGTATCCTTCTCTCCCTCTCCAACCAGGTACACTCGGTACTTATCTCCCCCCTCCTCCATTTTTCACAAAAGAATATCTTCTTATATATATTCTATTCTGGATAAAAGTTAAAATACGAAAGAGTATTAAGGGGAGATTTAAAGATACACATGGAGAAACCAAATTAGAAAGGCAATAAATCTTTTATAGTTAAGGTATTGCTCTTGATTAATTTAGACACCTTCCCTCTCAGGAAAGGAACATACACGTGTCGCTTTTGGCCACGTGTCGTCAGAATAGTGCCCGGCCCTCTGTGACGGATACGACCAATGATAATTAGAAAATAAATAGAAAACAGCGTGTCAGTTACACGTACTTGTGCGTGTGCCCGGGTGTCTATTCTGTATCAGTTATGGCTGGGCTGGCACCATATCTTTTGTCAATGCCTTGCCATGCACTGTCTCACTCTCAATTAATGTAGCCGAGCGTTTCACCTATAAACACAATTCACACTTAAGTAAAGGGACTGCTAGATGTACGCCGAGTGTACCTCCCCGTGCAAATTAAGGGACTGCTAGATGCCTTGCCATGCACTGTCTCAATGAATGTGTGGGGTTTTACTCCAGACGGATTCAGACTTTAATCTATGTGAGTCAAACAAATATATATTGAGCTATTGAGCATCAATTTTACAATATATATCCATAACATTTTATTTTGAACTACATAGAAATTCAATTCATGTATAAATACATAAATTTTAAAAAATTAGTAGGGATCGGACCATCATTCACTCCATCCATGCATGATTGATGGTTTGTCACTGAGATCCAACGCCCAACGGTTAAAATTGCTACCCAAAATTCATTCCCAAAAATTAAAAAAGTGTTCCCTATGCATCGTTCAATCTTGCGAATTGAGATTTAGCAGGGAAAAATGACTATAAAAAAAAAAGTCGCAAACAAACCACCCAAAACAAAGATCCGGATAATTCTAAATCAAAGTTTTTGTCTACTCTTGACTAATAGGCTGGCTCCACCGCTTTAAAGATTTGACGTTGATATAAAACATAGCAGCATTATTCGCCGAAATTTTTATTAATATCTAAAATTAATAAATAATTTCGAAATCTATCCAAACTGAAATTAAATTTCTGATTTTAGGTCAAATTATTGACTGAAATTAAATTTCTTATTTTAGGTCAAATTATTGAAAATTTATTTTCTGATTCTAGACAGTCCGAAACCAGAAATTAAATTTCCGATTTCAAGAGCTAAAGAATTAATCTCCAATTCTAATTTTTTTTTTAATTATAAACAAAGTTAAGTCTCAAAGCTTTGCATGCTGGGACACGTATGAACACTCTCAAAGCATTGGAAACATCAAACATCAAACATTGGAAGCAGAAGCACCGAAATTTTTATTTATAGCATAAAAAAATTAAACCAAAATATATTTGTTTGGTTCGAATTCGAAAATTATTTAGGTTGCAGATTGATTCTGTGGATTAAAATACTGAGATCTGCACAAATAATTTGCACAGTTTTAGACTGAGGTCTATAGATTGAATATGATGCTCCGACTTTTTTTTTTTTAAGAAGATTTATTAATAGAAAAACAAAAATATTGGCTTCTGTCAAGGATCAAGGCTGGGTCCGCATAAGGTACTGAAAAATCATCCCAAAAGCAATGATGGCATTTGAGTTTATGGCAGTAATTAATTAATATTTTTTTTTTTGATTTAAAGTCCGTAAGCAATTAGTTGTTGCTATCAAGGATCCAGTCAATTCAGTTGCACATAAATCAATATTTTTGACTTTTAGTTAATAAAATTTTTTTTAAAAAAAGAAAAAAAACAGAGAAAAAAGATGGGGCCGCAAATTGACTCTGCAGAGTCTTGGGCAGTGGAATGGTTGTGCAGACCTTTGTATTTGAGTTTGTGGAGCCAATCTACGGCCTAGGTAAATCTCAAATTCTGATCAAATTAAAGTGTTTTGGTTTATTTTTTATTTTTATGCTATAAATAAAAATTGCGGACAGAAGCATACTGGGACAAGTATTAATGAACACTCTCAAAATTTTGCAAGTCTGACACGTATTTAATTAAAAAAAAAGAAGCTTAGAACCGGAGATTAAATTTCCGGTAAGAATTGAGAATTGAATCTCTGACTTGAGACTGTCTAGAACTGGAAATTTTTTTTTTGATAATTTAGTTTAAAATCGGAAATTTAATCTTCAGTTCAGACATATTTCGAAATTTTCTCAAGTAGATTTTAAAATTTAATATTTTTTTATATTGATAAAAATTTCGGCATTGTTCGTCGTCGACATACCGTAAAAAAACAAAAAGCATTGATTTGTGTGCTATGCGTTGATATCCAAGTTCAATGATGAATATTTTTCTCACCAACAGAGACAATGTGTTTGTGTCACCTTCCCATGAATACATGGATCTCCCATTTATTGTGAAATGCCAAAATCTTATGTCACCTCTAACCGTTCTTATCTCTCTCTTGTTTTCGCCCTTTTTTATTTTTTATTTTTTATTTTTGTCATATGTTTCATTCAGTGGCACAGTGGTGGGATTGTTTCTCTGTTTTTGTCTCCTCTTCAATTTACAAAGGGAAGACATTGAAAGCGGGGTCCCATCGGAGTATAAATTCTGGAATAGCTGATTAGCTTATTCGAGAACTATTCTAAATTCTCTAATTCAAGTTCAAGTTGGACAAATGTTAATTTCATCTGGAATATATAGCATTATATCATAAATATTTAATTTGACCTATGCACAAATTATATCATAAATAATAGAACAAATCTCTCAAGTTCTTAATACATAATAATATAATATAAAGCATGCATGTGTAACTATGAAAGACTGCAATGTGCTCTACTCCCTAAAAATTAAATTTTATTCGTCAAACAAAAGTTATACAGTACAAAATTTATAAATTAAATATAAGATAACTATTTAAGTCTTCCACTTATTAAATTTACTTCTTCTTGCTAAATCTAAATAACGAAGTAAACAAATATTGTTGACTAAATATATATATGTCAGTTCGTAAGTGATTATTGTTGTGCCACACAAGAGCAAAAAAAAAATATTAAAAAGATGATTATTAGTGCGTACGTTGTTTATTTGAGATACATTTCATTCTAGCCTCTTTATCTTATTAGGTTAAGTTTATGAAATTTGACAAATTCAAAAGTACAACGTTTGTCTATTGCTTTGGAAATTAGTCTTCTAAGCCTAGCTACTAATTATGACCTTTAAGAAAGAGACATTATTTTTTGAATTTGACAAATACAATTTAACCATGTAGATACTAGAAAAACAAAAAGGCTTCATTACCTTCAAATTTTGATTCCGTAGAAAGAACCAAACAAAATTTTGATCCCTATGTGGATCATGGATCACTCGCTCTCTACGCTGCTGAAGATCCAGCCCTAGAAGAGATTTAAATCTCCACAGCCCAAACCCCCCTCTCACTCTTCCGCATGTAGCCAACTAGGGGTGCTCATCGGTTCGGTTCGGTTTCAAACAGCCCAAACTCCCCTCTCACTCTTCCGCATGCAGCCAACTAGGGGTGCTCATCGGTTTGCTTCGGTTGAAATCAAATCAAACTAGCTAAACCAAAGTTATAATTCAGTTTCAAAAATAGAAATGAACCGAACCAAAATTTTATTTCGATTTGTTAGTTTAAACCAAAATATATTACTTTTTTATTTAAAGCAATGAATTTATAATAAGCTGAAGTATATTAAGAAATAAACTGCGGTATTAAGAAATAAATTGAGATATTAAGAAATAAATTATGATATTAAGAAATAAATCGAAGTATTTAAATCAATTGATTAAGAAATAAATTGGGGTATTATGAAATAAACCGACACGGTCTGGATCAAATTCATAATATATAAAAGTTCGGTCGGTTCAGTTATTTCAGTTTTGAAAATTTTCAAACCGAACCGAACCGAAATTATAATTCGGTTTTTAAAAAGCAATCTGAATCGAACCATTAAGCCGAACAAACCAAACCATTTGGTCCAAACTAATTCGGTTCAAAGCCGACTAAACCGGGCCCAATGGATACTCCTACAGCCAACTAGGGGTGGCAAAAAAGCTCGTAGCTCGTGGCTTGATCGTGACTCGCACTTGACTCGCTAACTAACAGCTCGCTCGTCATTGGACCAAGATGTTAATGAGCCAGCTCGCCACTAGCTCGGTCCAAAATTAACGAGTTCAAGCTGGGACTTAGCTTACTCGCTAGCTCGGCTAGACATCAATTTGTAAATTTGTATGCATTTTATACTGTCTAGTTCGGTCTAGCTTGGTTCAGCTCGATCCAAAAAGTTTGTATAATTCATTTTCTTCTTAAAACAAAATCTAGCCAGACCCAGCGAGCCAACTCGTCAGCTCGCGAGTTAGCTCGGGCTAGCTTGTCACTAATTCAAGGTTAGGTTTTAGCTCGAATGCCTTAGGTCCAGCTCGTAACACCCTTCTCCTCTCTAAAGATTGGATCTTCTATGGCGTAGCAGCAAGTGATGTATATTTCTCTAAATAGGCTGAAAAAGTTTTTCAAGGAACCGAATTTTTTTGTTGTTGTTACTACGGAATCAAAATTATAAAAAAAATCAGTCTAATGGACTTTATTATAATTTTTATAAATAAAATGATCTCGTTTCAGAACACGAAGCTGTAAGCGATATATACATCTCAAAAAAAGTTGTAATACACTGTATGTTTGTATCTTAATTTAAAATTACGTATTTACAATGGTGAATCAGAAGAAGAGGAGAAAAGAATTACAAAATGCTCTTAACAAAACGAGAGAATAAATTAAGGTTGAAAATATGTGCAACAATCACAAAGATAAATGATGTAAGGGCAAGAGAGAGATTGCAATTATAGAATGAGGAATACGATTTATAATTTAATTAAGTTTAAATAACTATAATGGGCTGAGATTAAATTTAATTAAAAAATATAAAATATAATAAAAAGAAACATAAAAATGATTTCGGATTTATGCTTTAAAGTTCTGAAAAAAGATCGAAAATTGCAAGTAACATAGCGGAGATTAAACAACAGTAGCAATAGCGTGATGGTAACATTGGTCTGCTATAGCGTCTGAAGTTGTATTTTTTTTTAGTAAAGTTAGAGAACAAATCATCTATCTACTTTAAAAACAAAAAATTATTCATCTCATTTCGAACCTACAACCTCCCATACATAAAACATTGTTTTTATCGCTAGATCAAAGATTGATTCTCAATAACTATTTAAAATTTTTGTCTAACACTAAAACATGCATGATCAACATATCAAATTTTCACAAAAAATAAACTTAATTAAAACATACTCAATCGAAAGAACCAGGGAACTATGAAAGCAACTAGAAGACAGGTAATGAAAAAGCCGCAAAAAAGCTGGCTTCTCAACCGTCTATTTCTCCTCTCAGACAAAGAATTTTGGTTATCTTGCATTGTCACCTCCCTTCCATCATGCCATATATCCATAAATTCTTGCCTTCCGAATCCAGTTATGTTTCTCACATTTGATCCACAAATTTCACAGCATCTGAATTAGAGATTTGAAAAGATTAATTGCATGTTATAATGCTCAAAACAAGAAGAAGAAGAAAACAGAGAGGCTGAAAACTTTATATAGTTTTTCCAATTTATTTTGTTATTAAAACTATGAGGTAGAAATAGGGTAAAGATTTTAGCAGAGCAATTTTAACTTCATACAATGCACGAATAAAAAAATCCAAACAGCGTTGCACGAAGCCAAAATTGCTTTGTAAAATCTTTACCCACGGACAAAAGAGTCCATATCCTCTGAGTCTGAGGTAACATATTAGTTTTGTTTAGATCTAGACCATCCGATTGGAATTCAGGTCAATCCGGCCTGAGGTGGAATGCGCCCCTTCAATATTTGTGCCAATTTTGATCGAATGGTCCAGATCTAATCAGAAATATTATGTTACCTCATGTAGTCATGTGATATGAATTATAGATTAAATGAGTTGACCGAGGGCAACGCAGAAACTATTATGACTGAATGCCTGGAAGAAACAATAGTATCTGTACTTGCCCTTTTTGCCCTTTTTGCATTCTTGCCTGAGAGGCGCTTCCAGCTGGAGCATTATATAGAGTGAGTTGCTTAATAGAATTAATGCAGGATACGCCATTCTCCAGCTATAGGCATTTAAAATATTGCAAGTTCTATTCTATGCTTGCTTGGTGAACATATAAATGGACACCATACAAATAGAGTGCAAGATACTCTACTCTATAAGTAGGTTTCTTTGTTACCTTTTCATTTTCTTTTAAGAATTTCATCGCATAGGTACTATTTGGAAATAAAAATATGTATATATTTGTTGCAACGAACATATATATACATCTAATATAACACATTTTGGGTGACCTACTAATAATTTGGACAGTCATAAATGTACGTAACATTTAATGTCGAATTAAATTTGATATTTAGAATGTGTTATATACAATTTGTATATCATGTATATATCAGAATTATAAAATTTAATGAAAGATTTATCATTCATCGAGTAATTTGAGATTTACAACGGTCAATATATATGCAGGACTTACTAATTGCATGAAATTCAGTACACAACCAATCTATAATTTCATCAAATGTCTAAATAATTATATTTTATAATTACTTTGCACTTAATTTGAACAATATTATCAGAATTGTTAAGCTAATCCGTAATTACATTTTAAAGTAAATTCATGATTAAAATTATGATATTCCAAAAAAAAAAAATTATTCAGCTAAAATTTTTCCACACAGATATTCAAATATTGAATATCCACATCTAATTTATTGAATACAAATCGGATATTATCCATACCATTTTCACCCCTACCAGCAGATAATCCATTACTCTTAGCAATATTTATCAATATCACATCTACTCCAACAAAAAAATCAGTTAATTATATAAAATTTAATTTTGAAGAAAAAAAAATGCAGCCTAATAAAATCATATACCTGTTACCCTTGATCTTAAACCATGTCTCAGCACAGTGTTGGTGTGTGACACTGAGCCCGTTCTTGCACCCGCATCCGAGATCAATAAGCTCCGAACTGTTACCCGCACAACCTGAACTGACGTGGCAGATACGACAAATTTTCTCGGTTGAAGAATTCGAAACCGAGCTCAGTTTAGTGCTCTGGCACTCGATAACAGTATCCTCCTCCACTTTCAGTCTCAAATCGACCACCAGACAGGGCACCAAATCGTGGTGCCCACCTGACGTGGCATCCTTCTTTGTACTCTCAGCTGTTGGATTTGAGAGAGGAGAAGGCGGGGGTGACAAGGGAAGAGATTGTATTGAGATTCGCGCCTCTGAGAAGCATCGAATCGAGGGAGATCCTGGAGCAGTGTTATTGAGCTCCATTTTGTTTGCTACGAGAGTGTCTAGGTGGCAGAGATAATTTGGAGGAGGAGGGAGATGGAAGACATGGAACTAACCGGCGCTCTTAAAAGTTGAAGAATATTATAATCAGGTTAGTTTCTCTCCAATACTAAAAGATAACTGAATGGTTTGTGATTATCGGGACCGTTCTTTTCTCATCGAGTGGTCGAATCAGATCTGTCTGGATCCATTAGCAAATGGAGTTTGTACAATGTATCTAATTATGTTGAATTTCCGTTTCAACTTTTATTAATGAGCGCCCTTAATGTTATGACATATATATACCCCTTCAAATGTAAAATTTTATGGACGATATTGGAATTCAAGTCTCTCTTTTGTGTTTCCTCTGTTTCACCAGTCTCCATTTATAAACGGCTAATAGCTGGATTCTATAAACTAAAATCGTTCGGTATTACGTAGGAGTATAGTTAAACTACTATATTATTTTTCATACCACAATAATGCATTATATCTTTATTTTTGTTATAAAAATTCAAACAGTTAATCTGAATTACTTAACATGATATTCATATTAAAATTTGCTTGAAAAGCTTTAGTTTATATTTTTTAAAATTGTTTAACTATTTTTTAGATACATACATAATAACAATTTTTCAGAAGATTCTGAATTATTCAAAAATAACAATTTTCTATCTATCTAAAAAATTAAAAATTAGTTTTCAAATATATTTTAATATGAAGATTATTTTATAAGTCATATTTTGCTTACTTCAAGCACAACCATTCATAATTATGATGGAGAATTTTTTTATAAAAGAAATGTATTAGCTACATTTCGATATGAAAAATCGAGATCCACTGATATAACCTATGTTACTCGGATACTTTTATATAGGCTATGTATTTGTATCAGACACGTATCCGATACTGACACTCACCCAATACGTGCTCGATGCGTATTCGATATCTCAGCTGGCATATCAGCCTACGTGGCATATCCTTAACCTCTTGATATCGGACACATATCTGATACCGATACTCACCCGATACGTGCTCGATACGTATCGGATATGCCAGCTGGTGTATCGGCCTACATGGTGTATCTTTAACCTCTTCATACGGTCTCTGATACAGATTGACTCGTCTGAATACGGCTGGATACCTCTATGACACGTCTAGATACAGTGCACTGTGCATGGTCCACCATACTAGTTGTGGACCACATCAAAATATATTTTCTAGCGCTTCAAGGAAGAATCAAACCCATGCCCTATGCTATCTGCGACATAAACATTAACCATTACACTATTTGATATTAGAATCTACTAACTTTAACATTTAACGTATATTCAAAAATTTTGATATTTAATTTATATAATACAATTTATGAATTAATAATATAATATAAATAGGTATGAATTAATAATATAATATAAATAGATGTATCGCATTTTTTATTTTTGAAAATTGCTTTATCTCCGTATCTGATATGATATTCGTATTCGTATCTATGCAATATAGGATATAACGTAAGGTCTTTCTTTTTTTGAAAACCAAGTAGTGAATAATGTAAGGTCTTTCAAAAGTAGAGAATTTTTTCAATATGCGTTCGATTGAATTTTTTTTTTTTGCTTCTTAAACGCCCGTAGGCTTCATTACACAAAACAAACATAGTTTACATAAGATTTCCTATCATCTATTCTGCCCATACCCTATTGCAACGAATCAGAGAGGTACAAACACAAATCAAGTCTGTCCATACCCTATTACCAAGAACCAGAAAAATAAAAACCCAAATCAAGCAGGAAAAATCGGAAAGGTGTAACCTAGGTAGTCTATTTTCCCCCTGCGTGCTTTGTTTGCCAGATTGTCAGCCAACTCGTTGTGACTGCGACTTATGTGTATGCAACGCAAGTTTTCGTTCCTCCTAAGTATCTCCCATATCTCGCCGACCTCTCTACTTGCCGTCCAATCGGCCTCCGGTGGTATTGGTTGCGTCACCATCCTAACTAAATTACTACAATCAGAGGCAAACACACAAGAGTCCCACCTATTCTCAATGCAAAACTTGATGGCCTGTAGCAACCCAAGTGCCTCTGCATGTAAAGGTGAAAAAGCAGTAACATGTTTCACCTTGTAGGCTAAGAGAGTTTGACCTTCAAATAACACAAAACCAACACCTGCTTCCCAGTTTTGAGTCCAAGCTCCATCCGTGTAACAGCACCTCCCTGCTTCATTTTGATGATGACCACCACTAGAGTCTGCTGTTTTGATTGATACAGTGGCAGCCACACTTGTTTCATTTTCTATTGTACAAAGGTACTTGTGAAACGATGCAATTGAAGGCACTTTACCAGAGTAAGCAAGGTCATTGCGACATCGCCATATAGACCAGGATATGCACACAAAATCAGTCCACTGTTGGGGTGTAAGCAACCCTCCAAGCTCATGCAACACTTGTATGAGAGGCACTGACAGGTTTTCGGTTCTGAGTGGTAGTGGACTTGCCAGCCAACATCCTCTAGAAAATGGGCATAAGAAAAGAAAATGGTTAACAGTCTCCGATTGGGCCCCGCACATGTGACACGTGGGATCACCTCTTCGTATTCTTGAAGTGAGAATATTACCCAACGGCAGAGCTTCATTTAGCAATTTCCATATAAAGAGTCTCAGCCGAGGCACTATCTTCCCTTTCTTCCAAATGCTGGTCCATACTTCCCTTTCTGTATTGCCCACTTGCTGGCTAACAAGCATTAAGCCCTTGTATGCCGAGTTGACTGTAAACTTACCATTGGAGGATAGAGAGAACAAGAGCTTATCTTCTCCACTTTGAGGCTTTGGGGGTGTTACATTAGAGAGGATGGTCACACATGCAGCATGGCCAAACAGCTGCACCAACTTGTCACTATCCCACACACCAGTTTGCTCGTTCACAAGTTCACATAGCTTGACTAAATGGTCCCCATGCATAGTTGGCATGTGCTCAAGTGCTCCTTCAAACCACGGCTCTGCAAATGCCCTACACCTTCTTCCATTCCCTACCTTCCACCTGAGCCATTGTCTCAAAGCCATAACCCCCCTCCAAAAAATTGTGCAATTATACACTCTTTTGGAATGCCATAGCTGACTTCTTGGTAGGTACTTAGCTCGGACCTGCTGCACCCATAGAGAGTCTGATCCCACAGCCAATTTCCAAAGAGATTTCATTAACATGGCCTCATTCACCTTACCTAGATCTCGCAACCCCAAACCGTCATCCTCAATTGGTGCCTTAATTTTCTTCCAAGCTACATAGGCCAAGTAATGCGCCCTATCTTGTTTACCCCAAAAAAACCCTCTAATCAGTACCTCAATCTTTGTCAACACCCCTTGTGGAATAAGCGAGGTAGCCATGTAATAGATGGGTAAAGACTGAAGCACACTTTTGATAACCACTACTCTTCCAGCATGAGATAGGAGCCTCCCTTGCCATGCTTGGAGTCTGGAAGAGAACTTCTCAAGCAAAAAATTATACGAACTCACATTGGTGCCTATCATAGCTCCTAGGTACTTCTCACACGCACTATCTTGTGGCACTGACAGGATGCCAGCAACCTCCTCCCTTCTACTTTCGTTTACCTTATGGCTGAACCAAATATTGCTTTTATCCAACCCTACCTTTTGACCCGACACTTGACAAAAATTATTCACCACAACTTTTATATACCCTGCTTCCTCTATTGAGGCAGCCCCAAAAACCAGAAGGTCATCTGCATACAAGCAGTTAGTGAGAGCCTCAGCTGATGGTGCAAGTTTAACCCCCTTTATGAATTTACCCTTGACCAAGTACTCTAAACTTCTTGATAAAATGTCCATTCCCAGAATAAACAAATATGGGGATAAAGCACATCCTTGCCTTAGCCCCGCCTCAGGTCTGAAAAATCCATCGCCATGCCCATTTAAAATTACATAATACTCCGCAGACCTCACACAAGTCATGACCCAGTTAGTGAAAAGAGCCGGCCATCCATACAGCAGTAGTACATCCCTCATGTAATCCCAATTCATTCTATCAAAGGCTTTAGATAAATCAAGTTTTAAACAAAAATCTTCACCTTTGTATGAGTTGGACCGAAAGGAGTGCAGTACCTCTCTCAAGAGAATCACATTTTCGGATATCTCCCTACCTGGCACAAAAGCACTTTGACTTGGGGATACACACCTTGCAATAAACGGCCTTACCCTAGCAGCCAAGATTTTTGAGATGAGTTTATAGAGCACGTTACAAACCGAGATGGGACGAAAGTCGGTCAGCTTTGTAGGGTTTTCGCATTTAGGCACCAATACGAGGTTAGATCTTGCTATCTGCCTCGGCATGGTGTTGCTTCTGAAAAACAGGTTGACTTGCTCAATAATTGATGGCCCAAACAGATCCCAATTCGCTTGAATAATCCTAGCATTGAACCCGTCAGGGCCCGGTGCTTTGTCAGGCCCGAGTGACATCATGGCATTCTTTATTTCAAGTGCTGTAGGAAACATCAGCAGGTGTTGATAAGCACTAGCAGGAACTTTCGGGATCTGATTGAGGAGTTCAGGTGGGTAAGTGAAGCACAGCTTCTGACAAGGTTGACCTGCATAAATAGAGCGAAAATGGTTAACAAAAGCCTTTTTGTTAGTAACATACTTGCATGGTAGTGTCGCATAGAAGAAACAAAGGTTCGTGTAGTGTCATCGTTTTGCATGGAGCAAATCAAGAGAAGTAGAGAACCATTGCTCTTGCGTATCTCTCCTCCTTCCCTTTTCCCTCCTCCCCTTTGGTCAGGCTCTATCCTATTCCTCTTCCTCCTATGCTCTCTCCTCACCCTTACTCTTACCCTTATAACACTTCTGCTCCTAAACCTGATTCTTCTTATCTTTATCTTTTTAGTATTCTTACTTCTTGGTTATTGCCACGATCCACTGAATCATGTTCCATATACATATCCGATGCAGAGTGGGGTGCCCAGATGGTTGTCTGATCAATCTCAATGCATGCACCCCAAGTGTTTGTTGAATTGTCTAAGTGGAAAAATTGAGAAGTTTTGCACTTGCCATGACCCTACATGGCCAGTGAAGAGTAGAGTACCCGTCCAGCCACCCTGGTCCACATCATGCATATCGGGACCAATTCCATGGGCAGAGATTGTTAATGGATATTCACCCACAATAGCAGGAGCTCGTGCAAAAAAGGAAGTGCATAAGTTTGGAGAAGATCTAGGCCCAAACAAGGGAACAGAAAAGGAAAAAAAGCTGGATTATATCAGTTCACACAATCTCCACAATTACAGGGTGTCGTTATATACTGATTTCAAGGAGGATCCTCTGCGTGCTGTAAAAGGGGTAGGTAGCGAATCAGGGTGGGAAAAGAGGAAAGAATCACGTATTCTTCGGCAGGAAAATCCTCATCCTCTTTGTTCTGTGCAAAAAATCCAGAATTTTGGACCCAGACACAAAAAATACCAAATATCCATATTAGGTCCCCATCCTTCCTCTATTCCTCCACTGAAATCATGTGAGCGGAATCTACCCAAAAAAACCTTTCCAAATACAATCAAATCTCACCCTGTCTTCCATCCTTCTATTGTTTCAACACGAACCTTCCCCTCCCCTCCTCTCAACAAAAATCTGCTACCAACTAAACCACCACCAAATTCAATGTCAGACATGACCGGTGAAGATGAGGCTCTGATTAGGAAATTCATTGATCTCAGAACTGATGAGCTGCAAGATGAGGCAATCAAATTACCCGAAAGGGCTGCAACAACTACTGCTTGGGAGAGGTGTTTGCTTGCAAAGGTGATTACAAATAGAATAGTGCTTGACTCCTCTTTCTCTAGTTGGATGATAAAATCGTGGGGGTCTGACCCTGGCACTGGGTTCAAACAAGTCGCCAAGGGCTGCTACCTAGTTGAATTTGTAAGCGTTGAGGAGAAGAATAAGGTGCACTCGGGTGGGCCGTGGAGTTTCAGAGGTGACATTGTTGCTACCAGGTTGGTGAGTTCGCACCTTGACTTATCCCCAGACAGATTCGAGTATGTTGATTTATGGGTGCAATTCTATAACGTGTCGATTAATGCTGTTAATGAGGAAGGACTGGATATGATTGGGGAAGAAGTCGGCACCCCGGTCTCCTTGCCATTTGAGGGCTTCTCGGGTGGTAGAAAGTTTATCAAGATGAAAATAAAGGTGGATATTCGCGAACCCTTGAAGGATAAAGCAAAATTCACACATCAGACCATTGGGGATTTTCAGGTGCACTTTTTCTACGAGCATGCTTCGCACATATGCCGGTTTTGCGGCAAACTGGGGCATGATATGGCTATGTGCCCAGATCATGGAAGGCTGATGGAGTTAGCTTCCTCACCGGCATACAAAGACAGAGTCTCTCGAAAGGATATTATGGAGCCCAGGAAGGGAGCATGGATGATGGACTCAAGTGTAATTCCAAAGGAATCTAGTGGTATTTCAAATATGGGTCTCAAAAGAGGCCTTGAACCACGTGATCAGCAAGGGAAGCAATGGGCAAATGATATTCTGGAATCCAGTAGCAGTACGGGCTTAGGCCTGGCTAACCCAATGCAGAACAGATCTTTCTCTCCATCTCTCAAAAGGCCTAGATCGGTTGATTTACTATTGACTTTTAGAAGGGTTAAAGGTTGGAACAAATGTACTTATACCAAGAATTCTTAGAGTACCTTGGAATTTTTTCATTGGAACTAAGCTAACCATTACCCAAAGTCGTATTTCTTTTTAGATTTTTTGTTAGAATTGCTAAGCTAACTAGATATTGTATTAGAGGAGGGATCAACTTACAATAATTTTTGAGTTACAACAAGTTACAACAAATATATTCTACATTTTTAAAGTCCAAATCATCGATTCAAACCGTTAGATGTGATCTCTACAATAAAATGTGGTTGGAGACCAAATTTTATATTTTTTGGAATTTTTTTACTATTTATTAAGATGGGTACAAAAACTAGTCAAATTCAGACCATTGAATTTTGTACCCATCTTAATAAATAGTAAAAAAATTTCAAAAAATGTAAAATTTGGTCTCCAAGCACATTTTATTGTAGATATCACATCTAACGGTTTGGATCGACGATTTGGACTTTGAAAATGTAAAAAATGCTTGTTGTAACTTGTTGTAACTCAAAAATTGTTGTAACTTGATCCCTCCTCAATTATCCATTATTATTCGATATAATAATAATATTAACGTTATTGTGTTTTTTTGATACAAAAAATAAAAGAAATCGATCAAATGAAGAAATGGGATTTTATCATGTCTGTCTTTTTTTAAAATATCATAATTCATATATGATATCTCCATATTTGATCTATTGTTCCGACCAATTCTTGTACCAAAATCTGCGTTTTAAACCACCAAATCGCGTATTTAACATTGAATATCTATAGAATGTGGTACTGCTGCGATTTCATTCTTATTTTGCAGAAAACGGGCGAAATCAGGGAAGTTACTGAATTCTGAGACATCTGATGCGACCCTCATCACATCTGACGCGACCCTCATCACATCTGACGCGACCCTCATCACATCTGACGCGACCCTCATCAGAGTCGATGCGGGTAGCATCAGAGTCGATGCGACCCTCATCAGAGTCGATGCGGGTAGCATCAGAGTCGATGCGACCCTCATCAGAGTCAATGCGGGTAGCATCAGAGTCGATGCGACCCTCATCGGACCTGACGCTGGTCGCATCGCGAGTTTCCAGAGCAGACAACAAAGGCCCAATAAGGGCCCAGAATTGAAAGACTCGTTTTGAAAAGTCTATAAATAGACCACCCCTGCCACCAGAGAGGGAGTTCCGAAATTTGAAGATTCAAAGCCTCAAGAATTGGAGTGTTGATCAAGAAAGAGAGAAAGGAGGGAAGATCCTTGCAAGATTGCTTCAATTGGTTCTATCATGGTCCTATCTCTTCTCTCTTCTTTTATGATGTTGTTTGAGTAGATCCTTCTTTGTTTCTAGGGTTGATGTAGTCTAAAGCTTTGATTGTGTGTATTTCATTTGGATTTGAGTTG
Organism: Carex rostrata; assembly: GCF_964058835.1. Taxonomy (NCBI): domain Eukaryota; kingdom Viridiplantae; phylum Streptophyta; class Magnoliopsida; order Poales; family Cyperaceae; genus Carex; species Carex rostrata. Next base: position 5,624,289 of record NC_135947.1, on the reverse strand, counting down.
TTCTTGTGATCAATTGATTGTGTATCTTTCTTTTAAAGCTTGATTGAGATTGTGTGATTGCATTTTATTGACTATTGTTGAATGAATCTTTCATCTCTTCTAATATCTTGATCTAGATCTTTCTTGCAATTTAATCAAGCATTTGAGGTAGGTTAGAAATCTGAAAAGATAGATCAATTGAACCGAAAGGTGAGATTTCCATTTATTGAGAGATAGTGGATACCTTTAGCAAACCGATCAATTGACTTAGATTGAACACGAATAAACGAGAGTTGAAAGTTGTAGATCTAAGAAGGTGAAATTGCAATTCCCTACTAGGTTACTGGTGCTAATAAACGAGAGTTGAGGCTCAGGAATCGTGGGTAGGGTCAGTAGAACCTTGCACAATCAAATAACTCAGAAACAGGTGAAATGCTGCATTCACTCGATGGACATGCGAGTCGCATGAGAGACCATGCGGGTCGCATCACTAGGGTCGCATCAGAGATGATGCGAGTCGAGTGAAGGTCCAGAGAGGCAAAGCTGAGGATGAAATCTAAAACCCTGGAAACATCCTTTTAAACTTGACTGAAACAAACATTTACTTTCTTTTGCAATCTTTTGTTATTGAATTGAGAAACTGAAACGAATTCAAAGCAAACCTTTCACACTTCTAGTACCTAACTCGGATTTGTAGAAATTTAGAATCGAATTAAACCGTCCCTGAGGATCGATACCTTATTATGCTATACGGATAGGGTTGTGCACTTGCAACCTTAGACGAGAGTAAATTCAAGGTTTAAACTGGTACAGCTTGCTGTACCTGAGACTTTGTAGCATACCTTTGTAAGCGAACAAGTTTTTGGCGCCGTTGCCAGGGACGGCTATCAATTCCTTTCTAGATTTTTGCTTTTCTTAGTTAATCTAGATTTTAAATTGTATCTTTTCTTTTTCTTTACTTCCTTATCACTAAAAACTGGCTTTCATTCCCCCTCCTGCAGGTAAATACAAGCTGACTTACCAACTGAGGAGCAGAGGACCGCTTTTTGACGACACTCCTCCAGACGACACTGTTCCTACTCAGTCATCAGCTGACGCGACCCTCATCACATCTGACGCGACCCTCATCAGAGCTGAAGCGGGTGGCATCAGAGCTGAAGCGGGTGGCATCAGAGCTGACGCTGGTAGCATCGCTATTGACGAGACTTGTGTGAAAGAGACAATGTCAGAGCATCCAAGCAGGGAAGATAGGGAAGTAGATGCCAGAGAAAGGGAAGTCCTGACCGACCAATCTGACGATGAAATGGATGTCTTCATGCCAAGGACCTTACGAGAGTTCAATGTACCAAGGGCTGGGGATGTCAGAGGTGCGATCAGACTACCAAGGATACCTGGGCAACAACCGAACTTCAACCCAGGAGTTGTCAACATGGTTCAGCAGAACGTTTTCAATGGCATGAATCACGAGGATCCGCACGCTCACCTCCAAACCTTCCTCGAGTGCATCACAACCATCAAGACCAATGGGGCAACAGCTGATTACACCAAACTTGCTTTATTTCCATTTACTCTTAGGGACAAGGCCAAGAAGTGGTTAGGGTCGTTACCAAGGGATTCCATTACCAATTGGAGGGAGTTGTCTAAGTTGTTTCTCACTAGGTTTTTCCCCCACAAAAGAACTGCCAAGGTAAGGAACCAACTGACCAGTTTTAGGCAAAGGTCTGACGAACCCCTAAATGAGGCATGGGAAAGATTTAGGGAATTGCAGTACTCTTGTCCCCACCATGGTATTCCTGATTGGTTGTTGATTCAAACATTCTATGATGGTCTAACTGAGAGCACTCGCACTTCAGTTGATGCAGTTGCAGGTGGAGCGCTGATGTCAAGGGAACCTCTAGAAGCCATGAACTTGATTGACAACATGGCGCAGAACCTACAGTGGTCTGGCCGAGACAACACCCGACCTGGAGGAGGAGGCAAGTACGAAGTTGATCAGATCACGGCTCTAACTGCCAAGTTGGATGCTATGCAAAGGGCAATGGACAAGCTAAGTATGAAAGCAGTCGAGCAGCAACCGCAAGCATGTGTCATGTGTGGTGATGAAAGACACACTTATGAGAAATGTCCAATGGTGCAAGCTGATGAGGAGATCGAGCAAGCCAACTCCCTCAACAATGCTCCCAGACCCCCTTTCAACAACCCCTCTGGCAACAACAACTGGAACAACCATTCTGGAAGCAACAACAATAACAACAGGAACTTCTACCAGAATGCTTCCTTCCCCAATCAGGATAACCAAGCACCTCAATCCGGTCCCTCCAAACCACATATGGCACCTTATTCGAGTGACTTCATGCATGGGCAGGGAAAAATGAACCAGATCATGTGGGATCAAATGCAATCTATGTCTACTCAACTAGCTGCTCAGAACAAGTTGCTGGAGCAATTGAGTCACATAGTAATCTCAAGCCAACCTCAACCTGGAAAGTTACCTGCTCAACCAGAACCCAACCCCAGAGGAGAGGTCAAATCGATCACACTGCGAAGTGGGACCCAGTATGAAGGACTACCCAACCCAACTGATCAGATTCCATCTGATGCGACCCGCGTACCAGAGAATGCGACCCGCATCACAGACATGCGACCCGTTTCAGGTGAGTCTGAGAGTCAGAAAAAGAAGGAGACTGAGAAACCACCTCCATACAGACCACATGTACCCTTCCCTCAAAGATTAGCTGAGAGCAAATTGAATGCACAATTCGCTAATTTTGTCGAGGTTCTTAAAGGATTGCACATCACGATTCCATTCACCGAGGCTTTGACCCAAATGCCCACCTATGCCAAGTTTCTCAAGGACATCCTTTCCAACAAGCAAAGCCTGGAGGACCACAAAAAGGTGAAACTCACAGAGCAGTGTAGTGCAATCTTTAGTAGCAAGCTGCCGCCCAAACTAGAGGACCCTGGCAAATTCTCAATTCCTTGCAAAATTGGGAAAGCTACCATCAAGCGAGCCCTGTGTGACCTAGGGGCCAGCGTGAGTCTCATGCCATGCACTATATTTGAGCGCATGGGAGTAGGCGAGCTCAGGCCCACGCGCATGACTTTGCAGCTTGCTGATTCTTCTGTCAGGGTACCACTTGGCATAGTGGAGGATGTGCCCGTTCTAGTCGGAAAGTTCTATGTCCCTACTGATTTTGTGGTGATGGAGATGGAGGAGGACAAAGAAATTCCCATCATTCTGGGACGGCCATTCTTAAAGATGACTCGAACACTCATTGATGTGGAGAACCGAACTCTGACTTTGCGGATTGGAGATGAGAAAGTGGAGTTTAATCTCAACCGAGCTATGAAGTGCCCCTCCGAAACAGAAACATGCTGCTGGCTTGATGTGGTCGATCAATTGGCCAAAGAACAATCTCGTAGGCAATACAGACCAGATGGATCTGATACGCGAATAATGAGTAATTATTCTGATTATTTGGATAATTTGCAGGAGAAGATGTGTGCAGCAGAAGCAAATTTTGATGATCTGGATGAACTAGGACGCGGGCCGGATGAATCCCACGCGGGTCGCGTGCCACAGTCCGAAGGCCTGGAAAACAGAGAACGAGGATCTGATGAAGCTGACGCGAGGTCTTCACGCGACCCGAGTGAACCTGACGCGGACCGCATCAAGGCCCACACAGAGCCGCCGACTCTTGAGCTCAAACCTCTTCCATCTAACCTCAGGTATGAGTTCCCAGACCCAAATAAATCTTGTCATGTGATTTTAAATGCAGGCCTCGACCCAGCTCGCATCCTCAAATTCTTGGAGGATTTGAAAGCTCAGCAAACTGTGATTGAGGACTTGATCGAGAAGGTGATTGGCACTCATCCAGCCACATGCAGGCTCAGGACTTTACCAGCAAGACAGCACACGGTCCATACACCTCTGAAGTGGGCGCTCCGCCCAGATCCACCCGACCCACCTCTCACCAATCAGTGAGGCGCCCCCGCCTCACCCCCCCACTCCATGTCTGGTTAGTTTCCATATTTTCTTCTATTTACTTTTTCTTGTGTGAATTCAAGCATTGAGGACAATGCTTCATTCAAGCTTGGGGGGGTGAATAGAAGAAAACTGTATCTGCATTTAGGTCATGTTTATTTTTCCAAAATTTGCATTTTTAGGTGATAAATTTGTGTGATTGCTTGGGTTAAGGACTTGTTTGAACAATTTTGGTTGTGATTTGGATGACTTTGAAAAATTAGAACTAACCTCATAATTGATCAAAGAACTGATTAGGAAGGGATGTTTTGAGAACTTGAAAGGATGAAAACTTGAATTGTATCGAAGATCAATTTTTGAAACTGAACTGTGCCTTTTAAATAGGGAAATGGGGATTTTAAATAAAGAAAGATTTGGATATTCATTGGTATGAATGAATACCAATGGATGTGTATATTCATGGTATATGTGCAAAAGCAAAAAAATAAAAAAATAAAAAGATGGAGAAAATAAGAGTACTGGCAATAAGTCCTATTGGGCGCCTTTAGCTCGTCTCCCAAATAAAAAAGAAAAAAAGAAAAAAAGAAAGAAAGGATGGAGAAAATAAGAGTACTGGCAATAAGTCCTATTGGGCGCCTTTGAGCTCGTCTCCGAAATTTAGAAAAGAAAAATAACTTTTGCATATATCAACACACGAAGTCCACGACTTGCTAACCTAAGCTTGTTCCAAGCTTGGGGGAGAAAAAGGGAAAATCTCCACAAATGAGAGCTTGATTTTAGTAAAAGAATGATAGATTGATCAATTCGAGTACTCATCTTTGCAAGTATTAAAACATTCTAGAACTTGAAGTTTGATTAGTCAATTTGTGGGGTGAATCAAAATTGATCAAGGAAAGTCCAAATCATGCCATAAAGGTTCTCGAGGCTCTTGATTCAAGCAACTCATGTAAATTTTCACATTTAGGAACTTAACTTGCATTTAGAGTCCAACCCGGTAACAAAGAACATATCTTTGCTTGAGGACAAGCAAGAGTTCAGCTTGGGGGAATTTGATATCTCCATATTTGATCTATTGTTCCGACCAATTCTTGTACCAAAATCTGCGTTTTAAACCACCAAATCGCGTATTTAACATTGAATATCCATAGAATGTGGTACTGCTGCGATTTCATTCTTATTTTGCAGAAAACGGGCGAAATCAGGGAAGTTACTGAATTCTGAGACATCTGATGCGACCCTCATCACATCTGACGCAACCCTCATCACATCTGACGCGACCCTCATCAGAGTCGATGCGGGTAGCATCAGAGTCGATGCGAGCCTCATCAGAGTCGATGCGGGTAGCATCAGAGTCGATGCGACCCTCATCGGACCTGACGCTGGTCGCATCGCGAGTTTCCAGAGCAGACAACAAAGGCCCAATAAGGGCCCAGAATTGAAAGACTCGTTTTGAAAAGTCTATAAATAGACCACCCCTGCCACCAGAGAGGGAGTTCCGAAATTTGAAGATTCAAAGCCTCAAGAATTGGAGTGTTGATCAAGAAAGAGAGAAAGGAGGGAAGATCCTTGCAAGATTGCTTCAATTGGTTCTATCATGGTCCTATCTCTTCTCTCTTCTTTTATGATGTTGTTTGAGTAGATCCTTCTTTGTTTCTAGGGTTGATGTAGTCTAAAGCTTTGATTGTGTGTATTTCATTTGGATTTGAGTTGTTCTTGTGATCAATTGATTGTGTATCTTTCTTTTAAAGCTTGATTGAGATTGTGTGATTGCATTTTATTGACTATTGTTGAATGAATCTTTCATCTCTTCTAATATCTTGATCTAGATCTTTCTTGCAATTTAATCAAGCATTTGAGGTAGGTTAGAAATCTGAAAAGATAGATCAATTGAACCGAAAGGTGAGATTTCCATTTATTGAGAGATAGTGGATACCTTTAGCAAACCGATCAATTGACTTAGATTGAACACGAATAAACGAGAGTTGAAAGTTGTAGATCTAAGAAGGTGAAATTGCAATTCCCTACTAGGTTACTGGTGCTAATAAACGAGAGTTGAGGCTCAGGAATCGTGGGTAGGGTCAGTAGAACCTTGCACAATCAAATAACTCAGAAACAGGTGAAATGCTGCATTCACTCGATGGACATGCGAGTCGCATGGGAGACCATGCGGGTCGCATCAGAGATGATGCGAGTCGAGTGAAGGTCCAGAGAGGCAAAGCTGAGGATGAAATCTGAAACCCTGGAAACATCCTTTTAAACTTGACTGAAACAAACATTTACTTTCTTTTGCAATCTTTTGTTATTGAATTGAGAAACTGAAACGAATTCAAAGCAAACCTTTCACACTTCTAGTACCTAACTCGGATTTGTAGAAATTTAGAATCGAATTAAACCGTCCCTGAGGATCGATACCTTATTATGCTATACGGATAGGGTTGTGCACTTGCAACCTTAGACGAGAGTAAATTCAAGGTTTAAACTGGTACAACTTGTTGTACCTGAGACTTTGTAGCATACCTTTGTAAGCGAACAATATATTGAATCGATCATTTAAACTTTAAAAACGAAGATAAGTATGTGATATATGAATAAGACACAAAAATAATAGAAATTTAATCCTACTCATTATTGCATTTTTTTCTTATGTACACTAAAAAGTTATATAAATATCTAGTAATTATTTGTGTGAGTTTAGATATTATTGAAGCATAACAATCATTTTTGGTAAATTTAATCACTTGTAATTTTCCAGATCAAATATTAGTGTAAATGTTAGTAATATTTGATGTATAATTGTCAATTTTGACATATTAGTATATGTATATTGGTTTAAAAATTGCTATACTGCACCAATAATTATCATGATAACTTTTAGATATTTTTTTAGTTTAACAATTAGTTGTCATGATTTAATCGTTTAAATGGTGCAATATTAAAAGATAACATATGACACGCGTGCTTAATTGAATTAATAAATATTTTGTTTGCATAATTAAAACTATAGATGTAATCTTACAAATTAATTTCATAATTATTTGTAAAAGAACTAGATAATATTTATGGTAGAACTGTCAAGTTTGATGGTTTAATCATTTGAAATACGCCAGGATTATAGAAAATATCTACTACTATTCATAAAATATGTAGTAAATACTAAATAGTATACACTGGACCTAATTTTTAGCATAAAATAGATGAGTAGAACTAGGGTGTTCTTAAATTATTCGAGCTCCTTGGTGAACTCAAGTCTAAAATCCGTTAAATTGGCTTCAAATGATGAATCTGAACCATTGAAACCCGCCTACCTTACGAGTGATGCATCTAGATGTGAAATTTTTAAACATTAGAATTAATTTAGTATAAAGTCAATCGGTCAAAATTAGAAGGTTAATGAATTTATTTTAATGCATTCATTTTTTGAACGTGTTTTGACTGCTTGACTTTATACTAAATTAATTGAAATGTTTAAAATTTTCACATGTAGACACATCACTCGTAAGGTAGGCGGGTTTTAATGGTTCGGATTCATCATTTAAAATCGATTTGACGGGTTTTATACTTGAGTTCACTAAGAGACTATATATATGAAGATCAATTGATCTTCACTTTATTTAAATTTTTTTATATTTATGTATAATTTTGTATATAATTTAGAATAAAATGTTATGAAACGGTAAAATTGATCTTTATTTTTTACACAAAATTTTTATATGATTGATCTTGATATATATTTGACTTTTATAATTTGAAATTTTGATTTTGCTCCTGATTACGTGTCTACATACTAATCAACACACCAGCAAATTAATCTTTTTTTTCTGAATTAATCGGGAAGGATGGATACAATTCGTCAAACTGAAATTCGTTTTTTGGGTTGTGAAAATTATAAATATTATTTGTTTGTAGAGTAGTCTGGTGTGTTATATTGAGTTGTTTATCTACTAAAAGATAATATCACGTTTCGTATTGAAAAGAGAGGATAAAATAAAATATACGGATAGGCCAACTTACGTCATTGCTTATCTCTTCCAAACAATTTGTATCATTTACTAACATAAGTTGTTGATGTAACACTGTGAACTTTTAAAATTCAGATTTAATTAAAATAATAAGTGGTTAAATCGAATAATATATATATACGTATATTCGAAATTAGTGACGTGGATGGTGAACAATAATTATACAATTAATTGTGTTAAGAAAGAGGAGCAATCGGTGTTATATAAATCATTTTTATCAATATCGAATAAGTGGAGGGTTTATTTTGCAAAAATACAACTTACAAGTGGGGCCCCTTGTCAATCTCTTCCCCTTCTCCTTTCCTTTCCTGCGCCACCCCTCCCTTCCTTTTCTTTTTCTCTTTGGCCGCCCCAACAGAGAGACGCGAGAGAGAGATAGAGAGTGAGAGAGAGAGTTGGATTTCCCGCGGAATTGGCCGAAACTTGAGAAAATCGTAGAGGAGCTCGAATCTCGCCCCTTCCTCCACTTGGTTTGGTAATCCCTCTTCTCGTTTGCTCTATTTTCTCGTCCCTTGATTTTAGGGTTTCGGTGAAACCCGACCAAATTGAACCAAACTCGAGAATCAATGTCTTTGTTGCTTCTTGAGCGTTATTTGATTGATTTCATGTCTCAATTCCAACTAAAACCCGAATGGTGAGATTATCCCAAATTGATTAGGGTTTTGAACCAACTTTCGAACGAATTGAATTGTAAATGACCGTGATTACGAGTTTGAGTGAATTGAGACTTTCGTATTGCTATCTATTTGATATAAACCCCAATTGAGAAGAAATGTGACTTAAACCCTAAAAAGGGTGAATTGCAAGGGTAAGATGGTAAAACGTCCGAATTTGCTGAATTGACCGTTTACGAGTATTAGAATGCGATTGGGTATAGGAATTATGAATTATATTGAAATTGACTTGCTATGCCATGTAATTTAGGCATAGACCCGATTGACCGAGGATTAGCGGATTAGACGAGGTCGTCGAATTTAGCGATACCAGATCCTACCCAAGTGCCCTACTTGATCAGGTGCGGGGGTTCACGGGATCTGTTTTGGATTCTATTACTTAGAATTTAATAACGGTACATGTATATATATATATATGTGCTTATATATATATACCGATTGAATTGTTAATTGACTTATTGTGCATGACCTCATGTTGGATCTCTATTGTTAGCATTATTTGCAGCATTGCATGAAAATAAGTAATGATATAATTGAATTGATATGATATTGTTGATCTAGCATGTTGGTATTGTTATTCGATTGATTGTTCTATTGTTTTGATAATTGAATGGAACCACAGTACTGAAATGTGAAGAGGGCAGATGATAAGTTAATTGTGAATGAAATGAGTGAATTGTAGGGACAATGTCTAGCTAGCTACTAGACTTTGTCTCAGGGCCCATATGCGCATACGGTGAATAACCCTAATTGTGGAGGGTATCGGTAACCAAGGAGAAAGGCAGAGCTAGGTTAACTGATACCAAAAAGGTAGAGTATAGCAGGAGGATTGAAACTGTGGATAATTGATTGTTATTGGTCTCTCTTTGGAAGAGTGACAACCCGTTGCATGATCGGGAGATATGCAATTCTAAATTGGAAATTGACGAATTGATATGGATGTTTGACTATAAACCAGACCAGAGAAATGTTAAGCCAAATGAGATGGATAGTCGATATCTATCAATTGTAACCGGACTTAGCAATTGTATCTGTTATACCAAACCATTCTATGAATTCTTCGATTTCATTTGATTGTGATATGAGTTGGATTTCAATTGCTTCTATATATGTTGCATATGCATTTCTTTTATCGAATTGTTGAATTGAAACTCGTTGCGGGTTTATTTAGTTCCGGTAATGGATTTCTTACAAATCCAGTAGCCCTGACTAAATTCCGCACTGAGAAAACGGTTGACAAGTTTTCTCACCCCCTATCCCCTCGGGGAACTTTATTCTTTTGTATGTGTTTGCAGGTAAACGCGAATAGAAGGGATTCGAGTGCTCGACCAGTGAGGTTTAAGCCGCATAGTGATAGGGTATGCCTCACATTGAGTCCATTTTGATGTCGATAGGGTTTTGGTATGGTATTTGTGTGTAACCATGTTATCGGACCGTGTCGAGTGGTTTTGCAAACCTAATTGTATATTAAACGTTTACTGTGATTTAATATGAATATTTCATGTTTTAAACTGTGTATAAAATGTTAATGGGAATGGGTTATATTGATTTGGAAATACGGGGATTTGATCGGGTTTGAAAATGGGGTGAAATTTCACGAAAAATGGGCAAAAGAGTGAAAAATAGTACATTTATTGCGGGCCGCAATAACCCTATTGCGGGCCGCAATAACCCTATTGCGGGCCGCAATGAGAGTAGACAGAGGAAAAATTCGCAGATTAAAATCTAACCAGGTCATTGCGGGCCGCAATACAGTTATTGCAGGCCGCAATGAATGGAGGCAGAGGCTGGAAAATTTTGGAATTTGTTGCGGGCCGCAACAGCCCTATTGCGGGCCGCAATGGGTTCTGAAAAATGCGAAAAATGAAATCTGAATGGGCCTTGCGGGCCGCAATAATTTTATTGCGAGCCGTAAGATTCAAGTCAGAGACTTTGAAAAGAAAATACATTTATTGCGGGCCGCAATAAGTTTCATTACGGGCCGCAATAGATCATGCAGAAATGATTATTTGAGGATACTAAAGTCTAATTGAATTGGGATCGAATCCGATTTGTTTAATCTTTCAATTATTTAGTTATTGCACGAATTTATATATAATATTGAGTATATTTTGATAATCTATAAATGTATTTGTATAAACATGATTTTAAATCGAATTAAATGATAAGTGGTGATGTTGTAAACCGATATTATGTTAGGTTTACACCGTAATTGCCTTGTGAATGTATAGTCATCTATATATTCACGGCGTAACTGCACGACCCCTAGTTCCGGGGTGTGACAGTTATAAGTTGGTATCAAAGCACAGGTTTGGTTCGTTTTTCAAACCCTAACCAGACCAAACCATAACCAGACTCGATAGGATTCGCGAGTGGGGATTAAAAGTAGAATGGGACGGTAGTTTAAATTGTCGTGAAACTTAATATGAAGCGTGTTAAGTTTTCAGATAATGGAGCGCGGTCTAGAGGAGATGTTGATTGCGGCCTACGAGAGAGGTCGTAGAGCCGAGCAACAGGCACAAGGACCAGCTGCACCGGTTGCTCAAGTGGCACCGGGAGAGGAGTTTAGGCAACTCTACGACGCGTTCATGCGCTCAGCACCCCCTCGTTTTGATGGGTCAGGGGGATACCCTGAGGCGGAAGAGTGGATGGTGAACGTGAGGGCCAAGTTCACTCTGTGCCGAATTCCGGATGCCAACAAGGTGGAGTTGGCCGTGCAACTGCTAGAGAAGTCAGGCAGGCATTGGTGGGAAGGCGTGAAAGCGGAGTATGAGGGAGCTGAGCAAGACATTCCCTGGACATGGTTCGAGCAGATGTTCGGGGAGCAGTATCTGAGTGTTATGCATCAGGAGGCTCTGAGGAGTCAGTTCCTGAACTTGCGTCAGCGGGAGAGGTCGGTTGAGGAGTACAACCGAAGATTCTTTGACTTGTCCAGATATGCTCCAGATGTGAAGGCAGATCCTGCAAGGTACCGCAAGCAATATCTTGACGGGTTGGACCCGAAGGTTGCTCTAGCCATACACCACTCCACAGCTGCAGGGATTCCAGCCCTAATGAAACAAGCGGAGCAAACCGAGGTGTATCTCAAGAGGAGTGCACAACAGACCCACCCGAGGAATGTTAGGCCAAAGTTTGATCACAAGAAGCAAGCAAGTGGGTCGGGGTCTCAACCCCCAACTTCGGGACACCCGACTGGACAGTTAGTGGTATCGAGGTTTACACAGGGGACCACTGGACCCTGGTGTAATGTTTGCCAGAAACCACATACAGAGGCATCCTGTCGCCGCATCAGAGGAGCCTGTATGTTGTGCGGTGACATGAACCATTGGGCTAGAGAGTGCCCAAAACAAGCTCACTCGGGTGCTTCGGGAAGTAGTGGCAGAGGAGGCTATCGGGGTCCACAGGGGCGTGGAAATGGAGGCCGAGGCACTCCACCACAGACGCGAGGAGGCCGTGCAGGAGGCCGGGTTGGTGCTAATGCCGTGCATGCGATCGAGCTGCCGGATAAGGAAAGCGAGCGGGCATCGGGATCCGCTCAGAATGATATGTTGGCAGGTATTATTTCTATCTCCGGGCATCTTGCATATGTGTTGATCGATACGGGTTGTAGTCACTCGATAGTGTCTAGTATATTCGTTGAGAAGTGTGGATGGCCAACCGAGTCGAGTGGGAAAGTTCTGGATGTTCGTACCCCACTCGGTTCAACTACCAAAATTGCAAAAATCTGCCGAAACCTGAAAATAAGAATCGATGGGAGAGACTTGTTAGCGGATATGTTAGTAATGGATATCTCAGAGTATGACGCATTGTTGGGTATAGATTGGTTAACCCGACACGTAGCCACTATTGAATGTTTGCGTCATACCGTGAAATTTGCGTTGCCGAGTGGTTCGAATTGTACCCTTAGGTGTAGGGGCGTGAAGGAGGTGGTACCGTACATCTCGGCGATTGAGGCAAGGAACTTAGTGGAGTCGGGATGTACAGCATACCTGGTGATGATTATGAGTGCCGACACTGAGGTTTCCGAAATAGCGAACATTCCGGTTGTTTCGGAATTTGTAGATGTCTTTCCGGAGGAGATTCCCGGGTTACCCCCGGCACGTGAAGTTGAGTTCAAGATAGATTTAGTACCGGGTACAGCTCCAATCTCGAAAGTTCCGTATCGAATGGCTCCTGCGGAGCTAAAGGAGTTGAAAGTGCAATTAGAGGAAATGTTGGAGAAAGGACTGATAAGGCCAAGCACGTCCCCGTGGGGCGCGCCAGTATTGTTTGTGCGGAAGAAAGATGGAACTCTGCGGTTATGCATCGATTACCGAGAGTTGAATAAAGTGACAGTGAAGAACAAGTATCCGTTGCCACGGATTGACGATCTCTTTGATCAGTTACAAGGGTCGTCGGTCTATTCCAAGATTGATTTGAGGACAGGGTACCATCAGCTGCGGATATGTCCGAGTGATGTGGAGAGGACGACTTTCCGTACTCGGTACGGGCACTACGAGTATCTAGTCATGCCATTTGGGCTGACGAATGCACCCGCGGCTTTTATGGACCTCATGCAGCGAGTGTTCAGAGATCTGTTGGACACTACGGTGGTGGTGTTCATTGACGATATCCTGGTTTATTCCCGGTCATATGAGGAGCATGCAGCTCATCTCAGAGTGGTGCTACAGCGGCTACGCGATCACCAGCTGTATGCGAAGTTTTCTAAGTGCGAGTTCTGGATGAACCAAGTGGCATTTCTGGGCCACATTGTTTCAGGTGAAGGATTGGCGGTTGATCCTGAAAAGATTCGAGCCGTGACAGAGTGGAAGAGACCAACTACCGTGACCGAGATCCGTAGCTTTCTCGGTTTAGCCGGTTATTACCGGAGATTTGTGATGGGGTTCTCTCAACTAGCTCGACCTCTCACCGAGCTGCTGCATAAAGGGGTAAAGTTTGAATGGGGTGAGTCTCAAGAGAAGAGTTTTGAGGAGTTGAAGAGTCGGTTAGTGTCAGCACCGATTCTTGCAATGCCGATAGTTGGGAAGGACTATACGGTGTTTACCGATGCATCGCGTTCGGGTTTGGGATGTGTTTTGATGCAGGATGGGCATGTGATTGCCTATGCGTCTCGTCAGCTGAGACCACATGAGCAGAATTACCCGACACATGATATGGAGTTGGCGGCGGTGATCTTTGCTTTGAAAATCTGGCGACATTATCTGTATGGTGCAAAGTGTCAGATTTTCACCGATCACAAGAGTCTGAAGTATATATTTACTCAGAAGGAGCTGAATTTGAGGCAAAGGAGGTGGCTCGAACTAATGAAATATTATGACCTCGACATTCAGTATCATGCGGGTAAGGCGAATGTAGTTGCGGATGCGCTGAGTAGAAAGAACCAGGTGAACCTGGCATCCCTGGTTACGAGAGAGTCACACTTGATAGAGGAGATGCGGAGAATGAATTTGCACGTGGGCGCTTCTCGTGAATTGGCTGTGGCAACAGCAACTCGCTTGCTTGGAGCTGAAGCGGGTACGAGTGCATCGGCAGCTATGTCGATTATTTCTGCTGCTATTGAGGTGAGACCCGAATTACACGATCGTATTCGGGTAGCGCAACATGAGGATCCGAAATGTCAGAAATTCCAAGATCATGCGACATCAGACAGAGAGACTCCATTTCGGATAGATGATGAAGGAATCTTGCGATTTGGCAACCGTATATGCATTCCTGAAGATGCAGAGTTGAAGACCTTGGTTCTATCGGAGGCGCATGATTCGGGATACACTATCCATCCCGGGGAAGTGAAAATGTACCAGAATCTGAGGCGATACTTCTGGTGGCCCAACATGAAGAATGACGTGAGGAAATACGTCGAGAAATGCCAAGTCTGTCAGCAGGTGAAGGCTGATAGACGAAGGACAGCCGGATTACTCCAGCCGTTGGACAAGAAAAGAGGTAAATTTGAGATAATTACGATGGATTTCGTAAGTGGCTTTCCAAGGACAAAAGGGCGACATGAGACCATATGGGTGATTGTGGATATGCTGACTAAGGTGGCTCATTTCATTCCGCTTGGACCTGATACCTCGGGTCGGGCCTTAGCGGAGATATTTATGAAATTTTTCTTCAGGTATCATGGTTGCCCACGTGAGATCATATCGGATCGAGATACGAGATTTACCTCTCATTTTTGGAAGAGTTTCCAAGAGGCTATGGGAACAAAACTGAGGTTCAGTACCGCGCATCATCCGCAAACAGATGGACAGTCAGAGAGGACCATTCAAACCCTGGAAGACATGCTTCGAGCGTGTGCGTTGAGCTTCCAAGGGTCTTGGTTAGATCATTTGCCCCTAGTTGAATTCGCTTATAACAACAGTTACCACTCGAGTATTGGGATGCCATCGTTGGAGGCACTTACGGGTGAGACATGCCGGACACCCTTGTGGTGGGGTCCCGCGGGCACTTATTTGCCTACAGGACCAGAAATGATACAAGAGGCTACAGAAAAGACACAGGTTATCTTGAGCCGACTAAAGTCCGCTCGAGATCGACAAAAGAAGTACGCGGATGTACACTGGCGGCATTTGGAATTCCAAGAGGGTGACCATGTGTGGCTCCGAGTGTCTCCAGTCAGGGGAGTACATCGGTTTGGTGTATCGGGCAAGTTGAGTCCGAGATATATCGGTCCGTTTCAAATTCAGAATCGAGTGGGACAAGTGGCATATGAGCTTGCGTTACCTCCGGCTTTGAGCCGAGTTCATCCAGTGTTTCACATATCGCAGCTCCGGAAGTATGTAAAGGATCCATCTCATTGCATCGATCATTCTGACCTGCGAGTAGATGAGAATCTGGCGTATAAAGAAGAACCAATGCGAATTCTAGACCGAAAAGAGCAAAGGTTGAGGAACCGAACGATTGGACTCGTATTGGTGCAATGGGGACGACACTCGGTAAAAGAAGCAACGTGGGAATTGGAGTCGAAAATGCGCGAGCAATATCCTGAGCTATTCGACGGTTCAGGTACGTGGTTAAGTTCAAAGGATTGAACTATATTCTTAAGTGGGGGAGAAATGTAACACTGTGAACTTTTAAAATTCAGATTTAATTAAAATAATAAGTGGTTAAATCGAATAATATATATATACGTATATTCGAAATTAGTGACGTGGATGGTGAACAATAATTATACAATTAATTGTGTTAAGAAAGAGGAGCAATGGGTGTTATATAAATCATTTTTATCAATATCGAATAAGTGGAGGGTTTATTTTGCAAAAATACCACTTACAAGTGGGGCCCCTTGTCAATCTCTTCCCCTTCTCCTTTCCTTTCCTGCGCCACCCCTCCCTTCCTTTTCTTTTTCTCTTTGGCCGCCCCAACAGAGAGACGCGAGAGAGAGATAGAGAGTGAGAGAGAGAGTTGGATTTCCCGCGGAATTGGTCGAAACTTGAGAAAATCGTAGAGGAGCTCGAATCTCGCCCCTTCCTCCACTTGGTTTGGTAATCCCTCTTCTCGTTTGCTCTATTTTCTCGTCCCTTGATTTTAGGGTTTCGGTGAAACCCGACCAAATTGAACCAAACTCGAGAATCAATGTCTTTGTTGCTTCTTGAGCGTTATTTGATTGATTTCATGTCTCAATTCCAACTAAAACCCGAATGGTGAGATTATCCCAAATTGATTAGGGTTTTGAACCAACTTTCGAACGAATTGAATTGTAAATGACCGTGATTACGAGTTTGAGTGAATTGAGACTTCCGTATTGCTATCTATTTGATATAAACCCCAATTGAGAAGAAATGTGACTTAAACCCTAAAAAGGGTGAATTGCAAGGGTAAGATGGTAAAACGTCCGAATTTGCTGAATTGACCGTTTACGAGTATTAGAATGCGATTGGGTATAGGAATTATGAATTATATTGAAATTGACTTGCTATGCCATGTAATTTAGGCATAGACCCGATTGACCGAGGATTAGCGGATTAGACGAGGTCGTCGAATTTAGCGATACCAGATCCTACCCAAGTGCCCTACTTGATCAGGTGCGGGGGTTCACGGGATCTGTTTTGGATTCTATTACTTAGAATTTAATAACGGTACATGTATATATATATATATGTGCTTATATATATATACCGATTGAATTGTTAATTGACTTATTGTGCATGACCTCATGTTGGATCTCTATTGTTAGCATTATTTGCAGCATTGCATGAAAATAAGTAATGATATAATTGAATTGATATGATATTGTTGATCTAGCATGTTGGTATTGTTATTCGATTGATTGTTCTATTGTTTTGATAATTGAATGGAACCACAGTACTGAAATGTGAAGAGGGCAGAGGATAAGTTAATTGTGAATGAAATGAGTGAATTGTAGGGACAATGTCTAGCTAGCTACTAGACTTTGTCTCAGGGCCCATATGCGCATACGGTGAATAACCCTAATTGTGGAGGGTATCGGTAACCAAGGAGAAAGGCAGAGCTAGGTTAACTGATACCAAAAAGGTAGAGTATAGCAGGAGGATTGAAACTGTGGATAATTGATTGTTATTGGTCTCTCTTTGGAAGAGTGACAACCCGTTGCATGATCGGGAGATATGCAATTCTAAATTGGAAATTGACGAATTGATATGGATGTTTGACTATAAACCAGACCAGAGAAATGTTAAGCCAAATGAGATGGATAGTCGATATCTATCAATTGTAACCGGACTTAGCAATTGTATCTGTTATACCAAACCATTCTATGAATTCTTCGATTTCATTTGATTGTGATATGAGTTGGATTTCAATTGCTTCTATATATGTTGCATATGCATTTCTTTTATCGAATTGTTGAATTGAAACTCGTTGCGGGTTTATTTAGTTCCGGTAATGGATTTCTTACAAATCCAGTAGCCCTGACTAAATTCCGCACTGAGAAAACGGTTGACAAGTTTTCTCACCCCCTATCCCCTCGGGGAACTTTATTCTTTTGTATGTGTTTGCAGGTAAACGCGAATAGAAGGGATTCGAGTGCTCGACCAGTGAGGTTTAAGCCGCATAGTGATAGGGTATGCCTCACATTGAGTCCATTTTGATGTCGATAGGGTTTTGGTATGGTATTTGTGTGTAACCATGTTATCGGACCGTGTCGAGTGGTTTTGCAAACCTAATTGTATATTAAACGTTTACTGTGATTTAATATGAATATTTCATGTTTTAAACTGTGTATAAAATGTTAATGGGAATGGGTTATATTGATTTGGAAATACGGGGATTTGATCGGGTTTGAAAATGGGGTGAAATTTCACGAAAAATGGGCAAAAGAGTGAAAAATAGTACATTTATTGCGGGCCGCAATAACCCTATTGCGGGCCGCAATGAGAGTAGACAGAGGAAAAATTCGCAGATTAAAATCTAACCAGGTCATTGCGGGCCGCAATACAGTTATTGCGGGCCGCAATGAATGGAGGCAGAGGCTGGAAAATTTTGGAATTTGTTGCGGGCCGCAACAGCCCTATTGCGGGCCGGAATGGGTTCTGAAAAATGCGAAAAATGAAATCTGAATGGGCCTTGCGGGCCGCAATAATTTTATTGCGGGCCGTAAGACTCAAGTCAGAGACTTTGAAAAGAAAATACATTTATTGCGGGCCGCAATAAGTTTCATTACGGGCCGCAATAGATCATGCAGAAATGATTATTTGAGGATACTAAAGTCTAATTGAATTGGGATCGAATCCGATTTGTTTAATCTTTCAATTATTTAGTTATTGCACGAATTTATATATAATATTGAGTATATTTTGATAATCTATAAATGTATTTGTATAAACATGATTTTAAATCGAATTAAATGATAAGTGGTGATGTTGTAAACCGATATTATGTTAGGTTTACACCGTAATTGCCTTGTGAATGTATAGTCATCTATATATTCACGGCGTAACTGCACGACCCCTAGTTCCGGGGTGTGACAGTTGACCATTCATAATTACTTTGAGCTAAGTGATGAATTTTATGCGTATGTCATGGTGCCGGAATTCTTACACTTTGAAGTCCCAATAAACGTCAGTTTAATAGAAATTGCTAGAAAGTTGTAGTTTTTAGTTTTTTTTACTGTCAAAGTATCACCACCTGTCAGTGGAAAGGATCTGATGCGTGTTTTTCTGCCGAGTTCATAAAAAAAAAAATATACAGATAGCTTCTCCTAAATAATCTCTAATTGTATTATTTTTTATCATGGTTTTAAAAAAACTTAATATCCAAACGACATAGCGATAACCAAATATACATTGATGTCATATTTAAAAAAGTGTGAATAAAATAATAATTGTGTGTGTATTTTTAAAAAGTTTGAAAAATAAATTTGAAACCACTGTTTATAAGTATTTAAATACATTTTGATTCGATCAATTGCACAACTGTTAACAATTATATTTTAATTGAAATAACAAATTGGTACTGAAAATAAATATTCATAAAACAAAAAAAATATCAACATAATAAATAAATAAGAGTGTATTTTAAATTTTGTAAAATATTTATTTATAAAATATTATGTCTGTAGTGATGTAGTCTCATGATTATAAGAAATATAATAATTGCCCCTTGCTGAAACTAAGAAGGGGAGGGGGAGCACAACCGTCTATCCAACCAACCATAGTCTAATGGATTTGAACGGGAAAAAGGAAACCATAACCATTTCTTATCTTTATTTTGACTTTAAACCAACAGCGAGATAAATGCCCACGTCTCCATAACCATTTCTCACTTCAATTTTCAACAAACTCACAAATACCTGCATTTCATTTCATTTCATTCAATTTTCAAAAGAACCGAAATCATGTGTACTCTCGAAAAGAGGGGTCGTGTGCTGATCCTTACCCTCACCGGCTCCGGCGAGCACCGTCTAGGCCCGGACCTCATCTCCTCGCTCCGCTCAGCGCTTGCCACCGCCAGGTCCGATCGGACCGCCGCCGCTCTGGTCACTGTTGGTGAAGGTCGGTTCTTCTCCAACGGCCTTGACCTCGCCTGGGCTCAAAACTCCAGTGAAGGGATCACCACTTTGGTTAGTCTTGTAAAACCTCTGATAGCCGATCTGATCTCTCTTCCCATGCCGACTGTAGCAGCTGTCACCGGCCACGCCGCCGCGGCTGGTATGATGCTTGCTCTGGCGCATGATTATGTGTACATGAGGGGGGATCGAGGGGTTTTGTACATGAGCGAGCTAGACATTGGATTGCCTTTCCCGGATTACTTCATGGCTCTGATGCGGGCTAAGATCACAGATCCGAGGTAAGTAATTGGTGAATTACTTCTGTTGTGAAGAGAATTTCAGCTCACGTAATCATTTTGGTGCAATTCTGATATAATTTGAGCAAAAATGTATTATTATATTATTATTATTAAAATTAATTCTGAGATAAGGATTGGAATAATAATTTAGTGAACTTCATAATTATAGATTTCCTTAAAATGCTGTTGAGATTGTTATTTGTGGTCAAGATTTGGAACCATCCAATAATTTGAGAGGGGGAGTATGATTAGGTTTTGCAGATTTGACTTATTGTTTAAAAAATAGATAGTTGTTAGATTTAGAAAAAAGTTGGAATAATGTCTCATAATAAGTGGTATCCGCATTATTTCCCCAAGGAAAGATTGACCTTAGATTCTTTGAGTTTACAATTTGCCATGTGGTAAGGTTTGACCAGCCCAATATACCAGAAGTTCCAAAACCCAAACTAGAGGAAGTTACCAACAAACAATGAAGAGTTCTGAGGGTGAGGCAAGCACCATACCAGTACTGGTCAGTACCAGAATCAGGGATATTAGTTGAGGATGTAATTATGATATGATCTGGCAGTTGATTTTAGGAAGTGTAAGATTAGTCTCTTTTCTTGACTAACACCAATTTTAATAGTTGGGTTTAATTGCAAATATATCTAAGTGATAAATGTTTACATTTGATATTTATAATCAGTAACTAATGAATTATTGAATCAATGGCAGGACACTGCGTGACGTCACAATGAGAGCCAAGAAGATAACTGGTACAGAGGCAAAGGAGAGAGGTCTTGTAGATAAGGTGTGCCAGAGTGCATCAGAGACAGTGGCCGAGGCAGTGAAGATGGCGGAGGAGTTGGCAGGAAGAAATTGGGACAGAGGGGTATATGTGTCAATTCGCATGTCAGTGTACCCCAACTTATGCAAGTCTTTGGAGATCCCACAAGAAAGTGACGAGGCGGTTACAAAGCATTTCGCTTCCAAGCTCTGAGAGAATAATTACCGTGTTAATGTATAGGTAATTGCTGTTGATCGTTCTCTTTGCATAGTTTTCTCACCCTGTATTTCACCATATATGCAAATTGTAAACAACATCTTTTATGGCTGCAACTACAACCTAGACATTTGGAACCAAAACACAATTATTATTCAGTTGGCGCTTAGTTTTTACATTAAGGTATTATCTGGAATAACCAATGAAATTCTTTGTGTTTGTTGCTAGCAAGAGAAATATTTAATCTTAGCAAATACAGTGCTTGGTGCGTATTTGTAAAATAATACATGCGTATAATTCCTCCTTTTTTAGTTAGCTCTTAATAATTGTTGAATATAATGGAAAGCTCAACACGGACAGCTTGTATTGTACGCATGTCCTTGTTGCGTCAAACTTGCTTAGTGTTGAGCTTAGTGTTTAATCTGCAATACGGCCTGATACCAGTTGTGTGTTCTGTTTTTTCATTTCAAAATATAAGTTGAACTTGCTTAGTGTGCATGCAGTTATTTAAGAGGTATATTTTATTAAACTTGTTAGTCCTTAAAATAATTTATGATTTACCAACACTTTAATAATCACTGTAGCAGATTATTCTCGCCATTGGTGCTGCTGGTGGGATATTTTATGGGGCCAGAATAATGTCATTAACTCGAAATTTGATATTTATTCATACAAAAAGTGCATTAATTTCAACTGTGTGGCTATTTGAGATTGGGTTTTGCTAAAAAGAAGCTTAACCTTTTGTCATTGGATTATTGAAATCTTGGTGTTCTTATGAAGATTATAAAATAGTTTCCTTGTATATTGGATAAAATATCAGTGAGCCCTTTAAAATGGTGAAAAAAAAATATCACCTTCATAGACTATCAATCGAGCTTTCGTTATTTTTTACTTTCGTATTTTTTTTTATATTTTTTTGTGAGCATGATTCTCCACATCGTGGTTATCAATTTGTCACAGCCTCACATGATAGATACGATATACATTGATTATATTGACCGCACTGCACGTTGGATAAAATAGTTGTACTTGTACTGCTAATTGTTTTTATACACACCATTTTTATGTTTTTTTATTATGCTTTCACTTGTAAAGTTTAATAACAAAATTTTCAAAATTTATATAAAACAAAATATCTAGATGTGTTTTATTCATTTTTTTTCAAACGCACAATTTTTTTTTTTGCTTAATTTAACTTTTGATGCAAATCAATAATTTGATTTTTGAAAAATTAATATCGAGAAATTTTCAATATCAATAAATCCTTATTACCAGCAGAAATTGGTGATTAAGGACCTAAATATAAAAACCAACAATTACTAGAAATAATTTTAGAACTTTTTATTGTTGTATATGATAATCCTGATTCAAATATGGAGGAAAAAACTGTTAAAAAGCAATAACGGAAATAATAAATCATGTCACCAGGTCGATATTTCTTTCAGGGCATACTTCAGAATTCAATGATTAAAGAAAAGGAAAGGGGAGAGGAGATGCTGTGCCGTGATTGCACTTGACCATGGAGTTTACTAGCTTCCGATCAGAAATTTTGACAGGGAAGAAGAGAGTAGGGGAGCGGAGGTGCAGACTCTCTAGAAAATTAGCGAATTTTTTTTTCCCTCAAATTAAAGTATAGCGGTCCAGCGGAGGTTAATTTTCACGCATCTCCTTCCCTCTGTGTGCTGTTCTGAAACACAGCCTTAGAGACAAGAAAAGATTGGAACTTACTAGAACTCCTGAGCCCAGACAAACATACTTGTATCTTTACTTAAAATTAACTTCTGTATACTACTAGCTTACCAAGGTCCTACTCAGATTTGCAAAACAATAGTATAGAGTTAATATGAAACCAGACACATTTGTTTATAGACAAAATCACCAATTGCATTTATGACATTGTTCCGGCCCTCTTCATGAAAGATAAGAACATCTTTTTTTTGTGTTTGTTTGGTAAAAATGTCCCTAATTCTTGCTTCATATTTACTTATATCTTCTTCAAATTAAAAAAAAAAAATCAATGCCTTTATTGCAAAATATTGAAATTTAATGGTAGGGTACAAGCATTTATGGGTTGAATTCCAAGAGTTTATGGGCTGGGTGCCTGGGTCGAGACATGAAATCCAATTTGTTAATTAAAGTTTATTGTGAAAAAAATATGAAAATTCTTTGACAGTGAATACTCAAACTGAGGAGGAATTCCAAACATTGATAAAAATGCATTATCCCCTCACAATTTGCTTTCATCTTCTTTCTTTGTCCTTCAATGAGTTGCTCAATTTTTCTTCCTAAAAGAAAAAATATATCCTAACCGATAAAAATAGGAAGATATAATTGAATGATCTCCTTAAAAGAAGAAGAATAAAAAAGAGAGGATGAAACAAGTTGCAAGGGAAGAATGCATAGAAATAAATGCTTGGAATTTGTCTTCAGTTAAAGTATGGAGACCTCAATGTCAAAGAAGTTAGAATATTTTTTATTTCACCTCAATCATGGTTTTGTTACTACTATAATGACATGTCAAATGGTAACAATAAAAGCACACTTTAGATATTTGGAACATTTAATCATGATTTTGTTACTAATCATATGAGGTTCATATTGCTTATAGTTATATAAATGATGTTATATAAACGATATAAACGTCATAAAATATTAACTTTTGTTTTCGAAGTTAGGATTGCAATTTAAATTTGTGAGAGGGCGTGATGATATATATAAATAGATTTTGCATCAAAAGAGTTTAACAATTGTAAGAATGCACGTCAGAAAATAGAGAAAATTTCTATTTCTGAATTATTCTAGAATGATAGAAATTTTATTTCTAGATCTAACTCTTAAGTAAGACAATTATTTTCATTAATACTTTACTAATGCGTACTTGTAATTCTAATGTTGTTAGTCTAAAATGGATACTAAATTTCTATAAGACCTAACAATTTACAAAATGGATTGTAGGAAGAAAGGTACAACCATAATAGAGACTACTCATTGTGTATTATTTTAAGTCACACAATTATATTATGAAGCGATTTAGAGGTGAATCCATAACCAGTTAGGATCAAACAAAATTGGTGACTATGTACAACAGTGAAAGTTAGAAATCTTTTTAATTATCTAGTAAATTAAAAATATTTCTATTTCGATAAACAAAATCTTAATATATTAATAGAGCAAACTAGAACAATGAAATAAGTATAGGAGAAATGCAGATCAAAATTAAGGGATACAATTACCTCATTAGGGATTTAGAACAAACAAGAGGAGCTATGGATGTAGATACTTTCTTATTAATTTTGTTGATATAATTTTTGATTGAATTGTGAAAATTTTCTACAAAGGACGTTCTTTTATAGGCCCTAATACCACCGGATCCGAGAAAGGGGAGGTAGCACAATTGGCTAGGAAAATGTCCTAGAGTTGTTATACCCAAAGATCGAGAGTTCGATTCCCCCTCACGAACCTTGGTAGCTACTACCAAGTTTTCAAAAAAAAAAATACCACCGGATTCGTATCCTCCCAGTTATCTGACTCAACACAATTGAAATGGACGGCTCAAATTTAATTTCAGCCGGTGGGTGATCAGAATGACTATAGGGAACAGTACTATTTATTCTTTGAGATGCGTGCCAAGTTAAAAATTTCATTTTCAGACCATCCGATTCAATTCTACTCAGTCAGGTAACCTGAGGGGATACAAATTGAATACCACCACCCTCCTCCCCTATCGAGTAATTAAACACTACATCTGTAAAAGATGTGTTCACACTGATTCAATTAAAGCACATCCATTAAATCCATCAAATGATTATTAATGTGCATTGTACTTCATGAAAAGAGATAATAGATTGAATGTTTCAAATATTTTTAATTTACTCCGAAAATGTTTCTTTTAATATACTAGCACATTTTTAATAAATAGTTGCTAGTAGGGGTGTAAACGGAGCCGGATTATCCGACGGATATCCGCTCCGAATCCGCTTATAATCCGAATCCGAATTAAACGGATCCGGATAATTATCAAATATCCACAGAATATCCGGATTCAGATATGGATACGGATAGTAAGTATAAAACGGAGCGGATATCCGAACCATCCGGAACATGATCGGACCCGTTAAGAACCCCATTTGCTGAGGCGAACCCGCTAGGAGAACCTTCAGCGCTAAAACAAATTGCTTGAGCTGAGATTCGAACCCTTGTCCTCTAGTATCAAAGATTAGCATCAAACCACTACACCACTTTAACTTTTGTTACCATTCTTTTATTTTATATATATAATATATCAATAGATCATCTCTTATCTCTTCAATATTATAATTAATATTTATATTTATTGTTTTAATTAATATTTGTATCTTAGAAGTTAATATATCTTAATTATCCGACCATTATTCGTTTTATATCCGTATTCGAATCCGTATCCGTGGACTATCCGTTCCGTATCCGTATTCGTTTAAGGCGGATTTGGTTTTGAATTTTGATATCCGTTTACTATCCGTATCCGTATTTGTATCCGCTCATTATCCGATGGATGCGGATATGGTATCAGCGTTATCCGCTCCGTTTTCACCCCTAGTTGCTAGTGACTAGCCGAAATTTTTATTTATACTATAATCACAAAAAAATAAACCAAATCACCTCATATTATGAAGAATTCAAGAAATACCAAGACCACTAAACCGTTCTACGACCTCAAAAACTGAGAGCCGCCAATTGACCCTGCGGCCTCAGTCAACCGGCCTTCAAATGAAATAGCAGTCCTAACCGATACTTTATGACACACCATCGTGGCAAATTTTAAGTCATTGGAATGTATTAAAAAATGAATGTAATTAGTAACAAAATATTTTTATAATATAATGGTCCCACACAATTGTTTGAATCTCAGAGGATGCAAATTCCAGATCCCAGGCAGAATGGCCGATTGCCCAAATATGTTCCATTATCCCGCAGAGTCTAGTTTTCCATTTCCTATTACGTGTCTTCTTATAATTCGATGGAAATGAGTGTATGGACCCCACCATAGCCTCTTAGTTTTGTTTCAGTGCCAATATTGTATCGTACACAGAATTAATGTTACAGCAGATTTTATATTAGAAGAAAATGGCCATGTAAAATTGAGTTGCTGTAAGCCGTCGGATTTTAATTGTGCACGAGTTTTGACAAGATCCAATGGTCTCTAAGTACTCGTGATACGTAATGTTAGAACTCAGAAGCTCCTACCGACTAGGTACAACTAATTAATTAATTCTTCCGAGTACATTATATTATCAGTACACAATTTAGAAATATAACTATTTAAACTTTTGAGTCACAAGGTACCACAAAATTAAAATAACAATATATTTTTTAAGAAAATTATATTCTGATAATATGTGTGTTGGTAATAAAATTGATTGAAAGAGTTCATGTGCATATCAACACTGCTCCCTGAATGTGACTTATTGCTACATTCTTGGTGAACTGGAAGAAGAACTACTAGCATTAGTATTGGAGAAGCTATATACTATAATAATTGACAAAAATATTATATATAGTTGCTTATCAATGCTTTTGTTTCGCTCTTGTGATCATTATTGGTTTCTTGTTAAGATTATTTTAGTCATGGTAGAGTTTTAGTCGGCACTGTATTAAGGTGTTCATTGGTTTGGTAGATTTTTTTTTGTTATAGTTATACTGAAATAGATTGAATTTAACAGAATTATATATCCCCTGATAGATTTTTTTAATTGCATGACATATATAATTTTGGACAATAAAATTTGTGGTATGCAAGCAAGGTTTTACATCTTGTATAAATGAAATTTCCATAAATATGTATTATGTTCACACTTAATTGTATTTTTATATCAACTTTGTGCATAATACTTTGTTTTGTTTCATTTTTATGATTTAAATTTAATTCCATATGGCCTTTAGTCTGATTTTGTATACTTGCACTGCATTGTAATATATAAGTGGACTATTATTACTAATTAGTTAATCTATTGTTAAGTCTTAAGAAAAATTAATTATTTTCAATATTTTTTCAATGATTAACTATTTTCTATTTTAAGCATTTATAAGTATTTTTTTAAGAGATTCCGAGTTTCCGGTTCAAACTCAGTTGATTCTTAACAATTTGTTTGAATCAGATTCGACAGGCAACATGCTGATTTAAAATTTTACAACATAATTTCCTTTTCTTTTTAGTAATAAAAAATAATGACCTCGACTAATTAAAAAGCCAATGATTCATGGATACAACATGTTTATATATCCTTAGGTGAAAAACATAAATGATACGATTAAATGAAAACCTTGTGCTGACTTATTTATAAACCTCTGAAAGCGAATGATTAATTGTATGAAACCATCTATTTGAAAATATATGCTCTTGTTTTCTTTAGGTATTAGTTGTCAAAACTTTTATAAATAGGTATATATTATATGACACGAGAGATGTACACATGTATGTATTGATCAAGTAAGATATTTGAACACAGTGCAAATGGAGGTATTACTCTATTTTTTTATTCATAGTATTACACAATAATAAATTAAATTTGTGGCATCAATTATGAAATATGTTGAAAAATAGCAAGGATGGAAGGAATAATTACGGGCTACTGGCTGGTAGGAAACATAATGATCTGAGAAAAAATTATGAAAAAACACGGGACGGATGTGTTGCTTTTATATAATTTCAAAAATCATGTAATTTAAAAAAAAACTCAAGAGAAGCCACTAACCTTAAAAATAAAATTAAAAAATTAAAAAATAATAAAAAAAAACTCAAGAGGCAATTGTTTGCAGTATTTCCTCCTTTGTGTTCCTTTTTTCTCAAGCATTCATGTTAATCCAGCCAGTTTCCTTTTGTGTTACTTTTCTCTAGGAGCATAGTTTTGTGTTTCTTTTATTTTTTCAAAGAATACTAGTCTAATGTTGGCAATGAAATTTTTGTTAAAACAGTTCATGTCTATATCTACATTGCCCCCTGAAGCTCTTCCCCTTTGTAAGACCCAGTATATTCTCACCATTCTTCAACTGGCCTTTCATAGGAAAAATGAAGGTACTGGTATCGCTTTTAAGCTAAATCCATGGCTGTAGTGATAAGGAAAATTCATACTGGGGTAAAAGAAAAAAAATTCATACTGTCATTAACAACAAGCTTTGATATTGGAGAAGCTGTACAGTAGGTTGATAGTGTGCAAATTTAGGAGCAAAGTGGCAGTGGAAGGGACCAAAATCACATTAGTAACATAGAAGGTGCAAAGTTGTACATAAGCAGAGCAGATGTGTTGCTCTTATATAATTTCATAAACCAAGTTATTTCAAAAAGCTGAAGACGTGGTTGCTCGCAACATAACTGAAGAGCCGATGTTTTGCTTCATCGGATTGTTTATAATATCAATTTAATTTGTCTTAATTTATTGTTTTGATTTGTTTCGCAATATCAATTTAATTAGTGTTCCTTAAGTTGTTATTGTTTGTTTGCTATTTTGTTGTTGTCTCATTCAATCACACGGTAATTATGCATATTGTCTGCATTTCTTAGTTTTGGTAACGTTGGATACAAAATCTTAATTCTTAACAAAACAACGGGTAGACATGTAAAATTTTGTGGAACGTTAATTATAAATTAGAAAAGTCAATTGATAACGTGGGATACTAATCCAATTTTTAACAAAACAAGGAGTTTACAAGTAAATTTTTTGTCGAACAGTAATTATAAATTAGGAAAGTAAATTGATAACGTTGGATATTAATCCAATTTTTAACAACATGAGGGGAAGATAAGTAAATTGTTTATGGAATGTTAATTATAAATTATGAAAATAAATTGATAACATTGGATATTAATCAAATTTGTAACAAAACAAAGGGTAGACATGTAAAATTTTTGTGGAACGTTAATTATAAATTAAGAAAGTATATTGATAATGTGGGAAATTAATCCTACTTTTAACAAAATGAGGCATGTAAATTTTTGTGGAGCGTTAATTATAAATTAGGAAAGTAAATTGAACTTCAAACAAACTTGACCGTGAGGAATCTATTTTCAGGATTGGGAGATTAAACAGAGAGGTAAATAAGGAAAGCCAGAAAATAAGTCTGTTGCCAGAGCTATTATAAATTGCACACAAGATCGGAAGAACTAGGTTTCTCTTTTCTCCTCCCTTCACCATACTACCACAGTTTCTATTTCTTGGCAGTGAGGTTTGCTTCCGTCTCTACCTTTTGCATCAATTTTTCAAATTTTCAGAAACTTTATATCAGGCATTTGATAATCAAATTATGATCTCTGTTAGGGGTGTCAATGGTACCTTTTTAGCCGTTTACCCGACCCGTATCGTATTCGATAAGGCGGGTATGGGTAAGGTTTTTTTTTCGTTAGCTTATTGGGTATGGATATGGGTAAGAATTTTTTTTCGTTAAATAAATGGGTAAGGGTATGGGTAATGATTATTTCGTACCCGTTACCCTATAGGGTAATTATAAAATCCAAATATATATTCAATTCAATTTCCAACCCACTTAAATGTATATTTAATTCAATTTCTAACCCACTTAAATGTATATTCGTGTTTTTGA
The DNA here is from genome assembly GCF_964058835.1 of Carex rostrata. Lineage (NCBI taxonomy): Eukaryota > Viridiplantae > Streptophyta > Magnoliopsida > Poales > Cyperaceae > Carex > Carex rostrata. The sequence goes on along the minus strand of NC_135947.1, from coordinate 5,594,811 downwards.
ATTTTTATTCTTTATAAAAAATAATTTAGTTGGAATTGATTGCACATTTATTTTATTTTTATTAGAAATGCAATTATATATGTGTTAAAATGAATGAGTTTTTGATGTTTAATTTGTAAAATATAATAAAACTAATTATTATACTAGTATTATCCGTTATTCACCCGCTACCGTTTCGTTACCCGATAATATTAACGGGTAAGGGTAGGGTAGGGTAAGATTAATTTTTAATGGGTATGGGTAGGGTATGGGTAAGATTAATTTTAATGGGTATGGATATGAAAATGTTTCCACCCGATCCGTACCGTACCCATTGACACCCCTAATCTCTGTCAAATCTGCGCGGTAAAAAGGATAGTTAATTTTTGACACCGTTTGAGGTAGAATTTTTGTAGCTCGCACAGAAAATTGTGTTTGTTTAGGAAAACCAAGGAACTTATTCTTGGTTCAGTATAAAAGAGTAATAAAAACAAGGTGGGGTGTTGTTTAATTTATATAATAATATTATTTTCAACATTTTTTCCCCATTCCCTTTTAGTTTGAGCATTCAAACTGCGATAGAGAACTTGATCAATGGAGGACCTATACAAAGATGACCCGAACTCTTGGCTGAGACGCACCCGTTTCTCTAAGACGGTTTATCACCAGCCCAACCCTCTGCGTATAGCCGTATACCCATCATCCCTTTAACCAAACTCAAACTTGGATCCTCTAACCCTAGATCGAACCGGGCATCTATCTCTGTCCCCGTCACCTGGGAAAACACCTCCAAGATAACTCAGACAACTACATTGTCAAGTTTGAAGTTGAACTTGACAAAGAAAAATAACCTGGCATTCATTAATGGGGTTATATCTAACAAGTTTAAAGAGGTGAAAAATACCGTCAGGAGTCAATTCATGGGCCCACAACACGGAGAAAGAACAGTGAAGTCATCCTCGAATCAAAAGAAGAAGAGTCGCTGGATGAAGTACTTTGACCGTGAAGTGTGCCAGGTGGGTGTACTGGACAAATCCAGTGAAGTCAGCGATGATCCAGTAGAAGAGGATGGCGAGCAGGGTCTGTTGCCCAATTTTTAAAAAGCAACATGCGGGGCCGCCAGAGTTTGGCCTTGGAGATTGAACCTGGAAGTTTTTCACAGAGAACTAGTTATTATAAGCTGTCGGAGTATGCAGTATGTGCGGAAGTCATTTTTTATCTTTTAAACAAACTTTGATTTTGAACATGCATGCATGAATGTAGTTTTGATAATGATCTTCTTTATTGTCTCACTTTTCTATGATGAGTTGAGATATTCTGCTTCATTCAATGAGAATCTGAAGCAATTTTTGTGCGATTATATGAAATATTGTTTTGCTTGTGTCAAAGCTGAAGAATATATTTTTTTTTTTTTTTGTATGGGATTTCTAACCATCTAAGGTTGGTAGACATACAGACATCAATCGAATCCAATACCCGTACGTTGCCGCAAAACCATTGTGAAATGCATATCCCCAATAGTACCAACTCCTTGGTTCAAATTTACCTCAGTGTTACCAACAAGTAATGGTCCCTTGCTATCTCTTGGTTTAACAATTTTTCTACTGAATTTGTCACTATCCAAACCTTCTAGCTCTAAAATCCCCATCAATCACCACAATTTTCACTTTTATGGGCGAGCCCTCCTCATTTGTGCAAATTTTGCCCATATTAATGTCTATGAGTTGGATTTCTGTGCGCATTTGTCATTATCAGTGTTGTTATTGCCGGTGTATATTGTTTACGGAACTTGATTTGCAAGGACGAGTTTGTGTGTCGGCAAGTCTCTGCTCCGATGGCTGGGATATAAAAAGAAAAATGTGCCGTTAGCATTTGCCTAAAATAAAAGTTTTTTCAAAAATTCAAAATTCAAGAAGATCAAATTGGTGAGCTAAACTGAGTACTTACTGTGGGTACCGCTTCTTCTATGTAGTATTTATGATTTCTGTACGTAAAGTTTAACTCATATATTGATATAAATTCTACATAAATCACTACTACAGAAACTTCTATCGGGTAAAAGCTGGATCTGGTAATGGATCTGGTAACAGATTTCTTACCGCTAGAGACCAACACGATAAAAGAAACAAATACTTCTAGCAGTTCCATACTGATAGGAGAATATTAAATCCTGCTGAAACTTTGATTTGAAAACTCAAAATTTTCAATTCAATTGCTTAAAATCTTCATTTGTAATATTTACAAACTTGAGGGCTGAAATGTCAATCTCATATCTAATCAATTCAAATTCCGTTTCTTTTCTTCAAACGGTTATTAAAATTGCATTAAGCAAAAGGCGCTATTGAAGATGATTTTTAATATCTTAAAATCTCTATCTTTATTATAAATAAAGAAACATCCTGTTTGTTTTATATCGGAAAAAATTCATTCCATTTGTTCACACCCTTTCTCCTATGTTAAAATTCATAAAATAAAACCACTCTTTGATTTATTTTCCCCACAAAATAAACCTCTTTGATTTATTCTCCATTTTGACTTTTTATCAATCAAATTAAATTACATCTGATCAACAGTTGTATATTAAGAAGTTATCATTAGTTGTTTCCATAGCATGTCTAAGGAGTAACAATCCCGGATTATCTTGATTGTGATTCTATCTTGTACGATAAAATGGAATACGCTTAAGGACAGTGATTCGCACAATCCAAGTATTATCCTTTCAACTTGATTTATTTTATTTTGATTAATTTATTTAACTATATATCCAAATATTCTGAAAATTTATCTCAACAAATCCTCTATCAGTTGTACGTTATATGCCGATAAAGGGAATGTGTTTTTTTTTTTTTTTTTTAAATTTCATTCATCAAATTAGCCAGCCCCCCAATTTTCTGGCCAAATTAATCATAAACAAGCATATATAGATACAAAAAACAATATAGACCAACATGCATCTTCATAAAATCAAATTTTACTGTTCATAAAACATACATATCTTCATAAACAAAAAACATGCCTAAGGACTATATACTTGCAGCTAGCTGCAACGATCCCTTAAATCTCTCCTTCAGCCTCATGCTGCGGCGTGGCTCAATAGCAGCCTCTTTTCTCTTCTGGAGCCTAGGGCTGCAGCGTGGTGTGGCATGTCAGTCGCCGGTGGCTTATTTCTCTTCTTGGGACAGGGTTTGGATGCTGCTTGACTATTAGAGGATTCAGAGAGAGACAAATATGACAAAAAATCTACATCCTTTGTCAGCAGCAGTAAATCCTGGAGAGATTTCTAAATCAAGAGATAGTGTTGGTTCATCCTTCACCTCATCAACTTTAACGTTAAAAGTTGGAACGGTCTGTTTAGATGCCATTAAGCCAAACTATAACCAAAAAGATGAGTAAAAGACTTAAATGAGTATAATTAAGTCTAAACATAAAACGAGTAAAAACATAATCTTGAAATGCATGTGTACATGTAAAAACAGCAGGCTAAAGTTCAACAATAAACAGTACATTTCTCTTCTATTTGACTAACCTAAATCCTAAATTCTACATCTAAAACCCAAGATTTGATCAGTATATATAGCGGAAGTTAACTTTTATGCATCTCTTTCCCTCTATGTGTGGGTTGTTCTGGAACACAACCTTAAAGACAAAGGTAATATTGAAATATCTAGAACTCCAGAGTCCAGACAAAATCACCAATTGCATAGAGTTAATATGAAACTATACACATCTGTTTATAAACAAAATCACCAATTGCATTTATAACATTGTTCCGGCCCTCTTCATGAAACATAAAAAAACATCTTCTTTTTTTTCCTTCCAGCTGGTTGGTTATGACGGATAAAAACGCATCCCTAGCTAATTCTCATATTTACCTGAAGTTAATTTTTTTTTTTAAAAAAAAAAATCAATGCCTTTACTGCAAAATATTCGATCTGTTGGTAGGGTACAAGCATTTATGGATTGGGTCGAGACATGAAATCCAATTTGGTACCTAAAGTTTATTGTAAAGAAAATACCTAAATTCTTTGACAATGAATACTCAAACTGAGGAGGAATTCCAAGCATTGATAAAAATGCATTGTCCCCTCACAATTTGCTTTCATCTTCTTAATTTCTTTTTCCTTCAATGAGTTGATCATTTTTTTTCTTCCTCAAAGAAAAATTATATCCCAACCCATAATATAGAAAGATACAATTGAATGATCTCCTTAAAAGAAGAAAAAAAAAAAAAAAAAGGACAAGTTGCAAGGGAAGAATGCATAGATATAAATGCTTGGAATTTATCTTCAGTTAAAGTATGGAGACCTCAATGTCAAAGAAGTTAGAATATTATTTTTATTTCACTTCAATCATGATTTTGTTATTAATTATATAAGGACATGACAAATGGTAACAATAAAAACACACTTTGAATATTTGCAACATTTAATCGTGATTTTGTTACAAACCATATGAGGTTCATATTGCTTGTACAAATTAAATGATGCTATATAAACGATATAAACCTCATTCAATATTTAACTTTTTTTCGTAGCATCGCATTTTAAATTTGCAAGAGATCGTGATGATATAAATAAATAAATAAATTTCACATTGAAAGAATTTAACAATTAGTAAGAATGTCTGTCAGAAAATAGAGAAAAATTATATTTCTGAATTACTCTAGAACGATAGAAATTTTATTTCTAGATCTAACTCTTTAAGTAAGGCGATTATTTTCGTTGATATCTGACTAACACGTACTTGTAATTATAATATTGTTAGTCTAAAAGGGGTACTAAATTTCTAAGAGACCTACTAACAATTTACAAATCCATTGTAGGAAGAAAGGTGCAACCATAATAGAGATTACTTGTTGTGTATTATTTTAAGTTATAAAAATACATTATGAAGCAATTTAGAAGAGGTGAATCCAAAACCAGTTAGGATCAAATGAAATTGGTGACTATGTACAACAGTGAAAGTTATAATTATTTTAATTATCTAGTATTAATGAAAAGTATTTCTATAAACAAAATCATAATACTATAGAGCAAATTAGAACAATAAAATAAGTATAGGAGAAATACACATCAAAATTAAGGGATACAATTACCTCATAAGGATTTAGAACAAACAAGCGGAACTATGGATGTAGATACTTTCTTGTTAATTTGGTTGATATAAATTTGATTGAATTGTAAATTTTTTCCACAAAGGACGTCCTTTTATAGGCCCCAATACCACCACCCTCCTCCTCTTTCAAGTAATTGAACACTAAATCTTCAAAAGATTTGTTCAAACACTGATTCAATGCACATCCATTAAACCCATCAAATTAATATTAATGTGCATTGTACTTTATAAAAAAATAATATATATTGAATGTTTCAAATATTTTTAATTTAATCCGAAGATTAGTTTCTTTAACTACTAGAACATTTTTTAATAAATGGTTGCTAGTTATATTGACAAAAACAAATTGTGCTAGTGTTTTCTTTACAAAAATTTATGCAGGGAAAGAATCTCGAATCGCAGATCATTAGAAAAAATCAGATGGCCAGTGTTTTCTTATAACCAGAGGCCATGTACGATTGGAATGCGCCTAAACTACACTTGATCTTCTGTGTTATGTCGGAAGCAGAATACAATACAGCCAACTGAAGCTGTCCTTTATAGCTTCGCAATCACCCTCCATTTCACTTTTGGCAACAACATGCATGCATCTGTCCACGGAGTTTCCCTATCTTTGATGAACTGGAAGAAGAACAACATGCTTTAATATTTGACAAGCTATACATGAGTAGTTGGCTAGCTAGTGTTGAAATATAGGAGTAAAGTGGCGGTGGAAGGGGCCAAAATCACATAATTAGTAACATAGAGTCTGTGTCCCCTCAGGTACCTGAGGTACAGTTTCAAAAAATGAAAGGTTCAGATTAATTCCATTCATATTCAACTCAATCCGGTCCCTATTATGGCTGTAGGGGGTATGCTTTGAGATTTGCGTCCCCTCATGAACCTGGAGTGATACGGATTCAGTAACATAAGGAGGTTCATTTGCATGAGTCGGCACGGTAGAACAGTCCAAAAGTTTTACATAAGCAAGAACGGAGGTGTTGCTTCATCCGATTGCATGTAATATCAATTTAAATTAAATTCTTAATGTACCGTTTTGATTCGTTTAAAAATGTCAGTAACGAGGTAATTATGAACACCAACGTACCCATGGTAAGAGAGGCAATGCAAAGTCTTTAATTAGTGTTCCATTGTTATTGTCTCATCCAATCACATGATGGTAATTGTGCATATTGCCTGCATTTTTTAGTTTTAGTAACGTGGGATACTAATCCAATTTTTAACAAAACAAGGGGTGGACAAGTAAACTTTTTGTCGAATGTTAATTATAAATTAGGAAAGTTAATTCATAACGTTGGAATTTAATCCAATTTTTAACAAAATGAGGGGTAGACATGTAAAATTATATGTGGAATATTAATTATAAATTAGGAAAGTAAATTGATAACGTGGGATATTAATCAAATTTTTAACAAAACGAGGGGTAGAAATGTTAAAAAATTGCGTAACGTTAATTATAAATTAATTAGGAAAGTACATTGATAACCTGGAATCTTTTTTTTTTTTTTTTTTTTTGCAAACTCAAACATGGATCCTCTAACCCTAGCTTGAACCAGGCATCTATCTCCGCGCCCGTCACTTGGGAAAACACATCCAAGTTAACTCAGACAACTACCCTGCCAAGTTTGAAGTCGAACTTGACAAAGAAAAAGAACCTGGCATTCATTAATAGGGCTATATTTGGCATGTTTAAAGAGGGGAAAAATACTGTCAGGAGCCAATTCATGGGCCCACAAAACGGATAAAGAACAGTGAAGTCATCCTCGAGTCAAAAGAAGAAGAGCCGCTGGATGAAGTACTTTGACCGTGGTGTGCACCGGGTTCGTGTACTGGACAAATCCAGTGAAGTAAGAGCTGATCTGGTAGAAGAGGATGGCGAGCAGGGTCTGTTGCCAAATTTTTAAAGAGCAATATGCAATCCCACCAGAGTTTGGCTTTGAAGATTGAACCCGGAATTTTTTCACAGAGAATTAGTTATTATAAGCTGACGGAGTATGCAGTATGTGCAGAAGTCTATTTTTATCTGTTAAAGAAACTTTGATTTTGAACATACATGAATGTAGTTTCCATAATGATCTTCTGTATTGTGTCGCTTATCTATGATGATATGAGATATTATGTTTCTTTCAATGAGTTAATTGAATCTGAAGCAATTTTGTTGTGATGATATTAAATATTGTTTCGCATTTTTTTTTGTATCAGATTTCTAACCATCTAAGGTCGATCGACATACAGACATCAATCGGGTCCATTACCCATTGCCACAAAACTGTCGCGAAATGGTTTATGGGAGGTGACGTTGTACGTAGCAGTACTGATAGATTTGCTTCTCAATTTTTATTAGTGAATGAATTATGAGGAAAGAATTGTGGTTGATTACACAATGGCGTTTAAGATAGAGATGATGCATTAGAATACCAGTAATTTGGAATGCATTATTAGTGGATTAATTGGACGCTCTGATTCTACTCTAATTAAACAACAAAAAATAAAAAAGTGAAGAAAGAAAATTTCTATTCTATTTTTTTTTTCTCTTTGGACATGGGGATATGGAAACAAAAATGCAAAGAAGATAAATCACCTAAATCCTTCGTCCTACATGTTGAGTTAATTATTTACATCCCCCAAAAAAAAAATGCATCACATAATTAAGCTATAAAACCATAGCCCCAAAAATCATCATTAGGCAATGATTCATCGAGATATTGACTTGAGGAAGGGTATATAATTGGGCTTGCTCCTGCCTCTGACTCTGCACCATTCCCATATGTTCCTCCTGTTTGTGTCTCGTGAGGCCAGGCTGAGAAAAGAGAGAAACAATCACTCCAATTAGTTATTATGTGATTTCTGAAATATATCAATGTTGTAAAGAAATTATAAATTCGTTCTGTTCTATTATTTTGTTTGTAAAAAAAAGAAGAAAAATCCTTATTGATGTCATATATACATATAAGAGGCTAATTAACATGAGATTGAGGCATACTGATCGAATAAACTAGATAATTAAAAAGGCTAAGTTAATTACTTGGTAAATCGGCATTGCTCTTCAAATTGGCATTGTCGAGCCCGGTAGGGCACGTTTGCGCATGCTTTACAACTTTGTTCCATAAATTTTCCGACATTTTCAATATCTGCACAATCAGAATTAATTAAATAAAAGTTTACCTACCTTTTCCAATTTTAGGCTCTGTAATGACAAGCTAAAAGTATTTTTTTTTAAGTTGTTTCATTCTCAATTAAATTACCATTTTTTTTATTATAACTTAAATTACCAGTTAAGCAACACTATTTATTTCTTTATTAAAAAATTTCTTACTTATCAGGTCTTGTTATAGGTTGTTTATAAATTATATAACGAGAAGTATAAGCGAGAAATTGCAGAAATTTTACCTCCTTTAGCTCACTTGGATTTTCATTCAACAACTTCAAGAAATCTTGAACAATGTTAATACCATTCTTCTTCAATCTCTGATGATATTTTCCATCTTTCGCAATAGTGTCAAGTCGCCAAATGTCATCGTCGGGCATTGGGGGATAATGCTTCTCGGACGCTGTAATAAGTTTCATAGTTATTAGAATTGTGGATTCTACATTTCACTGGTAAAATGTCATCTAATTCAGATTATACAATTTTTTTTTGTTAAATAAATAAATAAAAACTTCTGATTAAGTTTACTTACATTCACCTCGGTGATCCTTGACTATAAATTTCTCTGACAACCCCTCCTGAAACGTTATAATAGTTCCACAACGCTTTGAATCAATACACACACCAAGACGAAATTTTCCGCTTCTCAGCCATTTTGAATTGTCAGTGAAATGCATATCCCCAATAGTACCAACTCCTTGGTTCAAATTTACCTCAGTGTTACCAACAAGCAATGGTCTCTTGCCATCTCTTGGTTTAACAATTTTGCTACTAAATTTGTCACTATCCAAACCTTCTAGCTCTAAATCCCCATCAATCACCACAATTTTCACTTTTATGGGCGAGCCCTCCTCATTTGTACAAATTTTGCCTGTATTAATGTCTACGAGTTGGATTTTTATGCGCATTTTGTCATTAGCAGTGATGTTATTGTTGGTGTATATTTTTTGCGGAACTTGATTTGCAAAGAGGAGTTTGTGTGTTGGCAAGTCCCTGCTCTGCAATGGCTGAGATCTACAAGGAAAAATGTGTTGTTAGAATTTGCCTAAAATAAAAGCTTTTTCAGAAATCCAAAAGTCAAGAAGATCAAAATTGTTGAACTTGAAACTGAGTACTTACTGCGGTGTTGGTACCGCTTCTTCTATGTAGTATTGGCGATTTCTGCATGTAAAGTTAACTCATAGATTAATATAAATTCTACATAAATTCAAAATCAAGCTACTGAGTTCATATTTCTTTCTTTTAGAAAAAAAAATACATTTATAATTGAGCTTTGTTTTGAGTCAAAATAGCTAGAAAGAGAGGTATATAAAACAAACCCCCTACCCGTAAAGTGGATTTGAACCGCAAACAAGTAGCTGCACCTCCTCATGTACCTAAATAATTTCAGATTAAAATGCCAAAATTAAGAACATAAATCAACTGTCTTTTCCAAGAGAGCAATGTAATAAGAAAGGAAGCTCACCACTCTACGGATGATTGGCTCCATAGATAAGCAAATGTGTCGTATGGTCTCAGCCAACATCGCACCTCTAATCACACTGCCATCGATATAATAAAAAGGAAACTCAGGAGCTTGAACTAATAAGCATTGTATTAATAATGTTAGTAATAATACATAGAAATTGGTAGAATCAAAGAGAGGAGCTAGAACTCACGAAAAGAAGGAAGGCGCCGTTCGCATCCGGCTCGACTGAGGCTGATTTTGGTCGACATCCAATCCAAGCTCCTCCCGCGGTCGCTTCCGACCATTTTCCATTGATGAAATCACTTGCACCCGGCTTGACTGAGGCTGATTTTTGTCGGTATCCTGTTCAAGCTCTTCCCACGGTTGCTTCCTACTATTTTCCATTGATTAAATCACTCCAACTTGTTTAAAATGTCTTGAAATTTATCAAGAGAGAAAACAAGCAAAAGGGGGAGGTAGGAGTTGGGGTGGTGAAAAGGTAAAGGCTGAGTTTAAATTTTCAACTTGGAATTGATTTGAATTTATAGCTGTTGGAGATGGTGACAAGAGAACATTCATAGAAAGAGCTTGGAATCTTAATGGAAATACTTTCACAGATAGTTGATTTCTGCAAGTTATCTTAGTTGAGGAAACATCTTGGATTTTTCATCAATTTACAGGTCAACGGCGACTTCACACAAAGGTCAACTTCTGATCTATCCATCTCAAATTTAAACAATTATGCCTAATATAATATAGATATGTCGGCATGTCGCTGTAAAATAAATATTTCATCCTGTTCATTAGTACAAATTACTGCATTCTTTTTCTTCCGCTATTTGTAAGGAGCCGCAAATAAAGATAAAAAAAAAACATTAAAGTCTCTAGCTTACCCAAAAAAATAACAATAATAAAGTATCTACACCTGTGATTACTTAGTTTAGTAATTTCATTTTGTTATTATTTTTATATACTTTTTCAGGCCAGTGTTTGAGTCCATTGTTATCCTTCGCCCATATGAATTTGTTGAATTATGTAGACAATACATTATTTATCTAATATTATGATGAAAATTCTGAATTTTTTAATTTAATTTACAAAAATATCAATATTTTAATATGAATATTGTACTTTAGAATAATAAATTATTTCTTAATTATATTGGTATCACAATTAAATTACGATTTTTGTAACTAATTAAATTACGAACTTGCCAGTTGCCACTATCATCAATTCATCATTATAGTTTCTTTTTGGCTTGGTCTGTTGTCCGTCACGTGCCATGTTGTATGTCACACACCATGTGGCATGATATATGTGACATATATGTGGGCACTACAAAAAAGCTGGATTTTATTTATAGATGTCACCTGATAGCTTCTATCCGGTTCTCAAAAAAAAAAATAGATGTCTGGATTAATTATTCATAATTACACGGTTAAACGTTGAAGTTGAACTTATTTAATGACTCAGTATCACTCAAAAGTTCTTTTTTCAATTATTAGGAACTATCCACGAAATATGTTCCGAGTTTCCTAGAGCATTCCAATGTTCTTGATCAAAAGAAAAATAAATCACGAGTTTCCTAGAGCATTCCAATGTTGTTGATCAAAAGAAAAATAAATTACGAGTTTCCTAGAGCATTCCAATGTTGTTGATCAAAAGAAAAATAAATCAAAGAAACATGTTAAGTTGTTAACAACAACCATACTTTTGACTTGTTCTTTTGTCACCGAATTATACGAGATGAGATTTGAGATTTGACAGAGATGAAAATTTATTTTTGAAAAAGTGAGAACCCATAAGCATATATATGCACATAATTAACTATGAAAATATGCGTTGAAATGTATGTTTAGTTGTACCGTGAAATTAGTTGTGAAAATTTTAAATTTAAAAAAAAAATATATATTTCTATTTAAATTTTTCACCTATTTAAAATAAGAAAAGTTTTGTGCACGTTTGATTAAAAACTATTAATTAATGTTGCAAAAATGATCAGAAATGCTTAAAAAATATTGCAAAAAAAAAAAACTTTTTCAGATCCGGAGCTTTTGCTTAGTCGGTTAGTCCAACGTTGGTAAATGAACTAAAGAGAGCTCTTTATATTAACCCTTAAGAGAAAGACGAGGGAAGAGAGAGAGTTACAGTAGGCATTTAAAAGATGTGGAGATTGGAAAAAAAAAAAAAAAAAGTTTTGAGTCTAGATTTTTTTAGACCAAAAAATTGTACTAAAATGTGAATGCCCGAGAATAACCCACGGAAAACTTGAGTTAGATATAGAAAGGAAAAATCAATAAAGTTACATGTAAAAAAAAATTGGGGGGAGAATTTCATTATACCCCTCAAAATTTTGAAAATTACATATTTTTCCCTCTAAAATTCATAATGAAGTTAATTTTCTGGATACCGTACTCTTTGTTATATCTAATATATCTCTCAACTCGGATTTTTCTTTTCTATTTACTCCTTGAATTTAATAAATCACAATTAAATATTATCTAATTTATTTATTTTCCATCTTACCCTCGTCCTTTCTTTCTGATTTAAAAGGTAAGAGCAATGGCGGTACATGAGATCAGATAGATAATACCGTATGGGAGAATTTTCACGGTTTCACTTTACCTTCTCATTTTTTTTTTTTCTTTTTTTTTTTTTCTTTGTTTTCAACTTAGACAGCACTCAGACTTCATGAGCAGCTTAGATTTCTTATTTTTTTTAGGACTTTACAGGGCTTAGTCTACTTACTGGTATTTTAATCCTTCTGTTTTTCCTTTTTTCCTTTCTATTTTTTTCTCTTTGAGAACACTGTTCTTGTGTACCAGTTTATCTATTAATGAAATGAGTACTTTGACACTCGTTATTTCTCAAAAAAAAAATAATAATGAAATTCAATCTTACAGTGTCGAAAGCCTAATGAATGGCTACTTTAAATGCCCTCAATTTACTTCTATTTTCCCGGAAAAAATGAACTTCTTCCTAATTTGTAAGGGAATTTTTTTAGATTGATTTTGTACAAATTTCAGAGCAAACGGACGGATTGGATTTTGAATAGAAAATTTTATATATGCAACTCGATCTCAACTTTTTAAATCAAAGAGAAAGGACAAGAGTGTGATGGAAAGGAAAAAAAAACAAATTAGATAATATTTAATTGTGAGTTATTAACTTATGAGGTAAATAGAAAAGAAAATTTAGAGTTGAGGAATATGCAGGGGCTGATCCAAGACTTTCGTCAGGGGATAAGAAAATATCGAATCGGATTTAAATAGCTTATCGGATTTAAACTCATTAACTAATTCGGTACTCAATAAAAAAATGCTTTGACTTTATACTTTCCAATGCTCTGGCTTGTAATTTCTGATACTTTTAACTTATAATTTTAATTACCAGTATTCTAAATAGCTAGCTATAGCTTTTTCGAACCCTAAAAGTTATGGCGCTATGGGCAATATATAGCTAGCTATCAGCGCTATATAATTCAAGAAATTTATTTTAATTTTAACACTAAATTTAACCCGAATTACAAATCAAACATCCAGAGAGGAATTTTGTTTATAAACCATAATTAGAAAACAGTTTTTTTATGAAACCAACATGATTACTTTTTTTTACAAAAATCATAAGAACCGAAATGCCATTTCAGTCCCGAATTTTTTTTTTGGGACCAAAATGGCAATTTGGTTCAAGGTATTTTTATAATTTTTCAACGTATTTTTTTTCTCGAAATCTGTGAAAACGGCTGGGACTGAAATGCCATTTTGGTCCCAAAAAAAAGGAAAAATAATCATGTTTGTTTCATAAAAAAAAAAATTCTAATTATGGTTTATAAAAAAAATATCCACAGAGAGGCAAAAAAATTTCCACGGAGAGGCAAAGTCGATCAATACCGATAGATCACCACTAAAACTCAAAATCCAAGGGAGGGGAGAGAGCGGCTAAGCCCCCCCCCCCCCCCCGGTATATGCTAGGTCCACCCTTAAAAATATGCTAAATATAACTAAGAGCACGAAGGTAATAGAAAATTGAAGAATTCTTCAAAAGTATCTAGAAAATTAACCCTTTATAGTATCATATTTACCATTTGGAACTTCAACAATTCACAAATTTATCCATTTTATTATTATCTTCTCGAAAACCGTCTAATTAAAAAATTGATATTTTTTTTAAAACATGTTACATTTTTTTTTCAATATAAGATAAAATGCATACTTCGTAAATTTAAAATGAGTAGTCCATTTCATTGATGAACGAACGCAACGTCATGAAACATCATCGGAACAAAGTTGGACTCTCTAATGAATAGATTTCTCTACTCTTTATTTTTACACAAGTATATACCTAAATGTCATTGTCTAAACGTTAAAAATAGAGAAATGATCAATTTGTTCTCGAAAACCGTCTAATTAAAAGATTGACATTTTTAAAACATGTTACATTTTTTTTTAATAAAAGATAAAATGCGTACTTCATAAATTTAAAATAAGTAGTCCATTTCATTGATGAATGAACGCAACGTCATGAAACATCATCGGAACAAAGTTGGACTCTCTAATGAATAGTTTATCACATTACACCCACACACACTTGTTCTTTATTTTGTTTGATATACAACCCCACCTATTAGTAGAGGTGAAAACATATCGGATATTATCCGATCGAATCCAGATTTGTATTTGAAAAGATATGGATTTTGTCCAGATTCTTATTATCCGATCGAATCAATATTCAAATTTTCGTGCAAATAGTGGTATAAATATAATTTTGAATTTTAATTATTTGTATTTAAATAGTAGATATATGTTACAAAAATATTTATGTATATATCTATAAATTTCTAACATCCAAATATATATTACTATATTAGTCTAATATTCAATTTATCAGAAAAAAAAAATAGACAGACACATATGGTTTTACCACTATCCGATCCGTTTTCACCCCTACCTATCAGGGATCCGTATTCTCCCGGGTACCTGACTAAGCACAATTGAAATGAACGGTTCAGATTTAATTTCAGCTGGTTGGTTATCGGATGGCATCATGGCAGTAGTGGGCAGTATTATTTGTGCTTTGAGATGCGTGCCAAGCCATTTTTGGACCGTCCGATTCAATTCTACTCAGTCAAGTAACCTGAGGGGATACGAATTCACCTGTCAGCCCCTTGAGACTTTGAGAGTTCCTTTTTGAATGAGCAAAAGCATCCAAAATTAGCGCGAAATTTTTTATTATCAACTTAACTGCCCATTCTCTCTTTCAAATAACCTCCTCCGTTGAAACCAAAGAGAGCAGAACAAAGTAACCAACCAGTAGTAAGAGACACCGAGCAGCGAAATCTCAGTGAGGCATTTCGACGAACAAACCATGTGCACTCTCAAAAAAAGGGGTCGTGTGCTGATTCTGACTCTCACCGGCTCCGACGATCACCGCCTAGGCCCAGATACGATCTCCTCGCTCTACTCGGCACTCGCCACCGCCCGGTCCGACTCGACCGCCGGCGCTTTGGTCGTCACCAATGAAGGTCGGTTCTTCTGCAACGGCTTCGACCTCGCCTGAACTGAGAACTCGAAAGCAAAGCTCATGACTTTAGTTTCCCTCGCTAAATCACTAATTGCTGATCTGGTTTCTTTTCCCATGCCGACTATTGCAGCAGCTACAGGCCACGTGGCGGCAGCTGGGGTGATGCTTGCTCTTGCGCATGATTACGTGTACATGAGGGGAGATCGACGCGTCTTTTACTGTAGCGAGCTGGACGTTGGATTGCCTTTCCCGCCTTATTTCATGGTTCTAATGCGAACTAAGCTAACTAGACCGGGGTAAGTAACTGGGGAATGACCTTTTATTGAGTGGTGTCTAGTAAATATTAAGGGCTGGAATTGATTTTAGAGTTCAACTCGCACAATAGAAATACCCTGTTTATGTTTGTTATTTGGGCCAAGCTTGCAATTTCAGTCAGGGGCGGAACCAGGGGGGTGCAAGGGGGGGCCAGGCACCCCCCAACTGAGGCGGAAGTGCTTGCTGGGTGGTTATTTTTATGTAGTTTTTTACAGATGCATACCGATTGGCACCTCCATGCAGTTGTTCTTTCGTCTTTCGGCAGCTCGGCCCCCCCAAGTTCAAGTCCTGGTTCCGCCCCTGATTTCAGTAGTAGATGAACATGAAATTTGAGATCAACAGAATACCCATATGCTACTATTAATACTGGGCCCAACTAACATCCTACCAAAAATAAACAAAATCAGTACAATTTAAGCAATTGATAGGTTGCCCAGCGGTAGTCGTTACCTGATTATTCGTAGTCTGGACGACTGTACCATGAGTATGATTTTCTAGTTATAATAGCAGGTGAGGTTAAACTTCATATCCCTTAGGGTACCTCACTACTATGGGCAATATCTAGACTGTTTTTCTTGAATCTTAAAGCTTGTCGACCCCTTAAATGCTATACTTGCATCCATGTGTTGTTCTGAAAGCTACTACATTCTATAACTCTCAGTTCTGAAAGTATCTCTTTGTTATGTATCTTTTATCTGCCTGTTCTTGGATATTTTTTTTGGTAAAACCAATTCTTAACAGATAAGGATAAAATAATAATCAAGCCAATTTTATGGAACCCCTTTACCACCCGTTAACGGCACTGCCAAATGAAATAAATATAGCAGCAATAAGCATATTTGGAGAGCACTCGTTTGGATTATTAGTTGATAAAAAGATGAAAATTCAGGGCACCAAGTAACAAATCCAGATGAACACCATGTTAAATTTGTAATTATCATTTCATTAAATCTGTACATATTTAAAGCCACTAACCTTCAAAAAATAAATCTGTGCATATTTCAGAAATTACAAATTCAGACAAGTTTTTCACAGTTTTACCCCTGTAATTCTAGGGCACTGCGTGACATGGCACTAGGAGCGAAGAAGATAAATGCTATAGAGGGGAAGGAGAGAGGTATTGTAGATAAGGTGTTTGAGAGTGCCTCTGACGTGTTGCCGGAGGCGGTGAAGATGGCAGAGCAGCTGGCTGGTAGGAACTGGGACAGAGGAGTATATGCGTCAATTCGCATGTCTATGTACCCCGACTTGTGTAGGTCTGTGGGGATCCCGCAAGAAAGTGATGAGGAGGCCGAAAAGCATTTTGCTTCCAAGCTCTGAAGAAATAATTGCTGCATTTGCATATAGGTAATCATTTGTTGTTATTTTTATTTTTTAATTCACCTTCACTGTGTTTGCAGATGTAAGAACCGACATTTTAACACCAAACATCTTATAATTTTTTTGCAAAGATACCCTACTGGCCTTGGTTTTTAACAGTTTGGTGTCATTTACCATAATTACTTTACTTGGTGCTAGTTGCGTAACTAACAACTGTTGGGTTATCTGCAAGTAAAATCAAATTGGCAGTGTAATTCACAGAACTTAAACTATATATTTAAGGCATGAGCTTTACAGTTCAAGAACCAATCTGTACTGGCACTTAATTTTGATTTTCAATTAGACACTGATTTGCTTATAAAGTTCAGTTTTTTAGGACATAATCTATGGAGCCTCCAAAAGTTAATGTAATTTTATTCTCAGAAAATGTATATTACTTATTTATGCACCTCATGTTTCTTCATGTCCTTCAATTTAACTTCTGTTCAGACATCCTATTTATTGTTTTTCCTTTTTTATCCTTTTAATAACTAATGATATAATCTTCCTTGTTTCAGATTAATGCTAAACTGTTATGTTGGCAACATCAGGACTTTTACCAATAAAATGTCAATGCAACTGCTTAGTTAGTAGATGTGGTACTTCCACTGGTATAGGATCTTTTAGGGTTTAAATAATGTCGTTGTCACAGTATTTGATGCTTACCGAAGCAAAAGGTGCATTAAATTTTAACCATGGCAATTTTTTAGTTGGATTATGCAGTTCTTTGTTGGTCATTTTGAAGTATGGAAAAGAGTTGCCTTCTATACCAATTTGAAATAGGAAACTTCTAATTGTCCACAGCCTTTTGTCCACCATTTGTCCACAGCTTTGACTTGCGCGAATACTGTAAAATTACTTTTACATGTTGTATAATTATACAATATATCACATAAAATATATCAGTTAATCACAAAACATCCAGCAACTATTTGAAGTGGTTCCATGATAGTTAGAAATATCATGCAACGAGAAAAGAAATGTACTTTCAAACTGTACTTTAGGAAATTGCAGTTATAGGAAGTTATTGGCAGTTAAAGTTAGTTATTAGCGGTTATTGGTAGTTAGAGTTAGTTATTAGTGTCTGCACTGGGTTGAATCTTGTATACTGTAAAATTGAATCTTGTATACAGTAAAATTTTCGATTGAATCTTGTATACTGTAAAATTGAATTTTGTATATTGTAAAATTTTCAATTGAATCTTGTATACTGTAAAATTTTCAAATAATGCTGTAAATTTTCAATTGAATCTTATATACTGTAAAATTTCTAAATCTAAACCATAAAATAATACCATGTATACTGTAAGATAAAATGTAAAAAATGCTACATTTCAGCTTAAACTACAACCTGCAAAGAATCATGTATACTGTAAAATTTCAAAATATAAACCATAAAATAATACCATGTATACTGTAAAATTTTAAAATCTATATATACATCCATCATCTGTTCAACAAAAATCTGTTCACCACACAAAAAATCTGTTCACCACAAATAAAAATCTATTCACTGGGTTGAATCTTGTATACAGTAAAATTGAATCTTGTATACTGTAAAACTACAAAGTGAATACTATAAAATAACCCGATTATCCTCCAGGCTGTTCTTCTCTGAGCAAGTTAATGTTGTTGTCAAGGGCCCCTTCATCCCTCTCTTCCTCTTGCTCCATTGTCGACCGAGTTAGCATCGATTCTTCATTGATTCTTCATATTCGATCTTGCAATGGTATTTTAGAGGCAGAAGTAAAGGTCGGGTGATGATTTGATGATCGGAAGAGAGATTTCGGAAAGAGCAGAAAGTATGTTTCTGTCGAGATCAGATCTGGATGCAAAAGAAACGGGACAAAAGCTAGTGTATAGACGAGGCAAGATCAGATCTAAATCCATAAAAATGGTGAGAGAAGAGAACGGAGAGAGAGATTAGAAGAGAAAAGAGTCAACGGAGAGATCGAAAATTTATAAAAAGGAATTGTTGGTTGAGAAAGAAGGTTTGTTTAAGGAAATCGTTAGAAGAAGGTGGGGACCGACAGTTAAAACGGGAGTTGGATAAGATTGTGGACAAATGGTAGATAAAACCTACTGGACAGAAATATTTTCTCTTTGAAATATGCTGGCAAGATGGTTCATAAGCATGAAAAAATGATATTTATCAGTTCATAGTCTTATTTTTTAGTTGCGATTTCATCTTAATTATTAATTTTATTTTGTATATATGTTCTATTATCTATATACTTTTGGGTACCTCTTCAGGAACCCTGAGTTTATAATATATTTGTCACGTGTCAACTGACACTTCATTATACGGGCAAACATGCTGAGGATTTGTATGTGCAACTGCATAAAGGTTAAAATAAACCTCAGTTGACCAAACAAATCAAACTACTATGTGAAAACTAAAAATAAAAAAGGAGAAATATACTTCAGAAAATTAGCAAAACAGAGGGTAGAGGGTGTCAGTTGAGTTGACTGGAAGGTATCTGACGACTGACAGGTTGGATTTGGAACGGCTGTATACCTTCCAGTCCTTGCCAGGAAAATTGTTTAAGTTGTCATTTTCTCAGATGTAAATATTTGGGTGGAGATTGAATTGTAGATATCCTAATCAGATTTTTTTATGAATAAACTACAAAAAAAATGTTATCACAGACTAAATTATATACTTTTGGAAAGTAATTTAACATTATATTTTTAGTTATCTAGTAAACATCAGCCTGTCATCTTATTCTTTATAGTTGGTTAGTTGTACCATACAATTTTGTATTTGTTTATTATTTTTTCTTTTGGCACTAATCTGTTGTATTTCATTTGTTGCTTTGATGGCAGAATAAAGATGATTAAAGAATAATATTAGTATAGAACTCATTGAAGGAAAATTAAAAAATAAAAAAAGTCGACTATTCGGACAATCGGACCCATGTGACTCCAGAATTCCAGATAATATGATGGCTCGCCAATTAATTCGTTCCAAAATGTCAGAGCCATCATATTATCCAACCGTTCCGCTGGTCCATTGCGTTGTAATTCGCTTCTTGCGGAAGTAAAAGACCACCGAGAATGCATAGAGGAAACTTTTTAATCATGTAAATAAATGGTGACGTGATCTCATTAACACATTATGATAATACTTTGTGATTCGTCACGTCATATTATGACATGTCATGTAATTAGTTTTTTTAAACGTAACATTAATAAGATGATGATATATAACTAGAATGTCACATCACATCGTAACTATATATGACATATATAATTAATCAAAACGTATCTAATCATGTTAAAAAAAATTTCAAGGGTTAATTTATTAGAAAAAATAGAAAAATATGAAAAAAAATACAATTAAATTAAATATAAAAAAATGTATGTCACGTGATCATGTCAGTTTTGATGACTTGATGTGTCATTTATAATTGAAGAAAAACACAAATAGACACATCACGCAAATCATGTCACATGATCGATAAATATAGTGTAAAATGTTGTGCCATTAGTGATACGATGTGACTAATTTTTTCGAAAGTGAGCACCCTCGCTTGATTAACCACAACACATTACTGATAATACTGCCTCTATTATAGTCCGATTTTCAAACTAATTGAAATTTAATCTTAAAGTGAAGACCATTCTCTGCAATACACGAGAGGATACGAATCCCTCCCCCTTCTAATTTCGGTACAGTGAAGATACTTCGAAAATCCCTAATCACCTGTTAATGCTCCAGGTAAAGCACAAACCTCCTTTCTATACCGCCCCACTCTTCCTTCTCGTCAAATATCTAGTTACTCCAGTTGTACCAGCTCATTCAAAATTAGAATGTTCTCAAGTGAAGTTTCCCGGTGGGTCCCACATACATCATTCTCAGAGTTTTGGTGATCTGTACACCTAGATCAGGAAATATCTAGTAGTTATCCCCTTGTGAGGCTCGAGAGCGAGAGAGAGGGCCCAGGCGGAGACTCCCACAAGTAAACTAAACACGACCTCTCTCTCTCTCCATCTCGACTCGATCCCCTATTCTCGATTAACTACAATTGTAAAGAAAACTAATCCAGCACCAAATAGACCGACTTGACTGATTATTATATTATCGAGGAAAAGGATTCAGAGGGGTTTTATTTTTATTGAATTAGATGGGAGACGAGAAATTGCCTAGTTCGATGGGAAGTAGGGAGAGGGATCGGGAACTGCTCATCCCCGTCGCCGGCGACGGCCCTTCCGGCGATCCCGACATGAAAGCATCCTCATCTTCTGCCTCCGCCTCCCACCACCTATCCACCTCCAGCCGTGAGGTCTGTCTTGAGCTTCACTTTAAATTACTTGCGTGTTCTCAATTTTCTTTGTTGAGCTTCGACAGAGTCGATATTTAGTCTAATTGGGAAGGGGAACTAGGGTTCTGCTAGCTTATGCTTCGGGGACTGAAAGTGATTTTGATTTTGAACTGATTTTATGTGAGAGTTGGATCAAGATCGAAATTTATTTGGCTTTTGGCTTATTAAGTTAATTATTCGGCCAGTGATGATGTATACTGTTAGCTATTTTGCTGATTTTATCTGATTAACTTCATCAACTCTGTCCAGTTTAGGTCAGGTTTAGTGGTAGGTTGCATGGATAATTTACAGTACAAATTTGCATAAAAGACTAAACAGAAGTAAGAATAGAGTTTTGTGGCTCTACTTTAATCTGATTGATAGATGCAAAACTGCTAAAAAAATAATGGAAAGAGAAGAAATGAAAAATGAAATTTGGTGCTGTTTTTGTTTCAATGCCTTGACATGTTACATACGTAAGCATTAATTTAACCTCTAGTAGATAGGTCTGGGTTTTTGTGATATTGCTGAATCATGTGCTCTCCATAAGCATGATTATTTGGTGCTTCAACTTATTGTTTTGTATATGGTTCACTGATTTCTGTTTTTGGATAGCTTTTGGGACAAGCAAGTTTTCTTACAACTAAAGTACTTTATACCATTCTAGAGGGTACTCTTGTTTTATGAAAATCATTGAAGAATTTATTAGTTCTGGAAATTTGGAACGCTGTGAAATTTAACTCTTTATTTGAAAATAAAATTGAAGACATCAAGTATATTTCACACTGATGACCTATTCAAATGTCTAATTTATGTACTTGATGTTACTTTAAACTTGTTATTTAATTTGCTTCAACTTGCTTTATGTTTTATCTTTAGGCATTCCATAAGGTGATCCGAAGTTGGGCTTCAAAAAAGTTCATGACCGGATGGTAATTCTTGTGTTATTTATTGCCCTTTACAAATCATCAATTTCAGTTGTGCCTCTTGCAAACTTATAAATATTGTCTACAAGGTTATCCCAATTTTTTTATTTTTTGAGTAAAGGTTAGAGGTCAAACCACCTAACTATTTAATACATTGTTATTACAACAAATGATTTCCCCCATCTGGGTTTTGAACCCATGACCTCTCACATAGAAACCACGTGCCTTTGCCACTAGACCAAAGGCTAGTTCTAGGTTATCCCAATTTTGAAGTGTATATGTGCTATTTCGATATGTTGCAGGATACAAATGAAGTGGCTCCTTTTTTTTCCTTCATATTTAAAGTGTTTTTGGTTTTTTGTGTTTTCAGTGTAATTCTCTTTCCCATAGCGGTGACCTTCTACATAACCTGGTGGTTCATTCATTTTGTTGATGGATTTTTCTCTCCAATCTATGCCCAGCTCGGGATCAACATATTTGGTTTGCTCTCTCTCTCTCACCCCCCCCCCCCCCCCCCCCAATCCCCCTCTCCTCTCTTGACTTTTAATGTTGTCTATTTTGCTCTAGAGGTAATAATAAACAATTATTATGTTTTCTTACTCTGGTAAAAAGATTATAAAGAGAATTATTTGTTAAAATTGTGAAATAAGTAAAAAAAAATTAGTATTTTGTTTCCTCATAGTATTGGAGGTCAAATCCTTACAAATTCCTCTTTTGGTGCGCTATTTGGTTGTTGAATGTGGGTTTTCTTATTAACTTGTGCAGGTCTTGGATTTATTACCTCGTTAACTTTTATATTCTTGGTCGGGGTGTTTATGTCTTCTTGGGTTGGTGCATCCATACTGAGCCTTGGTGAATGGATTATTAAAAGAATGCCATTTGTTCGTCACATCTACAATGCATCCAAGCAAATCAGTGCCGCCATCTCTCCTGGTACTCTCTCTCTCTCTGTCCCTCCCTCCCTTTGTGTGTGTAAAAATAATAGCAAATAAAAAAAGCGGACAATTGGGGTTTCAAGGGGCCTGTTCAGCAAATGCATGGAATAGTGGAAAAGTGGAAAAAAAGAATACACTTCTATTCCATATTATTTCTTTTTGTGTTTGGGAAGTTTGGAATAGTGGAATTGAACTTATTCCTACATGTGAAAAACACCACTCTTACTCAATTCCATCTCCCTTATGGAATAATGGGGTGGAATAGGAAGGGGCTAAAGTCCAAAAAGAAGAGGGTTTGACGGCATATATCAATTCCAATTCTACTTTTCCTCTGTTCCATATTTCCATCCAATTCCACCCACGTTCATCTGCTGTTCCATCACAATTCCACACTTTTCCAATATTCTTGCCTTGCCGAACAGGCCCAAGGTGTCGGGATTTTTTTCTTGTATAACAGCTGTACGGCTCTGGATACATCAGAATAATGGCATCTCAAATAATTTAAATGTGACTCATGCATAGCCTAATAATCTGAAAAGTGTGTTGTATTCTCAAAAATAGCATCTTTCTCATGCTGGTTTCAATCTCTTGGAAAGGAATAAATAATTCTCTACATTCTTGCTCAATTATGTTGAAAGGGACTGGAAGAATGGAAAGGATTTGTATTACATTCATTTTTCGCAGGGTTATGCACAATCTATATCCCTTTTAAGTTTTAATTCACTATACATATCTTAAGGATTTGCCAGGACACACAGGAAACAAACCCTGAATAATGTAGTGGCTAGTTTTTTCTTATATTTTGTGAAAAAAACTGAGCTTGTTAGGGTTTTGCATGCAGATCAAAACAAACAAGCCTTTAAAGAAGTGGTCATTATAAGGCATCCACGGGTTGGCGAGTATGCATTCGGTTTCATCACCTCTTCTGTTGTTCTCCAGGTTCTTTAAAGCAGCATTACTATTCTTCCTCTTTTTCTTCTCTCTTTTTAGGTTTATCTAATTAATTCTTTTTAGATGCAGCTAATCAGTTATTCTCTGGCAATGCTGTTATGACAGGGTTATTCTGGTCAAGAGGAGCTGTACTGTGTCTATGTGCCAACCAACCATTTATACATTGGAGATATCTTCATGGTCAATTCTCGAGATGTGATCAGGCCCAATTTATCTGTTCGCGAGGGAATAGGTAAAGCCCTATTATTTTATTTTACAACATGAGTTTTAATATAGCTGCCTTCTCTTGTTGAATTGAATCACAATTTAGTCTGATTAAGTCTTGTGATCAGTCAGTAATTAAATTATTTGTGCAATAATGGCAGAACTACGTTTTATTCATGCTCAATCTATCCTCAAAGATTCTGAACTTAATCTAAATAAAAATAAACTATTTTGGTAGAAATTTGATCAAACTGGTATTATTTGGTACCAAAATCAGAATTTTGATTTTTGGAGTACTCCTACCAATTTATTTGATGCATATACTTATTTTTCTATTTTTTTGTTGGGTACAGAGATTGTAGTGTCAGGTGGGATGTCAATGCCACAAATTCTGTCGACGCTAGATCCAGAAATAATACTCGAGAGTAGAACTATTATCTCAAGAAGTTGAGGTTTATTCATTCTTCTTTTAGGACTTTAACGGAGTTTATCTGTTGATCTTGAATGTCAACAGTATGAAATTGGTTCTATTTGGAGGCTAGTTAGGTTCGTGCAATAAGCTTTCACTATTAGGCTTACGGTGCTGTATTGTATATTATGTAAACTAAGTTGGCTATGCTTTGTGGTAAGGTGTTTTGTTTGGCAGTCCCTTTTTTTTTCCTTGTCGTAGCGAATATAACTTAGAATTTGTGTTCCACAGTGTGAATTTTTAGTTAAAATTGTCAAGATAACCAATCCCTCTTTGATTAATAGGTGCTGATTTGGCATTTTTATTTGCTTGATGTTTGATTTCTAGATTACAATTATTGTATTCTTGTAGTCGTAGTTACTTGAGAGTAGTATTTTGATTTAGTTTATTCAAATTTTTGTATCAAGCTATCGTGATTTGTTTTTTATTTCCTTTTGAAAGAAACTTGTCATTTTCAATTGCTCGTGTTATGTTAATTGGAAAATTTTATGCTGTCGTTTACTGAATGTTCTGACGATTGTATATATAAGACGGGTCCGTGTTTTCTCCAATAGCGTACAGAATTTATTTTTCTCTATTTGGCAAGTATGTATTATTTTTGTTCAAATTTGTCAAAAGTAAATATGAGTAGCATGAAAGTAAATTAATGACACAACTAGCATTTGGCGTTCTGTGCAATTGAGTTTGTGGCTGTACAAAGCCGTGATTTTTATTAATACCCTAAAAGAAAAAAAAGAAATATCAAATCTGTTCTCGCTTTGAAATTAATTTTAAAGGGTTGATTTTCTAGATACCCTTCAAATCAACTTCAATTTCGTATTTACCCATCAAGTCTTAAATTTATCTTATTTATTCCTTAACTCTTACAATAGTTTCTTATTTACTCATTACTTAACCAATTCTGTATTATCCCTTTTTAAATTATAAAAAACTCTTCATTCAACTTTGATTAAAAATAAAAGACAGTTTTGCCCTTCTCTTTTATTTCTGAAAATGTTACTAACAGCAGAACCGAGTTGGCTCTTTGCAAAACACCTGGTTCGCTATTATCGGAAATGGGATACTAAGGAGGAACCATTAAAAGGTACATGTGGCCTTGTTATGAAATTCAACATCAATCACCTCACTACAGATGTCACTATATCACTTTCATGCCGTTTGCCGCTGAATAGAGTAAGGGGCCTGTTGCAGCTGCACAATAACTTTCCATCTATAATTTTGCTTATTAATTTTCTGTTGAGTATAGCTTAATCCCTGTGTTATTCTTTTAGTCCAGGTATATTTGATCTCAATAGACTTCTCCGATAAAGTACCATTTTGACTCAGACACTAGTCAGTTAAGATAATCGTTACCTTGATTAGAGTACCAGTAGATAAAAAAATTAAACCGAGATTAGTATAGGTATAGCCGATTTTTTTATTTATATCCAAAAATTAAATCAAATTACAAAAAATAACCAAAGCATCATTGAATTTCGAAAATTACCCAATCCGGTTATCCAATAACCGGATTTGGGATAAATGTTCGGTTAACCACTCCCCGGACTCAAAATGCACAAATCCGGTTAATGGTTAACCGGATTTGTGCATTTTGCTTTTTTTTTTTTTTTTTTAAAAAAAAAAACCGGTTATTCACAAACCGGAAAGTTATGTTTTTTTTTTTTTTTTTTTTTTTTTAAAACAGAAATTTCGAATTTTTTTTTTTTATTAAAATATTAGAAATGTTGAATATATTTCTTTGAAAATAGATGAAATATAATATAATTTGATTTATTAGAAAGACTGCAACAAATAACCCGGATCAATATTTTTCAGGCCGGATTTTTCGCGACTGTAAGAAAAATTAATATATTTCTTTATGTGCTATTGGAAAAAAATAAAAATGCTTAGATTCTGAGTTATTGATCCCGGTTCAAAAGTCACTTCTAGGTAATCTAGAAAATATTGTGATCCATCTAGTAAATTTAATTAATAAAAAGTTGTTTCTATTTTGAGAATTCTTTTTGAAAAACAATTATTAAATAAATTAAAGTTTTTATTTTTTTTCAAAAATAGATATAACTTTTAATAAATTAAATCTATTAGAAAAATCATAATATTTTCTAGATTACTTAGAAGTGACTTTTGAACCGGGATCAATAACTCGGAATCTGAGCATTTTTATTTTTTTCCAATAATACATAAAGAAATATATTAATTTTTCTTACAGCCGCGAAAAATCCGTCCTGAAAAATATTGATCCGGGTTATTTGTTGCAGTCTTTCTAATAAATCAAATTATATTATATTTCATCTATTTTCAAAGAAATATATTCAACATTTCTAATATTTTAATACAAAAAAAAAATTCGAAATTTCTGTTAAAAAAAATAATAAAAAAAAAAATAACTTTCCGGTTTGTGAATAACCGGTTTTTTTTTAAAAAAAAAAAAAAAAAAAAAAGCAAAATGCACAAATCCGGTTAACCATTAACCGGATTTGTGCTTTTTGAGTCCGGGGAGTGGGTAACCGAACATTTATCCCAAATCCGGTTATTGGATAACCGGATTGGGTAGTTTTCGAAATTCATTGGTGCTTTGGTTATTTTTTGTAATTTGATTTAATTTTTGGATATAAAAAAAAAAATCGGTAGGTATAGTATCATAATGCATTGGATTTTTTTGGGGAGCATATTGCCAAGTGGTGCTTAATTTATACATATTAAGAAAGATTTTAACTTCTCTGGCCTCAAATGTATCCAGTAATTACATACAAGAGTCTTAAAATTCTAAAAATAATCTTTTATATCTCCTATCCTTAATATAAACTTTAGACCTATGAATTATTATAGCATTTTAACATTCTCAGGGGTCAATTCTCCAAATCAAGCTTATACTGTGATAATGTATTTCAGTATTTAATGGTAAAGTATGAGGTCTAGGACCATGTAAACGTTGATTAATTTATAAAGATATTTACAATTTCTAAATAAAAAAAAATTGACAGAAATTATTACCTCTCTCTTTTTCTTATGAATAATCCTATTGATCAATTCTAAACTCTACAATGTTGTTTTATCATAAGAGAATCTAAAAAGGTAAAGAACAACGTAGGTAAGAAACGAGAAAATTTTCACTTCATTAATTTTTATTTTCATCATATTATCAAGATAAGAAAAGAAAAGAAACAAGCATGCATTCAGATTAAGAAGAGAAACAAAGAAGGGGATGAATTGTTTTCACTATTTTCTTCTGTTGTAAACGTATTATCTAGCGATCTTTTATTATTTTTAATCATATTGAAGAAAAGAAAAGTGACAAAGGAGCAGCTACGGAGAGAGAGAGGGATGGAAGGAGGGGGGTGAGAGAGAGAAAGATAGCAGGTGCAAAGAGGGGAGAATGAGAACAGCATGTAGTGAAGGGTAAGATTGTCTTTTATTTTTTAATCAAAGTTGAATCAAGAGTTTTTTTTTATAATTTAACTAGGAATAATATAGAATTAGTTAAGTGGTGGGTAAATAAGAAACTATTGTAAGAGTTAAGGAATAAATAAGATAAATTTAAGACTTGAGGAGTAAATAATAAATTGAAGTTGTTTTGAAGGGTATCTAGAAAATTAACTCAATTTTAAAAATGCCATGACCGCTCAACGTTGAGGCGGTCAACTTTTTTCACCAAACCGTCTAGAATTTGGTGCTGAAGTTTGTTTTTATTTTTTTTACCAAACCGCATAGCGTGTGGGCGGTCAGTTACAGTAAATTTTTTTAAGATATCTTAATATTTTCATTTAAAAATGAAAAATGTTAAATTTTATAGCAAACATTCATTTTGATATTTTTCTTAATGTTCAATTCAGTGCTAAAAATGAGAAATGTCAAGGCAATACCTCCGCACTGTGAAACCTTTGGGTAATAGATCTAACTCGAAAGACAATAAGAAAAGATATCAAAATATTTATTTTAATGTCCATCTTTTATAGCAAACATTCATTCTATGCACACTAAACATCTCTAAAAAAATGTTTAGTTGACCACCTCACAGTGGGGGCAGTTTGCTATAATTTATTTATTATTTAGAGATGTTTAATGTGTATAGAACGAATGTTTGCTATAAAAACTGGTATTTTACATGTTCAAAAAATAAAAATAAAAAATTTAATTGGAAACTTCAACTCAACTTTGGAGGCTCTTCCCTTTATTTTTTAAAATTAATTTCAAAGCAATGGCTGATATTTTTTGTAGGGTTTAATAAAAATCACGGAAATTTCGTGCTTTACGATTAGGGGCTAAAAAGATTTAATGGATACGCCAAACTGTCGCTTAGATTTTTTCCGTCCTCATCTCCTTCGTCGGATTCTGTGTCCAAAATTTCCAAATGTACGAAATTAAAAGCGAATCGAACAACCCATAAACCCCCATTCCCTTCTCTCCGAATTGAGATCCAGTCGAATTAGACGGTCCTGATTCAAAATCCAAAAATTGAATTACTTTAGGGATCTGGACCCCCCTCCTTCCCTCCCTTTCTCTCCATGGCTCTACACCTCAAACTCAAGCCCCATTCCCATCGCTTCCCCCTCCCCTACCTTCGCATTGCAGATGAGATTAACTTTGTGCACAATATTGCGTAAAAAAATATTTAACTCCAGCTTAAATGTTCTGCTGTTAAGTTAGAACTTAAAACTGATGATTTGGGACTGAGATATAAGGAAAATTAAATAATATAATCAAGGGAAAATTAATGCATGAAACGTTGACTTAAACCAGGCTGAAATTCTTCGTTTTCTATCTATGTAACAGGCCGACCTAATAATATCCTCTCACAAAGGCCGTGAAAGGCCCATTACGAGGCCTTTATGTATCTGAGGCTGGGATTGATCCTCTATTCACCTCCAGATCCGTCGCTAAAATCCCCAAACCCTAATCAGGGATTCCCCGCCTCTCTATAAGTATCCACCACCGGCGCCTAGTCTCTGCAATGGACTTCTCTATCTCTCTCTCTGTTATTTACACTTTACGGTTCTATTTTCATTTTCATCGTTGTAATCGTTGCTTTTCATTCGATCGTAGAAGGGGAATCGGACGGTGAAGATTACACTTTAGGTCTCGTTCGTCGTAACGGCGATTTGCGCCTTGACGACCACACTTATATCACCACCCATATTCAGAGTCTTTGATTCTCCAATTTCAATTTTTGGATCTGATTTTCTGATTTTAGTTTTTAAAATTTTTTTCTGAGCAATTTGACCGGTGATTAATTTAAATAAAGACAAGCATATGTCTGAATTTCATGTGGAAAAGTTCTAATTCTATGAGGTCATTTTTTTTCTGAGATGCCAAATATAACTTGATTTTTACTTAATTCAATTTTTTCTCCCTTAAATGGTCGGTGATGATGTTATGGAGTAAACGTGTTGTATGATATTTTGTGATTATAAAACCCTGTTGCCTTCCTTCTGAGACCTTTACATTGTATATGTTGTTTTGATGTTTTTTATTAATATTCTTATTACTGAATTAGATTCGTTTTCTGATTATTGAGGTCATATGATGAACATTATGCATAGTTCAAATGACAACCTTTGTTAAGGTTATGATTACTTTGAAATTAGTCTTTCGCTCCTAACTGATGACCTCATTTTTATTAGATCTTGTTTTATCTCAATTTTTTAAGAAGATGATTTTTTTTCTTTTGTTATTGATTTCTCGAAACTTGCAAGATATCTTGCGATTTTCACCACTGTCTTCGAATTTATTGCTAAGATAGTTGTATCCTTTAGCATAAATCTGCTTTTATTCCAAAGCATGAATCTTGAGAATCTTTTATTCAGGTACCTGGAAGCAAATTTAAATGAAGCATCCTAGTTTGTAAATTTTAAATGTGAAGAACTTAACATTTATAAAAATAGTTAATTTAAAATAAATTAAGATTGAATTGGGTTGAATTTCATCACGAAGCAACTGAGTATCATTAACTCGCATTGTTTTTATTGTAAAGTTGTGATCTTTAATTTAGCAATTATCACATATAAAAGTCAAAATTCCTTATCAAAAAATTGAAAACAGAACCTAACTATTAAGAAGATTTTTAAAATTGAATCGAACTGATTCACTTAATCGAAAAAAACTAACTGTTTAATCAACCAAAACTCAATCGGTTCAATTTTCGATAAGAAATATTGATTTCTTTACTTTTGGTGACAATTGGTGCAACGTAAACTCGTTTGTATCTTCAACAAGGCCCGGTTTAGTGCTACTCAGCGACGACCTGGCGGAGTCGTCTGGGGCATTAATATTTCAATATAGAAAATAAAAAAATTATAAATGTTTATGTTAAAAAAAAAAAAAAGACAATTTTTGCGGAAAGAGAGTTTCGAGAAAAAAAACTGCAATTTTTTTTTTTTTTTTTTTTGCAGAAGGTAGGCCCAAAACAACAAAAAAAATTGCAAAAAAAAACTGCAATTTTTTTTTCTGCAGAAGGAAGTTCCAAAACCACAAAAAAAAAAGTTGTAGTTTGGAATTATAAAACTGCAAAAAAAACAAAAAAAATACAGTTTGGGTTGATTTTGAAATAACACGAAAATCTAGATAGTTTTTGAAATTCTTTATTTTTTTGTATATTAATAAAAATTTCGGAAGGGGACTATCTACTTCTTTGATAAAATATTTTCAAAGTTTCAGTTCTGCAGGTACCACATAAATGCCGGTACAACAGAAGTGGTACCATGTCCCTTTGAAAGGGGGTCAACATGGTTTGTCCCTGTTCTCGACCCAATAGAGTTGGCTCAGAATTGATGATGTGGTAGTCTTTGTATGTGTTATATGTTTCTGCTAGATTAATGATATAATTTTGTTATTGTAGTACTTTTAATGACAGTTTAATATAGTGATTAACTTGTATTTGGTATATCTCTTGAGCTGAACGCCTGAACCTGTCAGATGGAGTTGCTATCTAACTGGTAATATTGCAATCCTTTACGTCGGCGCAAAAGAAAAGGAAAATGTACAGAAACTTAGTACGATTTTGTAACTAGTGAAATAACAGTGATTCAAAATATTCTAGTTAAGTGCTATCTTATTGCTTACTAGTTTGCAATGAGAATATTTGATTATAACTACAACTTGAATTTTATCCGTATGAAATTTTTCAAATGATAGTAAGTAGTAAATATGTTAGTTATGCTGAATGATTTAGAATTTGGTTGCAGATTAATTCAAATTTCTGTTAGCAAGTTTGTTCTTTGATGAACTAAATAATGGAGTTAACTTATAATTTGTGATTTATACGACTCCTTTCCGACAACCTCAGCAAGCTTCATGCCCCCTAAATGTTTGCACTCTTAGATTTTCGTTAGTAGCTTGTCACCAAAATAATTTTGCACAAATTATTTGTTACAATAGTTTCTTATTTGCTTGTAGCCATCATCTATTTCCATGCAGCATGATTTTGCACGTCACCAGAAATTTTCAAGAGTTAAAGGTTGTTATGGCCTTTGTTCAGCTGCTTCAAAGTTGTTTAATAGGCAACCACCTTTGTACCAGAATTTTGCACGAAGAGCGTTACAGTACCAGAATTTGGACTTCATAGTACGATCTGAGAAAGGAGGAAACGTAAGACTGAACGGCACCTAGACAATCTGAGAAAGGAGGAAAAATACTGCAATGTAAGACTAAACAGCACCTAAATATGATGTATCCATTTTGTTTCTGTTGTTCTAAACTCCGTGTGTAAAATCTACAATCCTTTTTTTTTTGTAAATCAAATGGTACCTGCCATATGAAAATAACAGCTAGGTGCGCAACATAGGATTCCCACTCGTATTAATTTACCAACAGATTCCCACTCGTATGCATTGTTTAAGAAAAGATGAATTTACCAACAGATGGTAACAGGACAAAATATGCGACCAAATTACCCAGCACCACCATCACTGCTTGATCACATAAATGCATAATTAGGTCCCTGATTGTACTTCCTAGTACACGTGTCACGAATTATGGTCAACAAACAATACGAGCTGCAAAGTACATTGGTCAAAGTTTCATAATTACCTTATCCCACACAAATCTTTTACCTGTCACTATTCAATTCAAAATTTAACAAATAAGGGAGTTAAAAGTGTTCGTCTTTAAATTCTTTTAGCAATTCAAAATTGCTTTGCTGCACTGAGTTGCATATACACACATTACTTTTTTCTCACCCAGTCACACATCTCTTCGACTCTTTGTAATCTCTATAACATTAATTCAATGTCCCGATCTACACCGATAATAAAATAATATAAAAATAATAAAATGAATAACTAAAAAATATCCTATAGACCCTTAAACTACATAGTCTTTGAGGGGCTAATATCTCCATCTATAATGGCATGCCGCATCAATACAATCTCCTTAACTAGATTCCGGTATGTGAAAGGACGTACTGCTGCCTTCAAAAATAAACCAGGCGGCATCTTACTTTTCACCCTCTGCTTCCTTTCCTCCTCCCTCTTTTTTTCTCTCTCCTCTTCCCTCTTTCTCTCTTCAACAGCAACTGCATTCTCCATTGCCTTTTCTCTCATCATCTCCTCTTGTTCCATTTGTCTCTTATAAAACTCAGTTGAGGTTTTCACGCTCCTCTCAACCAACTTTTCCATTTCGCTATTGCTCTTCATTGCCTTCTCCCATAGCTGATCCCAATACTCCTCACTCTCCTCTGGGGTGTCTTCTTCTCTATCTTCTTCTTCCTCGTCTCCAACATCAATAACCTCCTCATCATCGTCATCATCATCATCAACAACATCCTCTTCCTCTTCTTCACCATCATCTTCGATCCACTCTGACACATGGGTCCCATCTGACTCTTCAGTATCGCTGTCTTCGTCGGGTGCATCACAACCCAATTCCATCTCCTCCAATTTCAACTTCCATTCTTTGGTAAATGGGTGGAGTAACTCAGTTGGGTGGTTGCCTAGTAAAAACTGAAGGCATCGTGATTTGCCCTCTTCGTCTAGTTTCTCATATGCTTTTACCACATCATCCACATAAGATTTTGGGTTCACTTTTAAAATCTTGCAGAGGCCTTGAAAGTAGGTGCAAGGTGGTGAATTTGGATCAAGAATAAAGAGAAAATCCTTCTCAGTCTCCGGGTCTAAAATGGGGCCGAGAGGCCTAAAGAAGTCAATCTACAGTAAAACAAATATTAAAATTAATGAGATATGCAGGACCAATTTATAAAAATAAACTTGAAGGTGGTAAGAAAAATTGTGGTTTTGACACATGAGAGGATGTCATTACAGGTACCGTACCAGAACAGTCATGTGCTAGTGCTAGAGCATTTGGGGAAGCACAAGAGGCATACAAGTGTTGTATGGTGCTTGATACCTATACTTTTCAATGGACATTGTTTTCAACTGCGTAAATGAGCAAAACTAGAACTCGAGTTTTCAGTTTTGCTAAAATAAAGGAAAAAAAAAATTAACGAGATCTAACTAATCTCAGTAGTGAAAGTTATAAAATTAGTAAATTGAAGTTTTTCATGATAAAATGCACAGGATTCTGGAGATTGCTGACAAAAAAAATATATATATATAAACGGAGGGACCAAAATAACAAGTCAAGATGAATAAGAAATAACCTCACCTGAGGCTCAAACCTGCACTGGTATATTGGCTTCTTGACATATATAATATCAGGCCGACACCACGCAGCACATTGTGTAATTGCAGCCCGTGTCTTATTCCCAAGGCGGAGCATTAGTTTCCACTTATCTGTTCTCTCTTTCCTACTGGCCTCGACTGCCACCTCAGCAACTAATGTCCACTGCTCCCAGGGAGGCTCTGATGCCCTCCATCTCGGATGCCGCACAAACACCCAATAGTGCTTTAAACCAATTTTAGGATCCATTCTCTCAAGATGATGCGAGTACTTTTTTGCCATCTCAAATTGTTCAATTTTTTCCCATTCCTCATGATTTGAAGTTTCTGATATTAGGGTGACAGTATCGTCAGAGAACCGGCCTCGGATTGGTGGACCCACCACTATGCCCCTCCAAGAGAATGGCCCGTACTGCCCGTACTTGTACCTTAATTAAATGCAGGGCTTTCATTTAGTTTCATATTGGAAATTGGAATAAATTCTCTCTTGATTTTAGTAGTTTTCATGAAGTTGGCTACTTATGCATCAGAACTGTGGAGAGATCAATTCTAGCTCTTCTTTCAGATTTGTAGAAAAAAAAAATTCCCCTCATACCAGCCAACTTGTACAAATTTCTCAAACTATTAAACTTCTATCCTGATATATCATCATTCACCAATGATTTGTATTTTGTACTAAAGAGCTAGTTAGATTTCAATGTGTGCACATACAAATTTGCAACAACAACTTTGTTTTAATAGGCACAAAGGACTTGCAAAAAAATCCACCAATGTGGGCATTTATGGATATTGTGTTTTCAAGCTCTAGGTTTTCATCAAAATAAAACCAAAGTTGCCATATTTTCTATGTGTGTGCGCACGCTCATAGAAAGATATAAATATTACATGGTGTTTATCTTGTTATTTCAGTTTGAGGATTTATTTTATTTAACTATTAAAAAATAGAGGCATGAATATGATGGAAGCACAAAAATAGAACCATTTTCACACTGTTTGCAATCTATTCAAACTTTTACTTCTATAAAAGAAGAATAGGGGTATCTACATGTGGTATAATATATCTTATATGGCTTACTTTAGGGAAGTCCTCAACCTCAAGTGATTCATCATAATAATTTCTCTAGCTGTGATTGCAAATTATCATATGGTTACATCAGCATTCATATGGGCATATTCATCGCTGCCAGACAGTGACCACAATAGCAAATAACCAGTTATAACTTATCCATATTCTAACTCTGCTTATTTCATATATCTATGGATCATATTTTTTTTTTTTTTTGTCATAAGAAGCGATTAAATCAATCCCCAACAACCTGATAAGCAATTGTTCACATGTAACAATTTCCTCTCCTTTTTTTATTTCTAAATGTTACACCTTACAATGATACAACTACAATGTGTTATATTGGATAAAACACCGTAAACTCTGTGGAAGAAAGAGTGTCAAAATGATTTTGGATGCACTTTTTTACTACAAAAATTTCCACATGAGAAAAAAGCACTGGTACAGTACCAGTCGTAGGGGTGGCGAAGCCTGGGATCGTCGGGCCCGTCCATAAACCGTACGGCCCGGTCGTAGCCCAGGCCAAGTATCTCCAGTTCCTCTTCGGTGAACGAGTCGGCCTGGTTCGTCGCCTGTTTGTTACGCCGGTAGAACTTGTTCTCCGCTATGCGGCGGCTCTTCTTTCTAGCCTTCTCCTTCGCCTCACGTCGGACCTCGCCCGGCCCCTCGATCCGCCCGCCGGTGTGTTTCTTCTTCTTGCGTCCGGCGTGGAGAGGGGTGGGGAGGAGCTTAAGAGGGGGTTTGAGGAGAGGAGGAGAGGGGAAGAAGTGTAATTTGGTCGGCGGGGGTTTGAGGAGGAAGAGGTGGAAAGATGTTGCCATTGGTATGGAATGGATAGTTTTGGATTCGAGGTTTCACTGGTGGTTTAGTGGGGTTTCTCGGAGGTTTTAGGATAACTGGAAGATAGGGAATTTAGATCCAGTACAATACCGCACCGAATAGAATGAGATCTGAATTGTTCGTTTTAATGCAGCACAAATCACAAAACGCACCCCATGTTCTATAGGCCGAGTAGTGTATGTGGTCCGGTACCGTAGAGGACATAGCTGGAAGTTTTCATGTCGATCCCTGGAACATAATTAAATAATTTTAGTGCTGAGAGTACCTCTTTTGTTTGTCTAACTGTCTTTGGATTCTTTTCTCTGTTTCCGATGAGATATCGCAAAATTTTGTTTTCAATTACGGACATGGTATTTGCAAAAAGGTTGAGGTAGTTAACAAAAGTGTATTTTTTTTTTAACGTTAATGAAAGCACCACTCAAATTATACTCCTTTCTTTTTCCGAAACAGTATGAAATGGGTTAATTAGAGTGTAGAAATTTAGTACCGAATTTGTAATGTTAACGATTTTCAATTCATACCGTTTTTCGTGTTGTGGTTTCTTTTTTGAGAGCTCGTGCAAAATTAAATGGTTAGATATAAGTCCGATATAATGTGGTGAGTTGTAATATAATAATGATTTTATTTTAATGTAAGAGCTAAATAGTATTGATTTATGTTGGGTAAACACTAAAATACTGATTGAATGATTACTTTCGAATAAAATTTTGGTTATATTTAAATGTTAAAAAGGAATATGATTGAAATGTAAAGTAAGAATTTGTTTTCCTCTTAGCTCATAAAAAACCTTATTTTTTTGGAGTAGAAGAATATCAATGAAAGGTGAATGCAATTGCACTATAAAAATGCATTTGAATCACCATGGCAATATTTGACTTCAAAATATATTTTAACTCATTAATACTCTTTAAGTATATATAATTTTATTTTTTTCAAAACACATATGGAATGTTCATAAGAAAATACTTTTATTTAAATAAAAGGTGGCATGAGTTTAAGTTCTCTAAAGTGGTTTGTGAGTTTATTCAATATTAATCATATTAGATTTAAACGAGGAATTAAAATTGTTGAAATTTAGTTGATGCGTATTCACAAGAAAATATTTTTATTCAAATTTGTAAAATTTTGAGCTCATTCGATATTAAAGTTAAATGATCATAAGTTTAAAGTTAAAAAAAAAAATAGTACCACTCATTTTTCATCGTTAAATTAGTTTAAAAAATTTTGAGCTCCAAAAGATATTAAATTATCATTAAATTATTTTATAAAATAATAAATTAAACAAGTAATTAAATATACTATTTGTACGGTTTGTACTTGTTGTTTAAAACTAATTAAATATATTGAAACTAAATTCGTAAACCTTGAAAGTTAAACTCACAATAACTTTTATTTTTTTCATTTGGTCACTACAAATTTTATTGCTTCGAAAATCCCTCGTATAGTCTCACCTTGACAGCCCCTGTCAAGCTCTCAAAAAAAAAAGAAAGAAAATCCCTCGTATAGTCGTATGGAAAAAAGGAGGCCGAAGAGTGCGCGTGGGACCCACTTTTACAGAGACACATTTGTCAGGTGCTAGGTCCGTCCTAAGAGCATCGCAACCGTCCATCCAACGGTCCTACGCAGATACAGTCTTTACCAAAGTTCGTACCAAGAAATACCTAGGGTTTTAGTTCGTTAAACCCCTTTGACAAGTCGTCCTTTCTCTACCAACCTTTCTATCGCACCTGATCAAAGCGCGCATCTCTCTAATGGCGTCCAAAGCATCAAAGGGCAAGGGAAAGGTGGCAAAGTCGGGTCGGGGCGGATCAGCGACGGCGTCGGAGGGGAGCACGGCGGTGAAGTGCGTGAAGGTGTGGAGCACCTGGGCTATGAAGAAGGCGAAAGTGGCGGCGCAAATCGGATTCATCCCTTTGATTATTGTCGTAGGCATGAACTCAGATCCGAAGCCGTCTCTTTACCAGCTCCTTAGCCCCATCTAATTTGATTGGATCTGATCGGTTCGGTTCGGGTCAAGTTTTACTGTGAGAAAATTGAAATTTATTGGTAGGTTTTATCTTTTGTTTAGAAAGCTGGGTGGTTTGGTTCTTTGATGTGTTGACTGTTTAGTAGAAATAAATAGGTCATTTCCAAATCTTGTTTCTTGATAGAGTTGATTTGCTCTGTACCGGAAATACTACTTGCAATATAAGTTTGTTTATTTCTTTTAAGAGTTTTTGGTATGAATTTTGAGTTTACATGCTTTGTTTCCTGTCTTAGTCTGTGCTTGTGATGTGATGCTGTCGTTATCAAGGTCATCAGATAATGATTGCTTAAATGTTTGGTAAAATTGATATAAACTAACTCTAACCTTAGACTTCCAATGTTTTTGGTGATGAAAAATACCACTGGAAAATAGGAACCATTGAATTTTGTTATAATATGACTCAACAGAATAATTAGATAATAATGGGTTCTTATCTTTGAAGTAAGGAGTTGTTTCTTTAGATTGTTTTTTGAAAAAGATTGCTTTTTGGGTCTTCTATGCAATTACTGGATTGCCCGATCAGTTGATACATACTGGTCCAATGTTGTAGACTTCTCTATTTTCTTGGTGTTCTGGCATCGATTGAGCAATTAAATAGCAAAAGTGGCAGGAAGAAACAAAAAGAAGTATACACTTGAGATGGTTTGCAATTAGTACCAGTAGTTGCCATTGGCAGTAACATTGTTGCCTTTTTAACCTCCGCTTTAAATGTCATTTTCAAGATGTGAGCTTTTTTTTATAAGCTATTATGTCAAACCCCATCTTGATATGGTGTTTTGATTCGTTGACATTGATGTTATTAATGTAAGAAATTGTACTAAAGAATGAAAATTATTTTGATATCAGAACCTTTTTAATGATAAATTATAAATTTCAATTGTTTTTTGAGTGATGCTTCTGTGGAAACCAAATATACAGTGGTAAATTTGTTTAAACCAATCAGAACCGTCCACTTAATTAAGGGTAAATTTGGTATTCCAAAGTGTACCCCTGTTAGTTTAACGATTCAAAGGTGTAACAAGGGTTTAGTGGGCTTTTACACTTGATTAGGGTTTAGGATTTGATTTTTTTTTAAACCTCGGCAGCGGCAGCAAGCGGTATCCGGATCCCCTGTAAATCAATTTTTGGGTTTTGGATCGGGATCGTCCAATTCGAATCTATTGTTTGGGATCGTTTCGGAATTTGAATCGGTCGTTCGGAATGTGTGTGCTTTACTTGAGGATGGATTGTCGCAGATTCGAATCAAACGGTCCTAATCTAAAACTCAAAAATTAGATTACTTCATTGGATCTGAATTCCAACAAGTGTGGGTTTATGATTGTTTCTCATGCTATTAATGATTAATCTAGGAGTGAAAACAGTATGGATTATATCTCTGTATTCGATCCGTTTTTTTTGTCTTTTTGCTCAAAAGCCCGCAGGCATACTTTATTGATCAAACAAGCTATTACATATAATGCCACATTTTGTTGTCAATGATCTAGCCCTTTTCTCTATTTAATCCAAAATTTAAACCCCTGCTGGATTGAAAATGGGGTACGTATACCCAGTGTATCTCCAACCATTCAATCTACCTTGCTTTGCTAGATGATCAGCCAAAACAATTTGGCTTCTTGGCACATAGCGGCACTCAAACTTTCTTTGCACCTTGAGGATTTTCCAGATATAAAAAATTGTGGCAAAAGCTCTCCAATCTGTATCTATTGGCGAAGCCAGTCTGATACATGTCTCAACTAACACCTGACAATCAGAGAAAAAGATGCAATTTGATATTCCCATGCTACTTGCCAAATTCACACCTTCCTTTAGCGCAAGGGCTTCAACATGTAAAGGACAAGAGCCTTTGACATATTCTGATTTGTACACAGCGAGCTCTCCATTTCGCCTTTACAATTGTCACCCACTATGCCTCAGACCCGGCTGCCACCCTCCAGAGGTACTTCATT
Organism: Carex rostrata; assembly: GCF_964058835.1. Lineage (NCBI taxonomy): Eukaryota > Viridiplantae > Streptophyta > Magnoliopsida > Poales > Cyperaceae > Carex > Carex rostrata. The sequence goes on along the minus strand of NC_135947.1, from coordinate 5,554,650 downwards.
AAAAGCGCCTCATTCATAGTGTCCAGGTCACAAACTCCCAGCCCCCCGCACTCCTTTGGCACAACAATTTTATCCCAAGCCACGTATGCTAGATACCGTTGATTATCGCATTTTCCCCAGAAAAATCTTTTGATGCAGCTAGTGATCTTCTTCATAACCCCACTTGGAATTCTAGACGTTGCCATGTAATAGATCGGTATTGATTGTAGAATCGATTTAATTAAAACTAACCGCCCCGCAAGAGTTAACATTTTACCCTTCCAAGACTGGAGCTTGGCTGAGAATTTCCCAACCAAAAAATCATAAGAGGCATGTGCTGTCTCAATTGGAGCCCCTGGGTGCTTTGTTGAATTCTTCCCAAGTGGTACCATCAGAACTTGCGAGACTGCCTCTTGACTCTTTCGGGTGTCACTCCACTAAACCAAACAGAGCTTTTTTCTGGACCTACATGCTGGCCCGATACCTCCGAAAAGGTAGCAAGCGATTACATAAAACCGATGCCTCTTGAACTGTAGCTGCACCAAACAATAACAAGTCATCTGCATACATAGATGCTACTAAAGGTGGGGCCAAGGGGCCAAAAATTGCACCTTGCAGCGCCTTGATTTGCAGCTGATGAGACAAGCTACGAGAAAGAACATCCATCCCTAGGATAAATAGATACGGTGACATCGCACACCCCTGCCGAAGGCCGCATTGCGGCTTAAAGTACCCGTCCCCTCTTCTATTAATAATAACTGAGAACTTGGCTGATCTAACACAACCCATAATCCATGCAATCAGACTTGGAGGAAATCCATAAATCGGCATAATTGATTCTAAAAAATCCCAGTCCATACAATCAAAAGCTTTTGAGAAGTCTGCTTTAAGGCAAAATTCTCTATTTTTGTATAAAGGTGAGCAAAAAGAGTGAAGAAAGTCCCTCAACAAAATCACATTCTCAGATATTTCTCGGCCCGACAGCAACGCGCTTTGATCTTTCGAAATACACACAGAGATGAATGGCTTCAGTCTTCTAGACAGAATTTTAGAGATCAGTTTGTACATAAAATTGCACATTGATATTGGCCGAAAATCTCCAACTTGAATTGCATCTTCATTTTTCGGAATTAAGACCAAACTAGATCGGGCTACTGTGGATGGCATCACATCTGTAATAAAAAATTTCTGAAGGATGTGTGTTTTAAAAGTTATATTTTAATAATAATAATTTATGTGTTGTTCATGATTTTATTACGAATATTATTATTCTTGTTTCATGAGATTTAAATGTTATATCTTTGAAAGTATTCAAGAAGATGCTCTTGGTCTTGAATCATAGAACTCCTAAGATGAGAAATATTTAATCACTAAATAAGTTCACGATCGTGATAATTAAGGAGCAACATTAATTACCAAAAAAGATTGTCATGTAGATTAAAGTACATTGAAGTTATATAAATGTTGATAAAGGATTATCATTTAATTACATGAATATATAAAAATCTGTATTTCATATATTGAACATGACCTAAATGAATGAAACAATATATGGATTGTGTTTTGTATCATTAATGTTTCCATTGTGTCTTTAGAATCTTAGATATAAGATGTATAGGTTTTTCACATGAGAAATATATAATGTGATTATTATTTAAATACTATCTTAAGATAGGAATGAAATAGTAGTTTGTTGTGTACAACTTGTGCGGAAGAAATATATATGTTAATATTATCATTGTCCCTCAATTTGAGTTATGATATTACCGGACCCCTTAGTAAAGTGAAATTATATTGCATGCAATATAACTGATGTAGTTATAATTATAATTCACTTGAGAGATCAAAAAAACGAATATAATGCAAAAATGACACGATCAAGAAAACGAATATCATGTGACAATGATAGACACGAAATTAGTGGATTGAGTAAATGATTATTATGTCATTTGGATAACTATAATGTAATGATAGAACCTCTTATAGTCAATAATATAAAGTTGTATATTATTGCCAAGATGACATAGATCTTCTATACGGTCACACCAACTGAAAAGAAACAACAAATATTTTACATTTCATAGTGATGTATAAGATTAAATACATGAGATGAAATGCTAAAATCAAATGTCATAATATGACATGCTTATACCATAAATAAATTTATGAAGTTATGCAAATATTATTTAGTATAATGTTTGAATGCATTATAAGAATAATATAAATATTGTATAATATAATAATATGAATAATATTATTTGTTCATAAATTAATTTATTAAACCAATCACAAGATGAGATTAAAGATAGCATAATATGGCAAAACAAGGCTAGTAGCATGTGTGTAATTAATTTAAACATTACACAAATGGATGCCCTAGCCCTTGCCTATTTAAGGAGGTGTAATTAAGGGAAATTCACCTAATTTTTCTGCCATTCTTACCTTTGCCGAAAATTCCAGCAGCAGCCATCTTTTTGTTCTAGGCCAAAAATTGTGAAATTGAATCCTAGTCCAAAAACCATCATCTCTCATCTCATCTTGTTAGGTTTAGCCACCAAGAAATCAAATAGTTTGTTGATTTGAAGATCAAGAGGTGGTTGGATCTAAGCTTAGAACTTCACATCCATCTATCTAAGAGGTGTGGTAGTTCGTCGTTTAGGTTCAAGGTGAACCAAGAAGTGCTTCCAAAAGAACGACGGTTCTAAGAGATCTAGAAGAAAAATCGACTTTTCTCTAACAAGAGATTTGACAATCTCTTTAGGTATGAATTCTTATCTCATCTTATGTGAGAAATAAATTTATTTAATTTTATTTGAAGCACATAAGATGCTCAAGAATTTATTTAACGTAATATTGCTTGCAACTGTCATACAAATGAGATCCGTTGTGTATTGAGTTAATTTTTTTTTATTTTTACCCTTTTGACATACACATGAAATTCCTACAGTGGTATCAGAGCTTTGGATTATTTTTATGACAATTAGACTATTTAATTAGTGCTAATTTAATTGCACAAGTGTTTGGTTAACTTCCTCTCAAGTTTCTTGTTCATAGATCTGTCAATTTTTGTTCTCAAGGCATTAAATTATTTTGGTACTGTTTGAATCAAAAAAATTTGTGGATCTAAATTTTTTACATTAGTTTATGATATGTAGATGGGGATTCTAAAATAAAACATGGAGTTTAGACCGTTTTACTAAGATAAACAAAAATAACAAAACAAGTACAGCGCAGTTTTTTTTGTGTTCAGTTTTTCTGTTTTTGGTAAGATTCAAAATATCATATCTGGAATTTAGCTGAATGGATTTTTGTATGTCACCTATCATTAGAAATATAATGAAGTCTAGTTTCTGAAAAACTACATTTTGCAATACAAAAATATTACGAATTTTGTGTGAAATTAAAAATTACAGAGACAACTACAATTTGTTTTCAAAAATGGAATCCGAGATTGAAATGTAATTTTCTCACAAACTAATAAATAATTTTTTGTGTTCTTTATATTTCCAGAAAGGTGCTTAAGTCTAGTTTTTAAAAAATATATGGTTTGAATTTTAGTTCAAAATACACAATCTTGGGCATAGAAAACATTGATTGGTGCAGCAGACCAAAACTGAAAATTTTATAATTTTTTTCCTTACCATCTTGAAATATTAATTTTTCACAAGAGCTATTTTGCAAAATCTGTAATATTACATCTCATTCAAATTTAGGACAGATTAAGGACAAATTAATTATGAATTAATGTCATTAAAGATTTTAATTAGCTATAATAATAATTAAGAATGTGTTAATGACATTAATGATAATTAATTGACAATAAAAGACAATTAATGACAATCAATGACATTAATGATATTTTATTGACAATAAATGATATTTAATTATTAAATGATATTTAATTATTAAATGATTATTCAATTGAAACTATTTTTAGAATTTAAAATAATTTAGATGAATTAAGAAATTGAGAGATGCACTTTTTGCATATAGCAATCTCATGGGATAAGCACATAATTACTGGTTGGGCATTATTTTCTATTCTCACAAACACAAGTTTCTATTATTATTTTTTCTGAGTCAATGAGTCCTGATTCAGAGGTTGTTTCTGGGGCATGAATTAGAGTGTCGTGTCTAATTCAATTTGGTATTTCGGTGTTTTTTTAAGGGGTACTTATCATGTGCAATAGTTACCGTTGCAAACACAAAAAGAAAAGAAAAGGAAAAAAAGAAGCAAAAGGTCAAAAAAGAAAAAGAAAAGAAACGCTGTCCTCTTGTTAGAACAAAGGCTAATCATCCTTTGGGCTAGACAGGCCCATATACGGGTCCTTTTAAATGGATTCCTATCCCCTCCTATAACTGACGCAGTTGGTTGTAGCGACATCCATTCTCCATCATCGGCCTTAACGATTCCAAATAGGCTAGAAACGGACAGTTTTGATGTAGTTGGATCTAAAGGTGTTTATTGGGTCGGGTTTAGTCGGTTTTGAACTAAACCGAATTAGTTTGGATCAAATGGTTCGGTTCTTTTTATTTATTTTTAAGATCGAATTATAACTTCGATTCGGTTTAGTTTGAAAATTTTCAAAATCAAAATAACCGAAACGATCGAATTTTTATATATTATGTATTTGGTATAGTCTTCTCTGATTTATTTCTTAATATCCCGATTTATTTCTTAAGCAATTACTTTAAATATTTTAATTTATTTGTTAATATTCCGATTTATTTTTTTAATATATTTCAATTTATTATAAATCAATTGCTTTAAATAAAAAAGTCAATATATTTTAATTTGAACTGAACAAACTAAAATAAAACTTTAATTCGGTTAGGTTCGATTGAAATGCTAAATTAGTTCAGTTCAATTCTAATTTTGAAATCGAATTATAACTTTAGTTTACCTATCAACCAATCCAAACCAAACCGATGAACACGTCTAGTTGGAACTTGGAAATGGAGCTGGAAATTACTGTCCATTCCCTCCAAACCTGCCTTGGGAGTTGGCATCTGAATCCCCTTCTCTAACCGACTAAGGTGGATGCAGTACTAGCCGTAGGATGTTTCATTGTCGTCTTTAAATTCCAACAATCAGAATCAGACGGTTGAGATGCAGTACACTCTTTACAGTATAATCTGGGGTCTAGATCTCGTTTTATTTTATTTGTCTGAAACAGTACGACTCATTCAGCTGGTCGCTGGATTTGATCGAGAGCTGGTTAATGGGTTTTGAACTTTTGAATGGAAGGTTTGACGAGTTTGTGCTTTGAACCGCCAAGTCCGTCGCTGATCCCTGTTTCAGTCTGGAGAAGTATAAAAATTCAAAGTCACGTTAAAGTGAGAGGTTGAATGTGAGGAATTTTTTTATAAACTATAATTAGAAAAAAAAACTTTTTATACAATCAACATAATTATTTTTTTTTTACAAAAATTATAAGAACCTTAATGTCATTTTGGTCCGAATTTTTTTTTTTTGACCGACAATTCGGTCCCAGGTATTTTTACAATTTGTCAACATATTTTTTTTTTCAAAATATGTGAAAACGGCAGGGATTGAAATAACAATTCGGTCCAAAAAAAAGTGATCGAAATGACATTTCAATTCTTATGATTTTTGTAAAAATAAAAATAAAATAAATAATCATGTTATTTTCATAAAAATCTTTTTTCTTGTTATGGTTTATAAAAAGAATCGCATGCAAGAGTCTTTCGAATGTTTATTCATTTTTTTAATTTAGTGCAATCTTGATATTTATTCTTATATTTAAAAGGGTGTCTAATTAGGAGTAGAAGTTGGGTATTCCTAACTTCATCGAATTCTTTGTGGATTTAACTTTAAAACATATCGAATTGACTTCAAACGACGGATTCAAAGTATTGAAATCTTTCTATTTTATAAGTGATGCGTCTACATGCGAAAATTTAAAATTATTTTGGTATAGAATCGAGTGGTCAAAAGGTGTTCAAAAAATTAATGCATTAAAATTAATTTATAATTTTTTTAATTTTGACCACTAGACTTCATACTAAATTAAATCGAAAGTTTAAAATTTTCACATGTAGACGCATTATTCGTAAGGTAGAAAGATTTTAATGATTTGAATTCATCGTTTGAAGCCAATCTGATAAGTTTTAAAGTTGAATTTATAGAGAATTTGGTGAACTTAGAAACACCCCAGTTCTACTCGTCTAATTAGTCCGATTCAGTTCTAATTGAATTTTTTATTCGGTTTGTATAAATATAAACCCAACCAATCAAATAATTTGATCAATCAAAGTATAAATCAAATCAAACGCATCAAATTTTATAACCAAATTACTATAAAATTCTAAGTGAGCTTATAATACGAGCATTAACTTGATAATTTGTGTATTTATCTGCGTATATTACGGCATTAATGTGATATATTAATGATATTACAAGTTTATCTGATTAATCGATTTTTAATTGTCAAAATGAACCGTATATTGAAAGTCGAACTATTATAAATTTTAACCGAACTAAACTGCATCAATCGAACAACCAAATCGTTTAATCCAAAATATATTTGATTTGATTAAAAGTTTAGGTTATTAAAAACTGTAAAACTAGAATTCCAAAAATAATTATGTTGAACTGATGCCCGAGTAACTTATGAAATATAAACTAGAACGAAATTTTTATTTATGCACTTTAAAAAAAAATATCACAAATTATTTTATATACTGAAAGTTAGTAATACGAATTTGGTTCATTAATTGTCAAAATGAACCATATATTGAAAATCGAACTATTATAAATTTTAACCGAACTAAACTACATCAATCGAACAACCAAATCGTTTTATCCAAAATATATTTCATTTGATTAAAAGTTTAGGTTATTAGAAACTGTAGAACTATAATTCCAAAAATAGTTATGGTGAACTGATGCCCGAATAACTTATGAAATATAAACTAGAATTCCGAAACAACCTGAAATATAAACTAGAATTCACGAGTTCAATTTCAATTACTTTCAACTCGGCCCGTGAGCAGTCTTGTCTAAACCCTTATATGATGGTTCAGGGCTTTAGGCCCAACCAAATGCCGGCACCAAAATAATTTCGGCCTGAGAGTTATTTGTATCGCAGAGACGCAGAGGATGCTCATTCCCTAGTCTATACCGTCTTGGTTCTCTCCCGTTGCAAAGACAGCCACCGCCGTGCCCGCCATCCCGACCCCTTGCGCGACCTTGTTCCTTACTCTCTCTCTCTCTCAATTTGGTGCTGGGCTGGAGGCGTGGTGCTTCTCCCTAAAACTAGTGCTTGGTCCTTCCTCAACCTGGTGCCGCGGCGGCTCTCTCTTTCTTGCTTAAGCCCTCAAGAGTTAAGACTGCCCGCGACTCCAAACCTTCTCTCTTAGTTTGTCAAGTAACCAGCATTTCTCCGACCTTCACCTCTTCTCAAATCTCTGCCAAAAAATGGTGGTGAACGATGAAATCCCCGCAGACCTTTACCCAACAGAAGAGGATCTACCCTACGAAGAAGAGATTCTCCGGGACCCCTTCAAACTGAAGGGTTGGTGGCGGTACCTTGTCGCTCGTGCCTCTGCTCCCTTTAAAAAACGTTCGATTTTGTATGAGCGCGCTTTGAAAGCTCTGCCCGGTAGCTACAAACTGTGGCATGCTTATTTGCGGGAGAGACTTGATGCAGTTCGACCTTTCCCAATCACCCATCCATCCTATTCATCTCTTAACAACACATTTGAGAGAGCGCTTGTTACCATGCACCGTATGCCGAGGATATGGATCATGTATCTCTCCTCCTTGACAGACCAGCGACTACTAACTCGGGCCCGCCGCACCTTTGACCGTGCGTTGCGTGCCCTGCCGGTCACACAGCATGATCGGGTCTGGCCACTTTATCTGAAGTTGGTTTCTTTACCTGGTGTGCCCGTGGAGACCTCCTTCCGGGTTTACCGCCGCTACCTTGTTTTTGACCCGTCTCATGTGGAGGATTTCATTGATTTTCTTCTCCAGTCCAAGCGGTGGCAGGAAGCTGCTGATAGGCTTGCTTCTGTCTTGAATGACGACTCGTTTTATTCAATTAAGGGGAAGACTAAACACCAGCTCTGGTTAGAGCTGTGTGATCTACTAACTAAGCATGCTACAGAGATATCGGGTCTGAAGGTGGATCCAATAATTCGGGGTGGGATCCGCAAATTCACTGATGAGGTCGGGCGGTTATGGACATCTTTAGCTGACTACTACGTCAGGAGAGGTTTGTATGAAAAGGCGCGTGACATATTCGAGGAAGGAATTAGCACAGTTATCACTGTGCGGGATTTCAGTGTCATATTTGATGCATATGCTCAGTTTGAACAAAGTGCACTTGCTGCAAAATTGGAGGCAGCAGAGGATGATTCTGAGGGTGAGATGGATGATGGAGAGGGGGGAAACGATGGGGTCGAGAAGTTGGCGAAGAAGTTTCTAGAAGGTTGTTGGTTGAATGATGACGATGACACAGATCTGAGACTGGCACGCTTTGAGAGGTTGTTTGACAGGAGGCCGGAGTTGCTTAATAGTGTTCTCTTAAGGCAGAATCCCCATAATGTCGAACAATGGCACAGGTCAGGTTTCTTATACAATCTTGGCAGTTTACATGTAAGCACAAGTTACCTTAATGATACTGATACGATCAGTACTTGTTTTTACATACACATGCTCGACTGTATGAAAGTAATCCATGACAAAAATGGAAATAAAGAGAGGTTGCAGGTTACAATGGTCTTAATTGTACCAGACTGGACTTGCATGCTACTTAATCTTAGCATGAAATATCAGAAGCACGAGTCACTTCTGGTTTAGTTTTAAAGTGAGTAACACTGTTAGTTTTCATTGATATTAACCATATATTGAAGGAAAACAGGCTATTCTCACATCAGGTATTGGCCATTAGCATACCTTTCATGAACAACATATACGCCATTAGCCCATTAGCATACCCTTCAGGTATTGGCCAGTTTTTGTATGTATTTATCTCATTATTATTATATCAGACAATTTAGATCTATAGGGTGCCAGATAATGTATGAACCAACTTAGACCAGTACCAGTATTAGCGTCAAATGATGATTTCAACTGTCGTTCAACAGTTTTCTAATAGCAATACTAATGACAGGCGTGTGAAGCTATTTGAAGGTGACCCTGCTCGTCAGGCCTCAACCTACGTGGAAGCCGTGAAGACGGTAGACCCGGCAAAGGCGGTGGGTAAGCCGCACACACTTTGGATCGCTTTTGCTAAGATGTATGAGGAGCATAACCGACTTGACAGTGCAGAGGAGATTTTTAAGAAAGCAACTCAGGTTAATTATAAGGCTGTTGATCATCTAGCAACTGTGTGGTGTGAATGGGCTGAGATGGAATTGAGGCATAAGAACTTCACAATGGCTATAGAGTTGATGCAACAGGCTACTGCTGAGCCATCAGTTGAGGTTAAAAGGAGAGGTAATCCATTTGCTTTATTTTAGTTATCTTTATGAAATGTTACGCATGTTGCCTAGCATTGTTGTTCTTCCCTGGAATTTTTAAAAGTGTAATTTGTTGGGTTTGGTGTTGAGTTAGTTTGGCGAGTAAAACTCAAGAATTTTAATAGTAGGGGGAATTTCATGTATCCCCCTCAAAAACCTTGAAATTACATATTCCCCCCTTTAAAATTCATAATATCATATTTACCCTTCTAAAGTTCATAAACTCACAAATTTACCCAATTTATTAATTTTTCAAATAAAACTCATTTTAAATTTATAAATTACCCATTTTACCCTTTCTTCATCTTTTCTTTTTATTCTCTATTCGTTCCCACAGAAATCTCAAGCAACACACATACAGTCATACATACCAATCATTTATGTCTATTGTTTTTGAGGGGGTACATGAAACTCCAAATTCTGCTTGCTTGAAATGAAATGACGTAATTATTCTTGTTTGCATATGATAATTGACCACTGGGCTAGATTGCTTGGCAGGATTTGTTTGCATATGATAATTTATAAATGACGTATCTCATTTCTATTGCGAACCTGACTGCCTCCAATAAGGCCTTGACCTCCGCTTGCAGAGGGCATGAAGCCGTTGATGCCTGCACTCTGAATGCCAGCAACTATTCTCCCTTGTGAAAAATAAAACCCAACCCACTATCCCAGTTTTGGATCCAAGAAGCATCCGAAAAGCAAACAAAATCAAAGTTACCCGGATCCGTTACTGTAGCACCAAAGGCCCTATTTCTTATTTTCTTATTCCATGCCAGCATAGACTCACAATCAATTTGACTGAAATAAGTCCTGAACTGCTCAATGGAGGGTCACTGGCCCTGATAGGTCATGCTGTTTCAACACCTCCAAATCACCCATGTCGCATTTGCGAACACAAGCACACTAAAATACTGTGTGATTTATTAAAGAACCCTGGTTCAGTTTATCCACTTTGGTTTGAATTCGTTACAAACAGTTGGATGACGCTGAGATATTTGTCACAAACTGAGATATTCGTTACATACAGTTAGAAGGGTAAATACTGTGTGTTGCTTGGAATGAAGAGAGACGATAAAAAGAAAGGATAGAGAAGGATAAAATGGGTAGTTTACAAATTTTAAATGAGTTTTATTAGAAAAGTTAATAAATTGGGTAAATTTGTGAGTTTTTGAACTTTAGAAGGGTAAATATGATATTATGAAGTTTAGAAGGGGAAATACGTAATTTCAAGTTTTTTGAGGGGGATATATGAAATTCCCCCTTCAGGCTGTGCTCCAGAACGCGGAGGGTAACGCTCATTAAAGGGAAGGGAGGGGAGACGCGCTCAGACCGCTGCTGCCCGCCTCGTTTACTCGCTCCAGAAACGAGGAGATCCGAGAGGAGAGGAGAGGAGAGGAGGGGAGACGGCACTGTGGCAGGGGGAAATCAAGTGTACAAAGCTGCGAAATTCGTACCCCCCGATTTGGGGTGTAGACGGAGTAACACGAGCGCGTTCCCCTTCCTTCCTCTCCCGTCCCCTTCCTCTGTGCGACAGGCTTCTGGAGCACAGCCTCATAGTATTGCTCGTAATAGATTTTATTTTAATATATTTTCCCAGTAAAACTCTGGAATTTATTAGAATAGCTCATAATAGATCTGAGCACCTCCACACATATTCAAACTATTTCTGTTCTATATTGCTGGCTGCCCTATTGGTGTTTATAGTGCTAGTACTAGCTTATTATCCTGGTAATTTAGTTCAATTGTTGTGCACCATTTCTTTATAGTATGCCTAGTCAAGCTTGTGAACCGAACCAAGAAGAATTGATTTACTGATTTGCTGGTCTTAACTTATTCTTTAATTATGCAGCTGCTGCTGAAGGAAATGAGCCAGTGCAGATGAGATTGCACAAATCACTGAGGCTCTGGAGTTTCTATGTAGATTTGGAGGAGAGCCTTGGCACACTAGAGTCAACTCGTGCTGTCTATGAGAGAATTCTTGATCTGAGAATTGCCACTCCGCAAATCATTCTCAACTATGCTTTTCTTCTAGAGGTACTGAAATTTGTCTATAACAACAACAGAAGAGTTGTACCTTTAAACTTTTAGGCTTTATTTGTACTGAATAAACTGGTATCTGGTATTAAAAATTTTCAACAGTCTCCTCAGATATCATTCATTTGCAAGATATATAAGATCATTAAAAAGAGTTTTTTTTTTTTGTAAAGGGCAACACTGCACTTAAGAATTTCGGCACTGGGTGTGGGGACATCTTCTCCTTTTTTGCTAACATTTATTTCGTTTCTTTATTTTGTTTCTACAGGAAAATAAGTACTTTGAGGATGCATTCAAGGTATATGAGAGAGGCGTGAAAATATTTAAGTACCCACATGTAAGGGACATATGGGTTACATACCTTTCAAAGTTTGTGAAGAGATATGGGAAGTCGAAGCTGGATCGTGCAAGAGAACTGTTTGAACAAGCAATCGATCAGGTAAATAAATTTGATATTAAGCTAATTCCTCAAGTGATAAACAGGCATTTTAGAGAGCAATGCCATCATTTGGAGAAAATTTAAAAAAATTAGCTTTGTGAGCTGAAATTAAGTTGGTATAAGAATGACTCTCTCTATCTAGTACAAATATCATAGAAATAATATGGTAGTGATCGGTCAGTATGAAATGACAGCTAACTGAGTATTGTGTTTCCTGTGGGAAATAACTTAACACTTTCTCCAATTTTGTTTTGTCAGACTCCTGCCCAGGAGGTCAAGCCACTATTTCTTCAGTATGCAAAACTTGAAGAGGATTACGGGCTAGCGAAACGTGCAATGAATGTCTATGATCGGTCTGTAAAGGCAGTTGCGGACAATGAGAAGCTCAGTATGTATGAGATTTACATTGCACGGGCTGCAGAGATCTATGGTGTACCCAAAACTAGACAGATTTATGAGGTAATGTTCTGTCATATGAAACCTCTCTTAAATTTTACTTGATCAGTTTTGTTTTTGGCAACTAATAGTCTGGGTTGTAAAAACATAACCTGGGTCAGTTTCATTGCCCTGACCTTTTGTTACATGGAAAAACAATGTTTATACAGTGTGTAATTGTAGCGCATGGGTTGGTAAGGTGAACTTTTAAATTAGGGTTTTAGTGAACTGACTGCTCTTTCTTTTCACCTCCAACAGCAAGCAATAGAATCTGGTCTGCCTCCAAATGCTATAAAAACAATGTGCTTGAAATATGCCGAGTTAGAGAGGAATCTTGGGGAGATAGACCGAGCCCGTGCTATATTTGTGTTTTCATCAAATTATGCTGACCCAAGATCTGACCCTGACTTCTGGAAGAAGTGGAAAGATTTCGAAATTCAGCATGGCAATGAGGACACATTCAGAGAAATGCTACGAATCAGCCGTAGCGTCACTGCCAGCTACTCTCAGGTTGGTTTGAAGTTCTTTTGGATAGTAGTGTTAATAGGATTGAAAATGGAGCGAATAATATTCGATCCGTATTCGAAAATTAGATACAGATATCCGAATGTCCATGCGGATATGGATACGGTTTTAAATATTAATTATCATTATCCGAATAGTTGATATATACCATATAGTTTAATATATATTATGAAAAAATTTATGTTATTCACCATTATAATTAGATAAATATTATGAACAGGTATTATTTAATAAAGCTTATATATTTTTTGTTGGTACCTTTTGATTAAAAATATGATTATATTGGTGATAAATTTTATAATGAGTTGTATATTTTGTAATCCGATCCGTATCCGTATCCGAAAAATAAAACGGATACGGATATGGTTTTTACCAATATCCAATCCGTATCCAATCTGTTTTCACCCCTAAATGTTAAGAATTTTGGATTTTGTTTTGTTCATTCAATTCTATAAAGTCTCGCTAAACATAAATCAAAACTAGAAGTTTACTGAAAGCACCTCATACTATATAAATTTTCAAATACTGAACTAGCATTAACTTTTTCACCATCTATCTTTGCTCTTAATTGCAGACACACTTCATCCTACCCGAGTATTTAATGCAAAAGGATCAGAAGCTAACTGTAGAGGAGGCTGTTGACACGTTAAAGCGTGCTGGTCTCCCGGAGGATCAAATGAGTGTTCTGGAACGGCAGCTAGGTGCTGATTCATCAAATCCTGCTGCCAACAAGGATTCATCAGCTCGAGCTTTGAATTTTGTGCGTGCTGAGGTAGCAGAACCCGAGCCTGACACAACCAAAATGGCAGTTGCAAATGCGGAAGAGATTGATCTTCCAGAAAGTGACTCTGATGATGAAAATATAGAAATCGCTCAGAAGAGCGTGCCAGCTGCTGTCTTTGGTGAGCTAGCAAAGAAGGTCACTGACGAACAGGAAGGAGAGGATGAGGGTGCTGCTGCCAGTGAAAGTCAGTTAGGTGCACTGGAGAGAATCAAGAGGCAGCGCCGGCAATAACTTGGATGTGAAAAGGAAAAAGATAAATTGCCATGTTGTCTGCCTGTGGAAGTAGTTTATGTTATAGATGTAGTACCATTTTTCTGCTAGAACTAGAATTTTCCCTTGCTGTTTTTCAATATATTAACTCAGGTTTTGGGGCATTGTAAAGATTTTGGATTTTTAATTGTTTACTTATTGTTAATTTGGCGGTTCTGCCAAGCATGTTACTACGGGTAGTTTTTATGTTATATGGATTTTCAACGAAAAGGAGTTGTCGGTGTTATTCACAAGCACACTACTTTGGAGAAAGTAAAGAAAATTGTCTATTTATAATCTGACGAATTGTTCTCTTCTCCTAAAATTCGACATAGCTCGACTATTTATCTTTTGAATAGGTTGGCAATTGCCTACCAGTGATTTTTTTTAAACAAGATTGAGCCAGATGTTCAAGTTATGGGAAGCAAATGTAAGAAGATCAATTTTTATGCTGCGTATGAGATCAATTTTACACTACCAAAAAAAAAATAAGAGTGAGGATAAACATAATGCAAATTGGTCTGTACTATGTTTAATATTTTCATTTTCAAATTCCAAGTGGTCAATCTGAACTGTTCATCATGTCACATTTTTTTGAACCTTTTTACTTTTTTTAAGATAGACAGAAAACATCACTACTACTAAATAGATTTTGTTTGAACTAAAAAATTAAAAAAGTTGATTTATAGTAGCTCATCTCTTGCTCTCTCTCTCGCGCTCTCTCCCCTCTTGACAGAAGGTGTTTGAGATCCGCCGCCGCCTCATCTCCTTGTTCTCTGCCATCTCTGACTTGGCGCTCTCCTTCTCTCTCGTTCATGGGACAGTCCGTAGTCCCAGCATAACTCACTTTCTATTTTCTACGAGCCCAGTCCGTAGTTCAGTTCATAATGGGCATTTTTTTGCAAGTACTACGAATCAAGAACCACTTTTTAAAATTCAGAAGAACTGGGGGTTTGAATTCATTTCTTTTGACCCTGATCAATGTCCTCATTTATGTGGACTCAACAATCAACTGGTTTACTACTCTTAAAAGAAAAGGAAACAAAATACTAAATACAATATTAATCTGTTTTGGATGACAACAATAAAAACAATATATTTCTACTTTCAAAGAACAAAAAATAGTAAAAATTTCAGAAGGTTTTAGAAGATAACAAGAACAATACTAATGAGCTATTTTTATTTCTGACAGTATATATTTTCCTTATATGTTTGCAATACTATCATGTCAAATTGGGACTATTTATTGTACCTACAATTTAGATATTTTTCCTTGGAACTTTGTTACAGAATCAATTCCCCTAAATATTGTGCCATTATCTTTACAAAAAGACAAAACATTCCAAATTATTGGCATTAGTGCACTTATAAATTACTTTTCTGACTCCACAAATTGATTCTCTTTCAGGTTAAGATACTCATTGTAGTACTGTAATTTTTGCTTTCAATAACTCTGTTAATAGTATTCATGACATGGCCTACTTCTAAAATTTTTTGGATCATATTTAATCTTATTTCAATAATACAAATTATGAATAGGCAGTGGAGTTTGTGGCCTAACTATTCCTGAGGCCGAAAAAGAGAAAGTTATTACAATAAAAGAGGGTGATGCACTCGCAATTTCTTTTGGATATTGCACATGGTGGTTCAACCCGAATGAATCTGACCTCACAATTCTCTTTCTCGGTGACACCTCAAAGGGCCACCGGCCAGGCCAATTCACCGACTTCCAGCTTACGGGTCCAGCTGGTATTTTCACTGGATTCACACCTGAATTAGTTTCTCGTGCCTGGGACCTTTCTGAAAATGACGTTGCCAAGTTGGTACACAACCAATCAAGCACCGGCATTGTTAAACTAAAAGATGGTCAGAAAATGCCGGAGGCGTCAGAGAAAGATAGAGATGGATTGGTGGTGAACTGCTATGAGGCGCCACTAGATGTCGATATAAAGGGAGGCGGTTGTGTGGAGGTGTTGAACAGCAAGAATCTGCCAACTGTTGAGTTAGTTGGTTTGGGAGCCGATTTAGTGAGACTATGTGGTGGGGCCATGTGCTCTCCTGGATTTTCCTGCGACTCCGCTTATCAGGCAATAATTTTAGTTCCACTTAATCGCCCCTGCTGCATATTATTTTTTTTTTTTTTAGAGTGAGGCTATGGTACTATGCATACCGCACATTGGTCCGTATTATGGATCAATATCTTCGTTTGCAAAGTCCAAATAATCGATATGAGTCATTTAACATGATCCCCGTATAGAAATGTACTTGTAGATCAAATTTTCCATTTTTTAGAACTACTTTTTTTTTACTATTTTTTTAGATATCTAGAAAATCACTACTTTTGAATGGTCCAGAACAAGTGTTTTTCTACCTATCTAAAAAATTAGTAAAATTTTTTTTCAAATAAATGTAAATTTAGTATGCAAGCACATGCACATCTGAAAATTATGTTGAATGGTTCAGATTAACTATTCATACTTTGATAATGAAAATATTGATCAGTAGTATGGGCCACTGTGCCCTATGCAGAGTACCATAGCCTCACTCACTTTTTTATTGAAGTTGTGTTGTGTTGACTGATTGAGAAGGGAGCACCTTACTAGTAGGTTAAAATTTCTTTGTTTTTTTAATCTTTTGATCGAAAATGATGAAATTGTGGTGATTTCAGGTGACGTATGTGGTGAAAGGAAGCGGGAGGGTGCAGGTGGTGGGGATAGATGGGAAACGGGTGCTTGAGACAAGGGTCTCAGGAGGGCAGCTGTTTATTGTGCCGAGGTTCTTTGTTGTGTCGAAAATTGCTGATCCCGAGGGCATGGAGTGGTTCTCTATCATCACTACTCCAAAGTAATTTATACAAACTCCTCATTTTATGTCAATTTCTGGTGTTCTATATGTGCATTATTTATGTAACTATAATTATTGTTTTTGAAATGTAGCCCTGTGTTTAGTCACCTGGCCGGGAGGACATCGGTTTGGAAAGCAATATCTCCTCAAGTACTGGAGGCTTCTTTTGAAACCACATCTGAGTTGGAGCAGCTGTTTCGTTCCAAACGCACCTCTGACGCTATCTTCTTCCCTCCTAAGTGAATGAATAAAAATAACATATCAATGATATATCTGCATATGGCCTGTGATATGTATGATATATCTTCTCATTATCTCTTAGGTTTAAATATAGGGGTCTATTAGTGTACGTATCTTCTGCTTGTGTGTTGGGTACTTGGGTTCTCTGCTTTAGTGTTGGGCTCTGTTATAACTTTTGTCGCCAGGATTGTAACGGGATTTTAAATAATGCAACATTTTATGATGATGAGTTCTTGATCTGCGCTGTTTTTGTTAACTATATATTATTAGTTTATTATGTGTCTTGGAAGAATTTATTATCACTTTTTTCTTCATCTAGGCAATATTCTTTATCCATGCTATGTATGCTTCACAAAAATTATGCTACCCATTGATGTATCAGATTCTGGTGCTTGGAATATCTAGACAAGAGGCATAATTTCCCTTGGATAGCCCTTATAGTTGAAAAACTACATTAAAAAGAGTAGGTTTAATTTTTTAAAATGTACCATTAGTTTTGTGCTTCAATCATACTATGTATTATTTTATATGTTTTCAAAGTTCGAATAGCTGATCTGGACAACACAACATGATCTTCATATTAAAATATACTTGAAGAGTAAATTTTTTTATTTTTTGAATCTTTTTTTACAATATTTTTAGATAGGTACAAAATAATTGTTTTGAGGTATATTAGACCATCCAAAAAAGTGATTTTGTACATAAGAAAATTGTAAAAAAAAGTTTCAGAAAATTATAAAATTTGATCTCCAAGCACATTTTAATATGAAGATCATGTTGAGTGGTTCGGATTGACCATTTGATCTTTAAAAACTAAGATAAGGATGTGGAACATGATTGAAGCACAAAACCAATTATGCATTTTAAGTTTTTAACTCTACTCCAATTCTCATTGAAATAGGAAAAGGGTATTAATTCTGGGGTAATTATAGTTTATGAAGAAAATGATTATAAAGGAATGGGAAGTAGAACTACTGAAATTCTCAATGAAATTAAATAAATAATCACTGAGCTTTCTTTTAGATTTTTCGGAACCACATCTTAACATGCAAGGTCAAACATATTTTTTTCAAATAATCTATTCAAATCACAATTATATTAGAAGTTGTTGTGAATTCCTTCAAAATTAGAAGCAGTGAACTTAGAAATCTTGCCTTTTTTTCTTTTTTTTTTAATTCATTGGTTTTATTTTGGCTACTTCTATTTTAATATGAGCAGAAAAAAAGTGAAAAACCGTGATTAGCATGCACCATATGTATAATGTAATAAGATCCTGAAGTTAAGGTCCACGGGCCTTTCCTTAAAAAAAAAATTAATAAAAAAATAATATAATTTCATCACTTCCTTTACACTCCAATCTGAAGATGAACAAATTCATCACTTTTCTATATGAGGTTCATATTATCTCTTTCTTCTCACATTATGCCCTTCTCATAAAACAAATAAACGGCTTTGGTTAGAGGCATGTTTCCTTCTCCTTCTCCTTCTCCTTCTCTTTATTTCCTCCATATGAAGGAGTTCGGATCTCCTAAAGTAACTCAATTTTTAAGTTTAGATCTGAGCCGTCAGATTAAAGAAGCACCGTGCGCTCTACCTCGGACTGAATTGGCCTGAACTTTTTTTAGAACATTTTAAATTTCATCTCTCTATAAAATTTTTCTCTAATTCTGTCTCTGAAAATACATACATACCATATAGTATATACACATTAAAAAAAATCACAAACTGTATTTGTAGCCCTTAGAAAAATTAGCTGATATTGATAATTAATATCTTTAAATTTTTGAGTGAGTACGTTTAGTCGAGCAAAATTAACTCACAACCTATTAGAAGTTTGAAATGTAGGCCGATGCTTTTATTAGTACAATAAAATAAAATAAAATAAATACTATACTTTCTATCATATCTCGTTTTATAATAAGAATAATTATATTCATCTCCACACTCATATTTTCTACAACTACAATTTAAAAATATTATACTATGATCCCCACTAATTATTTAAACAGTTCTAAAATTATTAATAATGACAACAATCCATCCAAGGGACAATTTCTTTATTTATCCATACAAAATGAGAATGATAATCTCAAATGCCAATTTTTTTATTAGAGGATTCACAATAAATGTTGCTCATATTTAAACAAAAAATATATGACAAAATATAATTGTCACGATAAATGTATACGAGGTGTTTATTCAAAGTATTTTTTATACAAGTATAAATACTCTAGTGTATATGTAATAAATACTTATAATACTTGATATTAATACTTTCATATGTCAGTTAGTGTCATATGTAAAAAATATTTGCATGACGAGATATAAATATTTATGTGACAACGAACCCGAAAGTACGTCATTATGGATCTCATTTGAAAGATAAAATTGCGTAAAAGACGTTCGTGGTTTTAGATTCGCAAAATTGCTTATAGATCATCAAAAATGTGGATGAGATTGAACGAAGAAAAAAAAAACCACCTCTAAAAACATATATGCCCCCATGTAGTTTGATATTTTGTTGGAGAGATAATTATTTATGTAAAAATTATTCACCTTATAGATATAAATACTTTTGTTCTTAGATATAAATAATACTTTCGTGCATAAATATTAATACTTTAGAAAAAAAATCAGTGTTGGAGTTTTTATGGCTCTCCATAATAGTTATGGAAGTTAATACGGGAATAAATACGAAGAGAGAATGTGAGAATAATTATCAGAACTCTTATAATAAAAATGTTGAAAATTCAGTTGTGTGGCTTCAACCGCTAAATTACTACTCAATATCTAAACAAAAATGCAATTTTTTTCAAATATATCTCTCTTATTTCAAAATTGTCAACAATCAAGTGATCAACGTATTCACAAAAATAGAAACGAACATCTGAATAATTGAAATCGAAATTTATACAGATTTAATATATTTTTTATTTATTTAATGCAATGAATAAGAAAATCCGGAATCTAGCGGTCGTTTTGAGATGCGTGTGAAATTAAAACGGACGACTGAGATCTCAGGTATTGCACTGGATGTGTATTCTTTGGACTACTTTATCCACTCCCTCTCCCCCGTTGGCCGTCGCCATTGCCAAGGTGCTCTCTCGTTTCTATCTTCAAGCTACTAACGATGCTCCTTCAACCGCGCCTTCTCCCTCGCTTCCTCTCCATTTCAACCAATCCCCGCTTCTCTCCATTTTCTCCGCGAGCAGCTCATTTAACAACCGTCCCTCTCCCTATCACCTCCCCACCAATCCTCTCCCCTATCATACCCGAATCGGAGCTGGACCTGTCAGTTCAAAACCCGATAACACTTCCTCTCCAAAAACTCTTTGTTCCTCCCGAGACCAACCTCTCCGGCGACGCCAAGTCAGCCCACAGTCGTGTCCTGACAGGATCTAACATCGTTTTGGGTCCGTACGCGCGCGACTCGCAAGTGGCGAGCGCCGAATACGTCAAGAGCAGTGTACGGACAGCTGATTGCCCCTCTGACGGCTTGCCTGAGTTCGCACTTATCGGCAGGTCGAATGTGGGCAAATCTTCGCTCCTTAATTCACTTGTCAGAAGGAAGAACCTTGCACTTACATCCAAGAAACCAGGTTCGTTAATAATGAAGAATATTTTTTGTTGAAGCATTGAAAGTTATATATATTTATAACATGAGATTTAATAGTTTAATTAGAACTTAAGTTGGAAAGCTCAACTTTGTAATTAAAGTGGGGTATTGTTATATTATTGTAAATGTATCTAGTTTTATATTTGTAAACTGGTTAAGTGTGTACCAAGTTGCTTCTCAGAAAGACAAAACCACAGTAACAACTAAGAAGCCTGGTTTATCAGCCTTTTATCTTCTAACTTGTTAGTCTTTAGTCTTATTTTATTAAAAGGGTTTTGGATTTGTGTGTTTACCGTTGTATTGCTCTTAAGGGTATAGGATTTTAGGAAAGGTTGGTTCTTTTGCACCTCTTGTGCTTATTAGAATAGTTGCTTTAGGAGAGAAGAAACTAAATTTAGTTCTCCAAAACTGGGGATTTGGTTCCCAACTTGGGTAAATATTAATAATGGATGGATTGAAATAATCAAAGAAAAATGGGTGAGGATCAGCAAATTCATCTGACCAAATTTAGTACTTCTGGTTTCTTTTGATTCAGTTTTTTTGTGGGTGGTTAAATTCATTTCAATTCACATCTTTCTTGTAGGGAAAACACAATTGATCAATCATTTTAGGATAAATGATAGCTGGTACCTTGTGGATTTACCAGGCTACGGGTATGTGCCACTCTTTATATCTTTTTTTCTTTTTATATTATTTCAAGGAAGTTTTAGTGCCTTGTCCTACCAAATGTGTATATTCTTCTCTCTCTCTCCTTTTTTTTTTTTTTTTTTTTTTTTTGGTTTTGACTTGCTTTGTAGGAGTGTCTGATATTTTTCAATTTAATGGATAGGCATGGTTGTTTGAGGCTTTTCAGAGCATGATTAACTTCGGAAATCCCAACTATTTCAGTACTTGCAAATAACACACACCATTTTCTCATATCTGCAATGTGCATACAAGTTTTGTTACATTTTTTGTGAATGGGATTAAGCTGGCAAACAGACAAATATAGTTTGAATGGTTGGTTGTTAGTCTTCGTCTCAGTAAGCATAAGCAGGGTGGATCTACACTTAGCCCAGGGGTGCTAAGTCACCCCCATGATTTTGAAATTCTTAATCACGTAGGTTGAAATTGAATTGAATTTTCATTTCATTAAAGTTTTTATATACTTCAGCAACCCTCATAAAATACTAAATGTGTGCTTATAGTCTACTGGTTAAGGCTCTATATTGTGCTTGGGAGGTCTTGGGTTCAAATCCCACTAATGACAAATTAATAATTTTGCATTTTAAGTTTCAGCCCCCTCTTAACTAAATTTTCTAGGTCTTAAAATGTTGTAAAATCTAGGGTTTAATATTACATTATTTTGGGCTATAGCAATTTTTTCACCAAAACATGCTGTTAAAGCAAACTATTCATTGAACACCTTGTTTGCACTGAACATAATATACTCAACATAGGATTAAAGAAGTGATACAAAGCACTGTTTTAATCCTGCTTGAACAAAACTTACCATGACAGGTATGCATCTGCACCGAAAGACTCAAGGTTAAATTGGGAAGAATTTACAAAAGATTACTTTCTTAAGAGAGAGCCATTGGTGTCTGTTTTCCTACTTATAGATGCAAGCATCCCCGCAAAGCAAATTGATCTAGAATACGCAAGCTGGCTTGGTCGGAATCGGGTATGTACCCTTGGCACTGTTAATTTTATAAACATGAATTGAGCTTTTAAGAGCCCTTCAGCGTCATAAAATAAATTAATTAAGAAGGGACCCAATTTTTCAGGATCAACTGGTTAACCAAAATTTTGGTATTGAAATCCAGCATGTAATTTCTTGCTAAAGCATACTAGTAAGAAGTAACAAGAAAAAAGAAAATAAAGAAATATCATGGATTTTAATAATTTTGTATGGTTATGCACTTATTTTGATTTGAGGGAGAACACCACTAGAGAATATACCTACAGTTGAGCTCTTGACAGATAACAAATTGGTATCCGCAACCCTGATTCCTTTAATACTGATAGAAAAAAGAATTCAAAAACATAATTGGGATGATGAATTTATTCTGAATTGGCTTATCATAAGAAAAGTTCAAAAAGATTGCTTGAAAAAGAGATCTCTTCACCATGTCACGTGCTGTATTTGCTAGTACAGGTTCCCATGACACTCATATTCACCAAGTGTGACAAGAGAAAGAAGAAAAAGAATGGCGGCCGGAGGCCAGAAGAAAATATCGAGATTTTTCTAAGCTTGATCAGCAAGTTTTTTGAGACGACACCACCATGGATCATGACCAGTAGTCTCACAAACATGGGCCGTGATGAGATTCTTCTTCACATGTCCCAGCTCAGAAATTACTGGCTAAAGCATTAGTTAGTAGAGCAAAATTGTACCATTGTATAGAAAAGGATACTGGGTGGGTACTCTTGAAGTGATGACAGTAGGGTTAGGTTTGTGGCAAGTTAATGATTGTTCAAATTTTTGACCTGACAATTTAATAATACAAATGATCAGACAATTTTTTTCATATATATGGAGATTTAGATTTTTGCTAGATAACCTAGAGGTCTCTGCTTCGTTAATATGGGCTGTAATGAGATTCTCATTCACTTGTGCTGTTGTGCAAGCTTTAGTAATTACCAGTATAAAATCTAGCTGTTTCACCGCTGTGACACAGTTATATTAGTTTAGTCTTAGCTCTCTACTATCAGTAATATCTGGAGTGGATGTGCCGTGTATGAGAAAGACGGTTCAAATGGGGGATCTCATGGCTAGAATTTAAGAATCGGATGCTATGTATTAGCAATACCCAATTTCTATTTTCTAATAATATAGAAAAGCTATGATATTGACAGAGATGTATTTCCTTCCTGCAGCGCACCAGTCATATACTTATTTCATTTTTGACTCATAACTCATGTGATGGATGAAGCCAAACCAGCTCTGTCAATATATTTAACCATTGCTGATTTTGTTGTTTTACCTAACCTGGTACCCATTTCATAGACCACCCTTCTAAACGGACCTCCGATCCAAAGCAGACTTCTCATATTCTTTAAAATAGGAATAGACAAAATCCATGGCTTTGCATAGAAATATATATATTTTTACATAATAATCTTTTGACGTAGATGATTCTCTTTTAGAAAAGTTGTTGCATACGGCACAATATATATGAATTGTTATCTTCATGATGCTGTTCGTTAATTTTATCTATATTTTATTTTTATTTCATAGTTTCGCCCACTGAAAAACAAGTATTATACTGTTGGTGTTGTTCAATTAATGGAGTACCACAATAACTTGAATGAGCTAATGTATTTGTGTATTGAGGAAGGTTTAAATACTTTTATTATTTATTTACTTTTTATTTTTTAGTAAGTTATGTAATATATTATTTTTTATCAAATTAATGAATAATTTTTTTGGATGTAATCTATATTATTTTTCTACTCACATAATAATTTGGGATGTTCATTTTCCATTGTTTACAATAAGTACATAAATATGTTCAAAATATTTCAGCAGCAACAGATTTTAATAAGATTCAAAACAAAATAGATGCACTGAGTTTACTGCATGTGGAAGTGGTATAAATTGCAGGTTGTGGTTTTGTTGTTATTTTTTAGTTCTAGATAATTGTTGCAAAAATGAAGTATTTAAATTCTACTCTTGTCAGTTATACAATGTAGCAAATTCCTTTTTTCTTTTAAATGTATCAGATATATCGTACAATCTATTAAACATTTATTTAATAACGGAGTCATAATCGTGTACCTTAATTACAAACTCACTATTTAGAAAAATCCAAGTCGCAGACAAAATTATAAATGCTAAATTAAAAAATATAACATCAAAAGAACAAAAGTAAAAGAAAACAAGACACAGAATTACAAAATCACCACCTTCATTTAACACAAATTAGAAAAAGGCAAATTTTCTAGTGTAATTTGTTTATGAAAATTTCTTGATATCCGATATCTCTATACAAATTTAACATTCTTATTTTATTCATTAAATTTGTTGTTTACAATTGAAGTTGTCCCTTAAAATTAACAACATGATTGAATTGAATAAGAGAAAAAAAAGAAGAAGAAGAGACGCTTCATCTTCTTCATCCGGTTGTATGCCTTTGAAGTTTACCTTGCCTCTGCACAGTTACAAAGGCTGAACTGAAAAGCGGGTTGTGATTTATATGATCAAGGAGAGTGGAGCAAAGGCAGATCTGGGAAGAAAACACGCAGCCGTTTTTCAGGCTAATATGGAGATAATTAAGATAAGTATCAATGTGGCTGCAGAGTGACTTGTGTTGATTCCATGCTTCAGAGGATTTCTATTCTCAGTACTGATTTTGAAAAACGAATTGAAGGCCCTTGATCAATTCAAGTAACGACTCGTACGTGGCAATTTTATACTGGTATGAATTGTTTATATTTGACATTAAGGATGACCATGTGCCAGTGGACAGCCAAGAGACCATATATGATTACATATACAAGTATACAACCAAACATCATTTTAATATGCTTTAACTTGGATTGTAAGTTATCAAACACAAAATGCCAAATCACATGATAAAGATTTTGCAGTTTTATGTTTCCAAATAAATTTAAGTATAATGTCCAGCGACTTTATGTTTCGTAAATAGAATAGATCAATTCTTTACTCCTTGCAGTCAATAATAACTTTTGTCGATTGTGTGTCGAATTCATGTGGAGAAAGCTGTTCTTGGCATTGATATGTACTGACAACATGCTATTCTCTGTAATTTAAAGCGAAGATGAAGGGTTTTTTTTTTTTCCTCTTATTCAATTAAATTCTATTGTAATTTAAAGGGACAGCTCCATTTGAATTAGGGAGTATATTTGTCAAAACAACAAATTTAATGCTAAAGTTTTAATATATTATTGGAATTATAGATGTCAAAATCCTTCACAAAGCGCAAGTGATTCTGGCTTCATGGACAAATTTTGTTAGGAATTCGATGTTGAGTTAAACTAACAAATGTGTGGGGATATTATATATATAAAACATTTGTTTTTGTCTTTACGAAAATTCTAAATATTTAACAATAATTTTTTTGGTTTATGAAGTTTGGCATTATCATCCTTATTTATTTACTTTTTAATACATGTGTCAAGTTGTATTGAACTCATATATTCATATAGCTGAAATATGCTAATTTTTTTTTTAATAACAAAATAAGCAGAATGGTTGTAGGGTAAATTGACTTTGCTAAATGTATGCGTTCACAATTTAACTAAACCGAGAGTGTTTAGATTGAATATTGAAGAAGCAATTCATTCTGGAGACATTGGTTCATTATCTTGCATTTAATTTGTTTGTTTTTGTACTTGAAAAGAGTAATTATTGTTGTCAAACTAATTTAATCAATGATGTTATTATTAACAACTCTAGAAAACAGGATGGACTTTCACGCAATTCATTCTGAATGAAAGGTTCATTATCTTGCATTTAATATGTTTGTTTCTATACTTAAAAATATTAGATATTGTTGTCAAACTAATTTCATATGATATTATTATTAAAGATTTTAAAATATCAGGATGGACAAAAAGTTTCAAAACGATGGGTGCTTTTGTGTCTTGTTCAAGGAAAGGCAGAGAAATTTGTATACTAGTTGCATTAATATATGACATAACTAATTAATTAATTAATTGGAAATTAAGGACAGTTGTTAGCCGTGAAAGGTGGGTGACTGAGAATTGAGATGGCCACGTGGCTAGGTGACATTTTGTGCTTAGCATTTCTTACCATAGGATTTGCCTCCCTCTTTCTTGAAACTATAATCTCTGGATTATTGAAGCACACGTCTGGTAATTACTTCTAAACCACTACCCCATTTCTAGGAGCAATAAATTTATCTCAAACAACAACGACTTGACTTGATTGTGTATATGATTAGGTAGATTCTCTTCAAATTGTATGAAAATTTTGGCTTGCTTCATTGTTATCCTCACATAATTATTTTTCGGTTTATGGACATCAAAGTTTGGTTGGCGTGCTATAAGTAGTACAATTACATATACAATGTTATGGTCTCGAAAATTTATCAGATAAATTTCAAACATAAAATATAATTCGTTAAAGCCGATTTATTTCACGAATGATGTATTTACATCATTACATGTTAAATATATAAAATTTGTAAATTCATCTAGTACAAAAATAATTACATTAAAATTAACTTATCTTTTACTGCTTAATTTAGTACTAAATAAATTTAAATTCATAAAGTATGCATGTAAACACTAATCGTGAAATATATTGATTGGTTATTACTATGTACTATAAATCGATAACACGCGCGTTGGTCAAATTCTATGAATATGTTTACATTTTTATCTGAATTAATAACATATATTTCAAATATGCAGTCTGAATCCTAACTGTCAAGTGACCACACACACACACACGCACACGCACACAAAAAAAGTGACCACAAGACAAAGTGCACTTGTCTGGTGCAATCTGACACCAAGTAGCAGTCCCACTGTTGTTATCTCATGTCTCGGCTCGCCCCAAGCCCCCAACCACTTAATCACGGGACCTCTGAGGCTCCGAGCCGCAATCTGTCTGATTGATGACTCGACCCGGTTCTAACAATATTTTTTTATTTTTAGAAATTTCAAAAATTAAATTATAAAAAATAGGAAAACTTATTTTTCATTTTAATCTTATAGATAAATCAAACTATGATTCAATTCGTTGGGTGTTTACATGAATCTACAAACGGTCCAGTCTCAACAGTTTTTGTTAGTTGCAGAATATATATTTTCACCACAAATAATCCAAATACTACGTAATCCAACTTATTAATTCAGTTCTAATAGAGACTGTGATTTGTGGCCACCACTGAAGAGGAGAGAGGCCAATACCAATATGACCGAATCAATAGAATTTTTCATATGATGCGGTAAATTTTAAAAAATATTGTTTCAATTTTATTGATAAATTATGTATTGATAAAATATATAATTAATCTTGTTTTCACAAATTAATTTTAAATTTCTAAAAATAAAATTTTGCAGTTTTAGTCCTATCCAGTGGGCCCAGCTACTTTTCAGGAATAGACAGACGGCAATGGTTTGGTACAATATAAAACAAAATTTACATAATATATATATATATATATATATAAAACAGAATTGCTTTGCGAGTACGCGTACCATATCAAAGGTACCTCCAAATTTTTTTTTTTTTTTTGTCATCAAGGTACCTCCAATTAATTTCGCTATATTGTGGTTAGGTACAAAAGAGACTATTTTGCGCAATAGATAATTTTTTTGCGTGCTTTGTTGAGAAGACTTGGTGAAGGTGAAATATATCATTATCATCATTATATATATATTTTTTATATGAGTTGTTACCGTAGGGAAAATTCAATCAGCACATGCATCTTACATCAATAGGGGAGATAATGCATTAGCCCACAAACTTGCTAATTTGGGTAGTCTCGCTAGCATAATTAAGCACAATTTATATTGGATACACTCTTTCCTTATTTTTTTTTCTTTTTTCTTTTTTGAGAACTTGACAGAAGCTTAAGCTGTCAAGGCTCTCTTTCCTTATTTTATGGAATGTAAGTATGTAACAATTGATGTACTCCTTTGTTGAATGAAAGCCTACGGGTATTTGAAACAAAAAAGAAAAGAAAAAGTGATAGATAAATCGAAAGGTATAAAATTTGTGATTTGGATACACTTAAGGGACATAATTAGAATTTTGAATTATGGAAGTCAAATACATATTGAGAAGTCAAATATACAAAATTTTCGTGCTGAGAATATAATTAATTTGCAGTATTTATAATATTTTACTCTAAATTATATAGAACATCATATATAAATACACAAAAAGAAAAGTGAAGATGAATTGACTGTATTCTTTGTTCTTCAATCTACCCTTGAATACACTACACAAAGATCATAAATAAAAATAAAAATAATGCATTATTAATTATATAAATAATACAGAACAATTGAATGATGATTTTCAAACGTATTGTTGTGTTGTTTGTAGAAAAATAACTAAATTAGCTTGTCCATTTAATTATTACACTTTGTTATTTTCTTGCATATGTGGCGTCCTTGTCCCAACTCCCCGGCATAAAATAATAAGCATTTCAGACAACTAAATTTTTGTTTATAAAAAAATTAACAAAATTGGAGATTTTTGTGCAAGCAAAGTGTTCAGAGAATTTTAAGAAAAGTAAAAACCCTGAGGACTAAACTTTCAATTATACAAAAAATAAAGAACCAATATGACATTTTATCCGAACATAAAAAGTCTCTCTGCTGGCTGTTGGAGAACTCTCCTCCAATCAGTGTTTTAAAATGCGGTTTTGTTCATGCGCGCGGAAGGCCATTGCATACCGCATATGCGGATTTTCATGCGGATTTTAAAATAAAAATTTACGTATATATATATATATAGAGTACGGCTAACGCGCTTCCTCTAGCATATGGGCCGAAATGCTTCCGGTGGAAATTTGAAATTTCAAAATCCAAAAAGTCGATCTGAACCGTTCATCTTCTTCTCCATATTAATATCTGCTTGGAGACCAAATTTTACATTTTTCTAAATTTTTTTACTATTTATTAAGCCATTTTGAAAATCGCTGATCCAACGGTGGCTTACCAAACAGTAAAAATCAGAAGCTATCGTTGGATCAGCGATTTTCAAAATGGCTTAATAAATAGTAAAAATTTTTAGAAAAATGTAAAATTTGGTCTCCAAGCAGATATTAATATGGAGAAGAAGATGAACGGTTTAGATCGACTTTTTGGATTTTGAAATTTCAAATTTTCACCGGAAGCATTTCGGCCCATATGCTAGAGGAAGCGCGTTAGCCGTACTCTATATATATATATATATATTCATATTCTTGAATTTATTTTCACATATTAACATAACCAACAATAATTTTTTGATTTTTTTAATATAAATTTTAATTAAAATACAATCAAATTATCAAAACCGCATGAAAAAACTGCATGACCGCATATTCATACCGCATGGCCGCATTTTTAATCCGCATGACCGCATATGCGGCCGCATAGAAAAACCGCATGAAAAAACTGCATGGACATTCTGAACACGGCTGCCGACCGCATACGCATATGCGGCCCATGCGACCGCATTTTAAAACACTGCCTCCAATTACATTTTCTTACCAGCACAGCTATATCTATACAGAAAGAGAAAAAAAAAATCAATAATAAAATACAAAACACCAATCAGCAAAGGAAGTAGTCTATTAGAGATAACAAAACCTCCTCCCCAGGCAACAAGTCTCTCTTCTCCTTCTTCTTCTCTCTCTCTTGATTCTACATGGAGAAACCAAGAAAAAGCTTCAAAGACCGCCTATCCAAATTCCTCCTTCGCTCAGCTTGCTCCAACACCACCACCTCCACCACACCATTTAAACGCCTCCAAAGAAACCCGCAACCCGACATTAAACCCAGCAAGCTTGAGCGACACCTCTCCTTCCCTGCCCATTCCGATCGACCCATCATACAAATCTCAATTGATTGCGCCGGCCGCCGCTCTGTCGATGCAGCTCTGCCAAGTGCAAAATGCAATAAGAAAAAAGAAAGGCGGTTAACTGAAACCGGGTTTTTATACGAGACAGGTGATGGTGAAGGTAGAAAATGCCCGCCTGCTTCGCCTTACTCTCCGTCAATCTGTGTGCAGAAGCATCAGTATCTCTCTAAATCTGAAAGGAAAGGCAAGGGAGTCACAAAGAATTTGTTTTACAAAGGTTACACCATTAGCAGTTCATCTTCAGTCGGGAGCGAAAATTACAACGAGCCGGAATTCTTCAGTAGTGATAGAGAGAAACAAGAATTGATTTCATCAAGGAGCTTTTCATTCTCTTCAGAATCATCAGAGTTTTACCGGCACAAACACAGTTTAACGAGGGAGAACAGATGTTATAAAAAAGGGATTGATGAGGAGGTGGCAGTGGAGGAGGAGAGCGGGTTTGCGGTGGTGAAGCGATCGATTGATCCTTACAAGGATTTCAGGAATTCAATGGTGGAGATGATTTTGGAGAGAAGGATCAAGGGCGCAGATGACATGAGAAGGCTGTTAGAATCATATCTCGAGTTGAATTCGCCGGAGCATCACCCGACGATTGTATCAGCTTTCGCCGATGTTTGGGATGCTATTTTTCCAAAATCATGATATAATTTTTGTTTGTTGTTTTTAATTTTTTAATTTTTCCAATTTTTCTGTTATGTGTAATTATAGGTAGCTAGTTATATTGAAACTTGTTGCTATGTTACTCTCTGTTTGTTCTCTGCTTATGTTTCTCAGTTGTTGTCAGTAATAGAATTCATGGAGAAATTAGAAATTGTTGGATAGACTAATTTTGTCTGTAAAGAAAATGAAATAAATTAATTTACTTCCAGCGATAGCTACTTGCCTTGTTTTTATTTACATTATTTTTCCTCTCTGCCTTTGCTTTTTTTATAAATATATAATTAGTGTCTTTTGTAAATAAAGCATGATAGTACCACATTACCAATACATTTGGAATTATTACAAAAGAAAATCATAGCGCTAATGGAGAAGTAGGCATAGTTGATTGTTTACCAGTAAACAGGGTCTAAAATTTCTTCATTAATTATCTTACCAGATAATTTACTTCTGTTTTTTTTTTTGGTCAATTTGGCACTTTTAGTCATCTGACCGCCAGGGATTACTTAAATTTTAATGCATAAAATAAAAACGAACATGGATTCAACCAAATTGCTCTTAGTCAAACATTCAATTATTTATGTAACCCAAAATCGCCGCGTTGCATCGGCCAGAAAAAAAAGAGTTAATTCAAGCCTTTCAAAATTTCTTTTGGATATTCCTCGTTGAACATATGTTATCATTTTTTCTTTCTGCGATTTCTACATTGGTACACCTTATTCTTGAAATTATGTAAAGTTAATTAATATTTATTCTTATCGTTGTTTGAATTAATTGCTTGCCCATGGAGTAACTTATTATTATTATTTTGCAATATCTTTTAGTTATTTTTTTTCATTTTCGTTGTGTTCATGTTCTTAACTTATTTATGATTTTTTCAATTTTCATTTCAGTTTTATAATTGTTTAATTTTAGGACTTCACCAATTTCCCTTTTTCCTATTTGCTATTTGCTTTCTATAACACATGTTTTCTCTTAAAACCTGAACCATTTCACGCATTACTATAACAAATGAGGGCTTTGATCCTCATTTTTTTTCTTAAAAAAAAAAAAAACCCCACTTATTTATGACCAAGTTGCAGTCACATAATTTTTCTATGTATTTTTGCGTTTACATTTTTGTTGAAGGTTACATTTAATGTAGGAAAGCAAAAGCGCAAGGAACCTACGTGTAGACTTCTATGAGATTGCAATAAAGAAAATTTTTGTCCAACGTGCTTGTTGTCTTGTTGTGCTAGAGATGTTATTTAATCCGGAGATTAATTTATTAATTATTTGGGAATCTTGGATTTGGTATTGCATTAAATTAGCTCCGTCCTTGATCTACTTAATTTGCATGAAGGGCACATAAATGACTCCAACTAAACATCTCCCATTGTGACAAATGAGGACATGTTCTGTTATTGGCTTTCATTTTATAAATTTTATAAATTGTAGGACAAAGGTAGATAAAGATGATGTAAATCACTCTAAAATTATATTTTTATTTTAACACAATTTGTTCAAGTGCGATGATACTAACCATGTCAACTTCATTAACTAGAGTATTAATTCATCTTTGCTCTAAGATGTCATACACTTTGTTATATCATTTTATTCATGACACTTATTCTTTAGTGTCTTTTTTCTTTCTTGGATATTGTATGTCAAAATTAAGAGCTAAATCGGAGCACGGATAAGAATTCTAACATGTGCTCCGATTTAGCTACTTCTACTTTTAATCTTCTTCTTCTTAAATTTTGCGTCAGGTGGAAGCAAAAACTAAATGATAATGTAGACACTAAATTAGCTAGTTCGATTCATTATTAATCCTAATTCACCTCTTGTATATATATTTTGTACTTTGAGGTTGATCTTTACTCATATCGAAATTTACTGATATGAACTCATATACTTATCACATTATAGATTTCTTCCTGATTAACCACTGAAGAACCTTTTTTCAAAATACATTTTTTTTTATTAATATACTCATAACTTGTCTCATATATCAATTTAATTCAAGAATCATTCTTTTATAACTTATTTTTTTGTACTTCTACCCTTCAATAAACTATTTACCTCTAAATACTCCATACATTATCTCTAAAATAAAAATTAAAAATATCCTAACTGTTTGCAACTTGTGATTTTTTTTTCATTTATTTTGTTTTTAAATTTATCCCTTACCTCAATACACGTCCAATTTATTCATAATCAAACCTATATTCATCTTCAATTTCAAACTCAGAGAAATTGGAGCTGCAACACGTACTTAGGGCATATTTGATGCACCAAGAATATATAGAGGTTATTCAAGAATATGGCTATTCAAAATAGTAATATGCAAAGAAACAACATTTTTAATATTTGAAATAGCTAGAACAGCTTCTATTGTCTATTCCTTATAAATGTTGGAATAGTTACTATTCAGAAATGTGAAGAGAGAGACAATTTTTTTTTTTTTCGGATTTTCACCAACACAGTCATGAATTGACAAAGTTCACACCACTTTTGTCATCTCTACGTCGTGACAATTCGTTTGAGACCCCACTTGTCTGTGTTTTCTCTTAATTACCACATTGTTAACATTGTTCTTTCACTATTATAACTATTCACTGTTCAAATGTACAATCCAAACAAGATTTTTAATAATCCGAATAGCATCATTTTCATAATAATATTAAAATCACTATTTTTTCTCTATTTTCATCTACTAATCTCAAATTTCACTATTGTAGCCATTCTATTAGCTCTCATCCAAACATATCTTAGTGACCAGGGGCGGATCCAACACTATACAGGGGGTAGCTGCCCCCTGGATTTTGAGTTTTAGTAGTGATCTGTAGGTATTGATCGACTTTGTCCTCCCTGGAATTTTTTTTGCCCTCCTCTGAATGTTTGGTTTATAATTCGGGTTAAATTTAGTGTTAAAATTAAAATAAATTTCTTGAATTATGATTGGTAATTAGAATTATAAGTTAAAGAATCATAAATTACAAGTCAGAGTATTGTAAATTTAAGTCAAAGCAATGTTTTTTTTTATCGAGTACCCAATTAGTTAATGAGTTTAAATTTGATTAGCTATTTAAACCCAATTTGATATTTTTTTGCCCCCCCGATAAAAATCCTGGATCCGTCTTTGTTAGTGACTAGTATAATTACATATTTTGACCATTAGTCCAATTAATTTTTTAACTCAAATATCTCAACTAAAATGTTTATTGCAATGTTATTATGATTGTGCAAGACAACTTACTAGATAGTTTGTTTGACTATATATTACATATGAAAAGAACAAAAAATGTTTGTAAGCTTAATCATATGGTTATAAAATTGATTTCTAAAAATGTTCAATCATCTAAAATATGAAAACTAATTGAATGATATTCTTAAAT
Organism: Carex rostrata; assembly: GCF_964058835.1. NCBI lineage: Eukaryota > Viridiplantae > Streptophyta > Magnoliopsida > Poales > Cyperaceae > Carex > Carex rostrata. Next base: position 5,520,429 of record NC_135947.1, on the reverse strand, counting down.
TAATAATATTGTACACTATTAGTAAAATTATTTTCTATTTTAGTTTGCAAAAAGATATATACGAGAACCAATAAGCAATTGAACATCACATTTGAGATTAATGGAAATTGCAATACCCATTTAATATGTATGGAGATAAGTATATAATAATTATGTAATATATAGATATAATAGTAAGTGCAATACGATATTTCATGAATCAATAGTAGTGACAGTGTTAAAATTGTAAATAGTTAGACATTTACATCGAGTCTTTGTTATACAACTCAGCGTATAAACTGGGAGATGACAAGCATTTTCTAGCGGACCTAATGAGGTCTTATTACCATCAATGCATTTAATTTTTTTTTTTTCTGCATCGTTTTGCCCTTTTTAAACAAGCACAAGCCGACAAACACAACTCGCCATAGTCCTTTGTCAGTACATAAAAAGCAAACCACAGATTCTGCCCTCGTAAACGCGTATTAATTATCTGTCATAATTAATGTACCTGTGTGAAGAAATTAATATCGCGAGTCATAATTTACGCCGCATGCAATTTATATCTGATATTTGTATTGACGGCTCATAATTAATGTTTTAAATATCGTAGTGCTGAGATTTTATTGAAATTATTAGAAGTCATGATGATTACATTGATAGCTATGTTACTAAAAGAAACTAAAATAATATTATTAAAATAAAAATCTTTGACATTTCTTTATAAATAAATTGTTGAGTATAAGATATGCTGGTGAATTGTTTACAATAATGAACGTAATGTAATGTGAATACTAAAAAAAAGAATCACCAAAAAAGTCCACCAAAAATAAATATAAAAAAATCAAATACTCTGAAGAACACATCTAAATTCATAATGTAGTGCATCTCTATAAGAGAGAAAATTTCATATAAAAATAATTTAAGATAAACACTTCACTTCAGCTACAAGGAAATCAGATGAAACATGAAAGGTTCAGATCTTAAATGGCAGAGACTCGCTACACAGAATACAGTCAATATACCAGACAATATTCTACAGGAGATGACAGCGTGCAAACCCATAAATGGGGCCATGTATGGGTTTGTTATCTCTATGCGGCGCAAATGATACCTCAATAAGACATGCATGTCAGTCTGACTATATATTAATCACGGGTTAAGTGCTTTAACCCATTGATTTGTTCAGAAATTAGAATTTAGAAGCATAAATCAGGATAAAAAAATGGATTACAAAAATCTCGTGCGTTGGTTGATGGAATACCCGGAGACATATGGATAGCTGATTACATATGCACATGGAGGTTTGGTGAAGGAATAAAGTCTATGAACTGCTGCTTTTTTTGGGGCCTGATACAGTGAAGTGTCCTCTTATTAGGTTAGAACCGTTACAAAATTAAAACCCTTAGTTTTTTAATATATTTTTTTGTTGAATATGCTTATATGCATGGATGGCATTTTAATTATGAAAAATATAATGACATAGACATAACATGACAACAAGACTTGTAATCATGCACCAAGTTCTAACAAAAGAAGAATATCTTATTATGTAAAAGTTACTAGGGACATAAATATAACAACAAAAATGTCAGTAATTAATATGCTGTTTTTCTATTTAGTTTGATGCCAGATGAAATAGAACAAAATCATTTAAAAATATTATTAAAACAGGATGCGAAGGGGATGTCAAGTGTCAACAGGGAATTAGAATTGGAATTGCCAATGTGGCAATGTGGACTTGAACGTTGGCATTGTCAAAAGTCCACTGAAGTTTTGAATTTTACTTTAATTTTGTAGCAAAAATTAGCTGGTGGTGTACTCAAATGTCCTTTATATATTTCAATATTTCTCATCACATTAATTACATATTTACATTTCTGTTTCCCAAAATTTAAGATTGAATTTTATATGTCATTCCATTGGAAAAATAAACTTTGCAATTTTATATATCTCCTAAAATATCAGGACATGATGTTCTTCATTGTTTTTTTTTGATAAAAGTGGGTGATATCCACCGATTCTCATTAAGAAAACAAAGTGTAACTGTGTTTGGTACCAAGAAAAAATCTGGTGCTTTTCTGTTTCTTGAATAGTAAGAAAAGAAATGTATGACGTACACAGTTTCTAAAGTATGTATTATTCATAGAAGTACAGTATATTTAAATGCTGCTGCTATTTGTAGTTCAGATCGAGGAGCACTTTAGTAAGCCAGGAGGCCCAAGTTATAAAAGTTCACTAAAATAGTCCAGAACAAATTAGTTACTGTTTCTTAAAAGATGTGGCCTAACCCAAAATTTAGCCCAAATATGGGCTTTATTGTCAGAATTGAATATACAGGATATACAACGCACTTGAAGCCTTGGACTTAATTAGTATCGTGCTTAGAGAAGTTTGTAATGGCTTTGCTTCTGCTGCGGAATCCATATCCTGGTAACATATTTCTGTTTTGATCCGGACGGTTCGATCAAAATCCGAACTAATTTAGACAAGATGGAATGTATGGGCCCCTTTAATATTTGTGTGAATTCTGATAATTTTTTTTTGGACTAAACATAAATATATGAGAGCCTTTTTTTTCGAATTTGTAAAATTCGTACTTCATCAAGATTGGTTTAATTTTAAGGTACATCTAGTAATTAATTATTGTCAATTTAATGTATGATTAAAATTATTAAATATTTTAATAAATGTTAATTAATACGTGCCTATGTGGACTGTTGAGTATACTTAATTAAATATCCGAAACTATTTACTTTATTGTGTGATCATTTATTAACTTTTTTTTATATATAATTTTAATTTGCATTTTATTTTCTAGTATTTGTCTTCATTTAAAAATTAAAATCCTTCTTTATATATTTTTATTTCTTAAGACGAAGCCCAAAAACATGTTATCATAATTGTAGAAGCCGATATAAATTACAATTTTAATTTTTGGATATAGATTAATTAGTAATTTTAAGTTTATTTAATTAGAAATATGTATAGAACTGTTATATTTGTTTGTAATTGATCTATAATTGATAATTATAAGGATTTTAAATTTGAATTGTAAACTCAAACTAATTAAAATTAAAATTAATTGCAAAATAGTGATAACATAAAATTTATTAATAAATAACTTTTAAAAATTATAATATGACAAAAAATGATCATATTTTACAATTCTAGAAATGATCCATACTGAGTGGGAGCACTTAGCTTTTAATAAAAGGAAAATTTAAAATAGTTTTTTTTTTAGGAAAAAATTTAAAATGGTTCAGAGTCACAGACGACAGATGTTTTCGGTGCTTTATTTTAATTGTACGTACGCTACTTGGACATATAGGTAAAAACATGGTATTTTTTTTTTATAAATTTTTTGAGATAATAATTGGGTGTTAAATCTATACAAGAGTACTGTTTAGGTTTTGAATGAAGAGTGAGTCTATGGTACTATGCATATCATGGGTTATTACCGTGCTACGGCTCTATATTCGAGTTTTAAAATTCTAACTGTCGATCCGAACCGTTCATCTTGTTCTCCATAATAATATGTGTTTGGAGACCAAATTTTACATTTTTTGAAATTTTTTTACTATTTTTTTAGATATTTAGAAAATCACTTGATCTGAAAATTCTGGACCATCCAAAAACAGTGATTTTCAATAAATCTAAAAAAATAGTAAAAAAATTTCAAAAAAATATAAAATTTGGTCTCCAAACACATATTAATATGAAGAACAAGATGAACGGTTCGGATCGACCGTTAGGATTTGAAAACTCGAATATAGAACCGTAGCACGGTAACAAATCGTAATATGCATAGTACCATATACTCACTCTTGAATGAAACCAATTCTACCAACTGTGCATACAAGTTTTCATCTGTGAAAGCAATTTTAAGTAATTTTGTTTAGACTCTTGCACCGTTGGATCAACAATTTTAAAAGTAGCTTAATAAATAGCAAATTTTTTTTGAAAAATATAAAATTTGGTCTCCAAACACATATTAATATGGAGAACAAGATGAACGGTTTGGATCGGTCATTTGAATTTTGAATCCGATGATTTATAATCCAATGCACAAAAATATCTATACATTGCAATATATGGTAGCCTTACTCTCTCTCTCTCTCTCTCTCTATATATATATATAGGTTAGCTACTCTACTTCCATAAACATATATATTTATCTTCGTGAGAATTTCGTTTTCGTACCAAACTATTATACTAATTATATTTATTTACATCAGACTCTCAACACAAAATCATCATTTATGTTAAATTTGAGGCTATTCAGTTTTTAATGATATTTATCTACGGGAAATATATTTCCTTATTTCTCCTACACCCAATTATACAGACAATAGAAATATAATTTCTTATTGTCCTTCTTTAATTGAGCAGAATGAAAATTGATATTTTTTTAAATGGATATATCTTTATGTTTGTTTCTATACAAATTCTCACGGCATAATAGAAAAGATCAATAATGGAAAAATCCACATGTCTTTATTTGTTTCTATATACACATTTCCAATTTTAATCAGTATCAATTGTAAGAAATAATTCTGATTACAATATCAATTGTAAGTTCAAGTCGGTAATTTAATCAGTGCAATGAAACTTGTAAGTTTAACTCAGTAATTTTTGAATTGGAGTTACATTTGATGAATTCTTCTTTTTATCTTTCTATTTGATGTTTTCTTCTTCCATTTTAATGTGCAACTTAATCACTACATAATTCACTGGGTACTTCTTCTACATGACAATCAAAGGTCTCTTCATTGTTGATTTTGAATCTCATGTAAATGAAGATGTCACTGATAGCAACATACAATCCAATATTGTTGAGCCATATATCTATCACAATTACTATAGAAGAAGATGAACCGAGTGAGGAAAATGAATTGACAACATAAATTAAACTAGAGAAGGAAGAAAATGAGAAAGATGAGCGGTACTTTTGCTTTATGAAAGTTCAACTTAGATTTTGTCATTTGTCTTTGCTTATTGTTCATTGGTCTCTTTTATTTTATTTTATTGATATTTTTTTGATAAAGAGAAAATTGATGCCCAGGAGTGTATACAAAAAATATAGTTTATCAGGAGGTCTTGAGCGAGGAATAAAGTATGAACCATATTAATTAATATTTATAATTTTATTACATGTTTTCAATTTAAGCAATTTATAATCTATTTTTCATATTTTATATGTTCATTTTCAGGAATGTTGGACTACATCGAAGAGGATCACACTGGCAATGATACTTCAAGATTTGTTTTTCATGTTATATTTGATCCCTTTTTTCATTTGTTATTGTTTCTTTTTACTATTATTTATTATTTGAATCTCCGTCTTTTTAATTTTTGTCCTTTATTTTCATTTAAATATATATTTTCTTAATTTTGTGTAAATGTCAAACAAAAAGGTCTTTTTATATTTTATTGAATCTTATAATGTCCCGTTGCAACGCACGGGCACGATACTAGTATATATATAGAGGTTGGCTAAGATCAAAGTGGTAGTTCCTGAGCTTTGGTGCTACCAATTCGTTTTTCAATTTTCAAAGTTCAAAACGTCGATCCGAACCGTTCAAGTTGTTCTCCATATTAAATTGTGCTTGGAGACCAAATTTTATATTTTTCTGAATTTTTTTACTATTTATTAAGCCACTTTGAAAATCGTTGATCCAACGGTGGCTTAACAAAACAATAAAATAAGAAGCCACCGTTGGATCAGCTGTTTTCAAAGTGGCTTAATAAATAGTAAAAAAATTCAGAAAAATGTAAAATTTGATCTCCTAGCACAATTTGATATGGAGAACAACTTGAACGGTTCGGATCGACGTTTTGAAATTTAAAAATTGAAAAACGAATTAATAGCACCAAAACTCAGGAACTATCACTTTATCTTAGCCAACCTCTATATATATATATATATATATATATATTTTTTTTTTTTTTTTTTCTGAACAGCTACAAGTTAAAATCTTTGATTCCTAAAGCAATCGCTTTGTTTTGTTTTGCTTTTTGAAGAATCAGGAAAAGCTTTTTACTACAAGTGGGTAGATTTCTAATATTTTTTTTTATTTCTTTTTTCAGAAGCTAGTTTACTTTGTAATTAACTAAGCGTAAATGGAGGTTTGATTCTCCTAATTTGGAAAGAGACGTCCATTATTTCATAATTTATACTGAATGCTATCTTGTTACCATAATCATATGCATGCTTAATCTTTCTTTTATTTGTCTCCTACTTGGGAGAAACGACTTTTCATTAATTAACATTTCAAACAAGCATCCAGTTGTATAATTCCACCAAAATATCATTGCAATATCAATTTTAACATTATTCTATATTATATTTATATTTTCTACTAAACTAAAAAAAATAGTTGACACTTTTATTTGTGCATGCCGCCTTGAAAAGTTAGCTTACCTATTGCAGCAGGAGGCAACAAGAATTTGACCGAACTATTTATTTATTTATTTATTTTATTCCAAAAGGCCACAAACACACATCAAGATAATCAAGTTTAAGTTTTGTAAATTGATACCAAACAATTATTTTTGTCAATTTGATGCATATATTATAGATTTATAGCTATTGGGGAATGAGCTGGCCGTCTCAAATTAATTTTGAATACATTATCCATGGAACAATCTTTCTCCAATTAGTACTGAACTTTTAAAACATATTGTTTTCTTGATGTCCTTTATTATTGATTCTATAACCACTTGACAAATTGGGAATAATAAGGCAAATTAATATAAGAGAGGATAAAAAAGAAAACGAGTTGAAAAAGTTGAAAGATCCTCATGCAAAAATTCCAGGGGAACAAGAAATGAATTATTGTTTATTCATGTGGCGTAAGGTCATGTTTGATTGCTGCTTAAATTATAAAAAGAATACTTACTCTTTCTTATTTTTTGTATTTATATTATATTTGATAAATTTAAGTCATGATTTAAATTAATTTGTCTAAAAGAGTAAGATGTTGAAGTTGAATATCTGTTTAATTATGAAATTGGACTCTACAAATAAAATAAGCCGAGATTTTTATTTTTACCCAAAAAAATAAATAATTTTATTATAAATAACCACGTTTTTCGAACAATTTTATTTCTACCCAAACCGCATATATTCTGTGCGGCCCGAATTAAAAATTAGGACCGTATAGAATATATGCGGCCCGAATTTTTATTTAAAAATTCAGACCGCATAGAATATTTGTGGTCCAAAATTTATTTATTTTTTGCTTTTTTCAAATGGCCTAGGCAATTTTTGAGAGATGATATCTCACGATCTGTTCAGAGATTTTAAATAAAACTTCATAGACTTATTATATGATGTCAAGACTATATGTAGGTCAATTTTCATGAATTTTGAAGATGTTTTCCTATGTTAACCAGAGATGCAAATTTGGACTCAGAAGCACTCCTTTAGCAGTTCGGGCAATTTTTGAGTGATGATATCTCACGATTTGTTTAGAGATTTTGGATGAAACTTCACAGTCTTGTTCTATGATGTCAATACTACATGTCGGTCAATTTTCATGAATTTTGAAGATGTTTTCCTATGTTAACCAAAGATGCAAAGTTGGACTCAGAAGCACTCCTTAAGCAACTCGGGCAATTTTTAAGAGATAATATCACACGATCTGTTCAGATATTTTAAATAAAATTTCACAGACTTGTTCTACGATGTCAAGAATACATGTCGGTCAATTTTCATGAATTTTGAAGATGTTTTCCTATGTTAACCAGAGATGCAAAGTTGGACTCAGAAGCACTCATTTAGCAGTTCGGGCAATTTTCCTATATGTAGTCTTGACATCGTAGAACAAGACTGTGAAGTTTCATTTAAAATCTCTTAACAGATCGTGAGATATTATCACTCAAAAATTGCTCGAACTGCTAAAGGAGTGCTTTTGAGTTCAACTTTGCATCACTGGTTAACATAGGAAAACATCTTCAAAATTCATGAAAATTGACCGACATGTAGTCTTGACATCATAGAACAAGACTGTGAAGTTTCATCCAAAATCTCTAAACAAATCGTGAGATATCATCACTCAAAAATTGCCCGAACTGCTAAAGGAGTGCTTCTGAGTCCAAATTTGCATCTCTGGTTAACATAGGAAAACATCTTCAAAATTCATGAAAATTGACCTACATATAGTCTTGACATCATAGAATAAGTCTATGAAGTTTTATTTAAAATCTCTGAACAGATCGTGAGATATCATCTCTCAAAATTTGCTCGAATTGCTAAAGAAGTGCTTCTGAGTCCAACTTTGCATCTCTGGTTAACATAGGAAAACATCTTCAAAATTCATGAAAATTGACCGACATGTAGTCTTGACATCGTAGAACAAGACTGTGAAGGTTCATCCAAAATCTCTAAACAGATCGTGAGATATCATCACTTAAAAATTGTCCGTACTGCTAAAGGAGTGCTTCTGAGTTCAAATTTGCATCGCTGGTTAACATAGGAAAACATCTTCAAAATTCATGAAAACTGACTGACATATATTCTTGACATCGTAGAACAAGACTGTGAAGTTTCATCCAAAATTTCTGAACAGATCGTGAGATATCATCACTCAAAATTTGCCCGTACTGCTAAAGGAGTGTTTCTGAGTTCAACTTTGCATCTCTAGTTAACATAGGAAAGCATATTCAAAATTCATGAAAATTGACCGACATGTAGTCTTGACATCGTAGAACAAGACTGTGAAGTTTCATCCAAAATATCTAAACAGATCGTGAGATATTATCACTAAAAAATTGCCTAGGCCATTTGAAAAAAGCAAAAAAAAAAAAAAAAAAATTCGGACCGCAAATATTATAGGCGGTCCGAATTTTTAAATCCACAAAAAAAAAAAATTCGGGCCGCATATATTCTATACGGTCCGAATTTTTAATTCCCGCACATAATATATGCGGTTTGGGTGGAAATAATTTTTTTCGAAAAACATGGTTATTTATAATAAAATTATTTATTTTTTGGATAAAAATAAAAATCTCGGTAAAATAAGTGTAGAATAAACTAATATGTCTAGAAAAGTGAAATAATTTAGTCCGAATAACTCACCTTTTACTTTTACTATTTCTGTTTTGCTCCTTATTTAATAGTATAAGTATGGAATACGTAATTTACTCAATCTCTTAGATAAATTGTGATAACATAATTGAATATATAATTCAATTCAATTCATTCAATTTTTTTTGGACAAAAGTGAGGGAGACCCACTAATTTTATATTGAAATCATGAAGTGATATCAACCATATGTTACCGTATAACAACCAATTCATTCAATTAAAATCAATATTTCTGGAATAAACTTAAAAAAAAAAAACATCTGTTATATATAACAGGGCACGTACGGATTAAAATATATATTAGTGGAATTTGCCGGAACAGATTTATGTCATGACACAACATTTCCTGTCATTACAATTAAAGTTAATATGTATTTATCTGCATGCTTTATTCACCGTTAAGGTGATATTCTTGTTCTATAATTTCTTTCGAGGAATATATATACATACAGAGAGATGGGCTATGGTGCATTGCAATGTATAGAGGGGTTTGTGCATTGGACCATAAATCTAAAATTCAAAATTCAAATGACCAATCCAAACCGTTCATCTTGTTCTCCATATTAATATGTGCTTGGAGACCAAATTTTACATTTTTCTGAATTTTTTTACTATTTATTAAGTATTTTACAAAATTGTTGATCCAACGGTGGCTTAACAAAACAGTAAAATCAGCAGCCACCGTTGGATCAACAATTTTGTAAAATACTTAATAAATAGTAAAAAAAATTACAAAAAATGTAAAATTTGGTCTCCAAGCACATATTAATATGGAGAACAAGATGAACGGTTTGGATCGGCCATTTGAATTTTGAATTTTAGATTTATGGTCCAATGCACAAACCCCTCCATGCATTGCAATGCACCATAGCCCATCTCTCTCTCTCTCTCTCTCTCTCTCTATATATATATATATATATATATGAGGAAGGTTCAAATGCCTCCATGTTTTGTGCCTTCACAATGCCTCCATTTTTTTAAAACTTTAATAACTCAAAATTTAAAACTTAAAAGTCAAAATAAAACCGTTAGATGTGATATATGTTATTTTTTCTATGAGCTTATAAAAATTTATGACATTTCAATTTTATTTTTATGTGAATTAATAGGTTCAAAAATCAACGTCTAGAAATCATCCACATTAGTGCTTTTTTTACAAGCTCTCGATGACAATCAAAATAAAATTGAAATGTCATAATTTTTACACGTGCATAGATAAAATGTTGTAGATCATTTTTATTTTGACTTTAAGTTTTAAATTTTGAATTATTAAAATTTTAAAAAATGGAGGCATTTGAACCCTCCTCTATAATATTTATGGTCAACTTATAAAATACCACTTATTGTTATGGATCGTTCATATTAATTAGTTATTATCCCTTGATGGTTCTAATTGAATGTTAAGATGTTATTATTCAAGAATTTATTTAATTAAGGTGATGATTTTAATGGACGAGTAGAGCTGACAAAATCTAATACAACCCGAACAATCGGTCTGATCCAATCTGAATGATTTAATTTGATTTTCTTTAAAATGATAAATTAATTCAAACTTGACTTAATCCAATTGGAATATGAAATATCTGAATTCCTTTTTAAAATATTTAGCATGACTAGCAAGAGTGTTTTAAGTAAAATTATTTACAATCACGTACATGCCATAAGAAAAAAAAAACAAAAATTATCCTACACTTTTTTTTGAATAAAAAGAGATCAAACTACTCAACTATTTAATATTCACAAATCACAAGTAGAGATGACAACGAGTTGGATCAAGCTCATGATCGGCTTGCCATAACTATTGAGTGAACTGAGTGAATTGAGATTAAGGACTCAAGTTAAAATCTTAGCTAGCTCATATCGTCATGAGCCAATTTAGAGCTGGACTGAGCTGGCTCGTTAGCTTGTTGTGTTGGATCATTAATCCAACATTGGTCTAATATGTAAAATAATTTTGCATTGTATATTGTCAATTTCATGCTCAATTAAAAGTGGTAATATGCGTTGTATAATTTATTGAGCATTAATGTGTCATATAGGGTGTGGATCTTTAATGTGTGAACTTAAGATATAATATTCAATTTAATGATGGGCTGTATTGAATAATTACAACATAAGTCAGACATGAATTTCTTGGGTTGTATATATATGATTTGGTTCCCATAATACAAGACTATCTGAAATCATTTCTCTTATCCCATTAAAGAGAATTACGAGAGACTTTGGAGAAAACAGTAACAAAGGGAACTCTCTAAAGAGCCTTGATACTCTGAAAGATCCGGATCAGTGGAGTTGCTCTCACGCCAAAAGAACTCATAGATTCAGGTATGCTTCCATTACTATACTCAACATAGATGGTCTTATTGGTCATGATATTCATTGGCCTCAACACGATGGACTTTATTAGACCACTATCATACAAATTTAGAAAATAAAATAATAAAGCTCATCAAACAAAACATAGTTTACATCATATATTAATTTCATAGCTTGACCACTCGTAAAGTAAAATAATTTTAACGGTTTAAATTCATTGTTTAAAATTAATTCAATAGATTTTAGAATTAAGTTTACAAAGAAACTTAGTGAACTCAGGAACATCCTAATTCTACTCTTCTAATAATTGTTATAGCATTCTTTTCAAAAGTGCCACCACCACTGGTTCAAGGTACCACGTCGGACACGTGATTTCTTTTTATTTTCTTTTTCTTTTTCTAAAACCAGCTCATGCATTTAGTAGCAAATTAGAATTATTGAATAAAAAAATCATTGAATATATTCATGATCAAATGCATACATCAATTATCGAATACATTCTTCTTTTGTAAACACTACTGGAATAATCGTTTTTTGCATGACTACAAAAATGGCTTGTTGCATGGCCTTAGGCATGCAACAAGCCCCGAAATGGCTTGTTACATGGCCTTAGGCATGCAAGTGTAACCATGCAAATACCCTCCATGCAACAAAGGCATTCCGACTAAAGTATGGTGGGAAATCTACATGGTGAGATTGTCATAGATGCTTATTGCCTCTAGATCACCCATTTCGTCGCGATAAGAAAACTTTTCAAAAAGGTATGCTAGATTTTGATCGGCCACCACGAAAAGTAACGGGAGAGGAGCGACTTGCAATGGTAAATAAACTAGGGAGGATGAAATGGGATAAACATACTGGCCCTGACCAGTTTCCAGGTTATGGTGTCATCCACTATTGGACAAAGAAGAATATTTTTTGGAGCTTGCCATATTGGAAAGACAATTTGTTGCAACACAACATTGACATGATGCATGTGGAAAAGAATTTCACGGAAAATTTGATTTACACAATTCTAGGCATGGGGACCAAAAACAAGGATAATGAAAAGGCACGGAAAGATTTGGCTCTTCTTTGCAATCGTTCCATTCAGAACCTAATAACTGACCCGAATCATTCCAGAAAGATGCAAAAACCAAAGGCTCCATTCACACTTCTCCACAAAATAAGAGGAAGGTTTTAATATGGCTCAAGAAGAATGTCAAGTTCCCCGATGGATACGCATCGAGTTGGTCAAGGTGTGTAAACCTCAAAACAAACACATTAACTGGGCTAAAAAGCCATGATTTGCATGTGTTCATGGAGCGACTTCTATCAATTAGAAAAAGATATTGTGGTCATAATGTGCAAAATGGAAAAGATATTCCCTCCAGCATTTTTCGATTCTATAGAGCATCTTGTGGTCCATGTCTGTGAAGAGGTTAGATTGGGTGGACCGGTAGGGGCTCGATGGATGTATGCATGTGAAAGGTGTGTGTTTTCTTAATCTCTTTCTTTGTGATTCACTTATTGCTTCCATATCTAAACACTTGTAATTGTTACAGACGAAAAAAAGAACAGAGGAAGAAAGTCACGAACAAGGCGCGTGTCGAGGGTTCAATTGTCGAGGCAACAATTGTTAAAGAAATTGGTTCATTTTTCCCTCGTTATTTTGCGAAGAATTCTAAAACTAAGCAACAAGGGGTTGGAACGAGTAGCCCTCCGTGGAGACGCCTATCGATATTTGATACCGCGTGACGTTTTTTCACACGGTCAGATAGAAGGACTCTCGATGAGAAGGAAATTAAAGCTACACACACATATGTCATCCTCAATTGTCCAAAGATAAAAAATAAATTTCTAGGATACAATCTTATGACATGTTTATTTCGATGATTTCAATAGTACCTATTCTAAACACAATCTTAATCTCTTATATTTTGACATGTTGATGTGATTTTTACTACACAAGTAATAAATCCTAATTTACGCTCAATTCGGTTGCAAGTGTACAACCTTGTCGAGTAGTACTTAGGGATCGTCTCCACAGGGACAAGTTGAAATATTAAACCTAACCTAACAATTTAATTTAGTAAAAAGAAAATAAGAAGGTTTTTGTTTGTTTAAAGGGTTGGTTTGATTGTGATTAAACTAAAGTCTTTAAAGCAAAATTAGGTTTTTAACAAGTATGAGAAATTAGGGTTTCTTAGGGTTCCTATCCACTAGTGTTATGACTAATTTGTTTATTAAATTTGATCTTTTAGTTATGAAGGCACAGTTGGGTGTTGTAGGTACAAATGGATATCTCTATATTAATACCATCTTTAAATTAGAATAAACGTCACCTCTCGGTACTTGGCTACCCTAATCTAAAGTCATTAAGTTCTTACTGTCCCAATAAATCTAGAAAACTATCTTTCACCTCTCGGTACTTGGCACAATTTTCTAAACTATTAGGTGAAGCCCGTATAAGACAAGCGTCACCTCTCGGTACCTAGCCTATCGAATACCCTATTCCTTATGGTCTGGACCTAATATTCAATTTCTCAATTGCAAATACCAAATCATAGGGTTTCATGTGATTTCGAGTAAGTCCTCACAATCAATTAAAATAAAGAATAGATCACAACAAAGAACAAGAATATATAAAATAAAACCAACTAAATCATAACAAAAGTTTCAAGTACAACCCTAATCAACCCTAGAAAAGCCATTAGTCAGCCATGACTAAGATACAAATCAAATCAAAAGAATAAAAGAGTTCCAAAGGAAAGAAAATAATAAAATCGATTGATCAATGATCTTTTATTCCTTCTTCTCTCTTCTAGCTTTTCCTTACTCTTCCTTGTTGAAACCCTTGAAATTCTGCCTAAAAATGTCCTCAATCTGTTCTACAGGTCCCTATTTATACCCAACTCAAAAACCTAGAAATAACCAACCAAAAATAGCAAATTCGGGCTCTGAACTGACCTAATTGCGGGCCGCAATACATTCATTGCGGGCCACAATACATTCATTGCGGGCCGCAGTGCATGGAGGAAGTTCACAGACTGCGCAGAAAAATCTGAAGAGTCATTGCGGGCCGCAATGGATTTGGTTGCGGGCCGCAATGGGTGTGCTGGAATGAAGATGCTGTGCTGGAGAAGTCATTGCGGGCCGCAATGGATGTGCAGAAATGCTCTGGCTTGCTTGGTTGCGGACCGCAATGGATCCATTCCGGGCCGCAATGAATGTTGGCAAAAGCCCCAATCTTCGTTCTAACTCACCCATTTTGCTTCGTTAAGCTCCAAACACTTGATACCTGTAGAACAAACATAACTAGGGCAGTAACTTGAACTTTTGGACATTTCTAACCTAATTAAACCTAATTTAATCAAAACTTGGCTTAATTTACATAACAAACCCTAGGTTTCAATAGATACAATTTCAGCTTATCACATGTTTGAATGTGTAGAGAGTTTGATGCATGCATGCTAAACTCTGGACAAGCCAGATCCGCACAACAATTGGACAAAGTTCGTGAAGATAGGTTCGCAGATTGGCTACGGAAGAAGGTATTATCCGATCATGATTGCGACCCCTACATCCGAAAGGCTGCACTCATGCCACAAAAACAAGTGAAATGCTACAGTGGGTACGACGTTAACGGCTTTCGATTTCACACGGAAGCATATGGGCAAAACAAGTCAACAAATAATAGCGGTGTTTGTATTAAAGGGGAGTGGGATGGAAATGACACACCACAAGACTACTATGGACTTCTTCAAGAGGTAATTGAGCTAGATTATGATGGATTCAACAAGGTCGTTCTTTTTAAGTGTAATTGGTTTGACATAACAAACGGTGTAAGGGTGGATAACCAACATGGAATTGTGGAGGTTAAACATGCTTCTCGTCTTAAAAATTATGAACCATTTATATTGGCACCTCAATCAATCCAAGCTTTCTACCTTCCTTACACATCGGATAAAGTTGAAAGACAGCAATGGTGGGTGGCAATGAAAACTAGTGCGAAGGGGAGGTTTCGTGCCAATGACGAAGTCAAAGCTAACCTAGAATTTTTCCAAGATGAAATGCCGGATCATGCAATCGAGGTTTCAAATGGTGAAGAATTTGATTGGGATGGTTTGACCCCTCATGAAGGTGAGTTCGAGATAGTAGACGATGCAATGTCGTAAGATGAGGATGAAGATGAGGAAGAGGTCAACCAAATTGAACTTTCAAGTGACGAAGAGTTAGACATGGACCAAGATGAGGATGAATTTGGTTTCTAGGCCCTCAATGCTTCCGATCAAGAGTTTTAATATTGGTGAATCAAAAGTTGTATGTGTGTTGACACATCTTTTGTACAATTATTTTTGTTCCTCCATTATTTTGGATGGTTTATTCTAAATGCAAGAATTTAAGTTATCAAAGTATTGAATTCTTATATACTGCTATTATTTGTGCTGTTGTGAATTTTAATTAAAAGCTTCATTGAAAAGGAGATATCAAATAAACAAAAATTTTAATTAAAAGTATTGAATTCTTATTTTGGATGAGGATGTTAAGTAGTTGCATGGATCTTTAATAAAATATAATATCTACTAAGTGGTTAAGTAGTTGCATGAGAAAGGAGTTGAGTTGTTGCATGGACCTTTAATTAAATATAATATTTACTAAGTTTTTAAGTAGTTGCATGGCCATGGAGTTGAGTTGTTGCATGGACCTTGAATTAATTATAATATCTGACTTTCAAAACTTATTTGCATGGCTGAATATTACACAGTTGCATGGTTGCACTTCACACAATTGCATGCGATACCTATTACATGGGGATTCACATGCAATAAGTTTAAAAAGTCAACAAACACCATTTCTTTTGCATAAGCCGTCTCTACCATGCTACAAATTGGTGCTGGGCATGCAAAAAAATGATTATTCTAGTAGTGAAACAATCATACTTTATTAATTTTAGAATAGGAATAGGATCAGAGTCCCTTGTCATATCTCCGATGCGGAAATTGAATCTTAAAACATGCAACTTCTTATATGAAAATAATATTTTAATCATTAAATTAGATGTGATTCTCACGAACAAACAATATATACGATTAATTTTTGAGCCGATAAGAATAAACAATTAACTTTTTTTTTTTTTTTGAAATAAACTGGGCAGAGGCTGCCAGGATTGCATTAAAGAGAAAATAAACATCCAGCAGAAATTACATTGTATACTTACCAGAACCCTTTCTTAGTGCCCACTCTCCTCTACTTTAGCCTAATGTAATTCAACACAACTATGAGGGTCCCGTAATTACTATCACCAGCCATACTATTCTAATAACAAGAATTAAATGCAAATAAATGCAAATAAATGAAAATAAAACTTTCAAACTGTCACAGCAGCTGTTCTTCTTCTTCCTATACTGCCCAGTTAGCTTCCCATAGAGTTGCCTCACGTATAGTGTGTTTGATGGTTTTTAAAAGAAAGAATATTTTCCTTAGGATATGATTTTTAACATCGTCTATCTTAACTTTGTTGATAAAATTTGAAACATACGGATATATATATAATAAGACATGGATATATAAGAACTATGTACTAGTACTTTTTATCGAAGAAGACATTTTTTTGATAACTTATCGTAGAAGACAATTGAGATATATAAAACTAGGTATATTTTTTCCATTATTCATTTAATTCAATGAGTGAGGTTATATGGTAGTATGCATAGCGCATAATGATACCAACTATGGATCAATATCACTTATTTTTAGATAGAGAGTTTTTTTTTTAAATATAAAAATTAGTATATTTACATATAGAGATTACATTGAACGTACATTCCAATTGACTATTTAGATTTTGAAAACAATATGTGTTATATGCATAGTACCATAGCCTCACTCTAATTTAATTATATAATGTCTATAGTTATGACGAGATTGATCATTATATACAACATTTCGTATAATATTGCTTAATTAGTAAATAAGACTAATTAATTAATTGTTAATGAATATGCTTAGTTTTATCAGTTGTAGATATGATAACTTATATTATTACAAGTATATTGATAGAACTAATTAATTGTTAATGAATATTGATTTGAAGATACTTCCATGCATATATATCGTATGGATTGACACTACTAGTTTCATATGCAACATAAAAGCTTCTGAAGTTATATGGAAGTAGGAGTGTCAAAATGATTTTTATTTTCTTTTTTATTCTCACTGGACAAAGCTAGCAGGCATGCATGGCTTACTGATCGCTTTCTCCCTTCCCTTCATCAGGGATGTATTTTATCACAAGCTACATAGAATAAACTTTACTATTATTTAAATTAATCTTTTTGAGCCCAACAATGATGTCTAAATAATCAAGTAGGAATCAGTACCTTTTTATATTTGGAATTGTAGTGACATTTCAAAGTAAACTTGTGGGGCCAATGGAACTGTAAAAAAATTTAACCCAACTTTTTCAACCGTATAATTACTAGATTTCTCTTAGAATGCTGACCAAATTATTTGTTTCAACAACTTGCATTAATAAAAATAAACAAATCAGTTATTGATCTAGAGACAAAAGACGAAAAACTACCATGACAGATTAGACTCATTTATTTTCAAAGTTTTGTACTTGTGCATTACTTTTATATGATTGATATTCATTCACTTTTAATTCTTATAATTTGAAAGTCTGGCTCCGTTTTTGCGTTTTTGCATGTGGATGAGCGGATCTTAGTAAAGGAAAAATTAATGGAGCTAAGTTTCTCCTATAAATTACAAAAAAATATATTTTTGTCTACTAAATTTTATGATTTTTGTATACAATAGTAGAATTTGGAAGACTAGACCTTTATTTTTTTCTCTTTCTATGTAAGAGGTCACATGTTTGAGAATTCTAAATGGAGGATCCTTTATAAGCAATTATAATTTGAAAGACTAGATCTCTATTTTTCTCTCAATAATTAATAAGAACACCGCTAATAAAAGCCCTGTAGTTTGATTGGCGTAATGCGAGCTGTGTGCATCCGCAAAGTGTTTAATTATGAGTTGAAATTAAATTAATTTGCTAAATTTTAACAAAAACTTGTAAAATGCTAAAGTTGAATTAGTCGACTGTTTGCAAATAACATATTTGTTAACAATATTGTGCTTTAATCTGATATATGAAGTGGTAGCTGCTACCAAAGTTTTAAAAAAAAAAACCCTGATATAGATATATATATAGATGGACTACGGTGAGTTGCGAAGTAAAGCGACTATTTTACTTTATGCTCATATTTTGCGATTTTAAAGTTCAAAACGTCGATCCGAACCATTCATCTTGTTCTCCATATTTAAATGTGCTTGGAGACCAAATTTTACATTTTTTGGATTTCTTTTTTACTATTTATTAAGCAATTTTGAAAGTCGTTGATCTAATGGTCCAAAAAAATTTACTGTTTTTTACTATTCACACAAAACAGCAATTTTCAAAAATGCTTAATAAATAGTAAAAAAATTCCAAAAAATGTAAAATTTGGTCTCCAAGCACATTTCAATATGGATTAAACATATAACAGTTCGGATCGGTCGTTTGGACTTTCAAAATAAAAATACGGCGTGAAGTAGAAACGCGTTTTACTTCGCAACTCACCGTAGCCCATCTCTCTCTCTCTCTCTCTCTCTGTATATATATATATATCTATAGTAAGGCTTGGGTGCTATGGATAGCATAGAGGGCTACGGTGCTACGGCTCAATATTCGAGTTTTCAAAATCCTAACGGTCAATCCGAACCGTTCATCTTGTTCTCCATATTAATATGTGTTTGGAGACCCAATTTTATATTTTTTGGAAATTTTTTACTATTTTTTAGCTAGGTAGAAAATCACTTGATCTAAAAAATTCTGCACCATTCAGATATTTGATTTTCTACCTATCTAAAAAAATAGTAAAAATTTTCCAAAATATATAAAATTTTGTCTCCAAACACATATTAATATGGAGAACAAGTTGAACGGTTCGGATCGACCATTAGGATTTTGAAAACTCGAATATTGAGCCATAGCACCGTAGCCCTCTATGCTATCCATAGCACCCAAGCCTTACTATAGATATATATATATACAGAGAGAGAGAGAGAGAGAGAGATGGGCTACGGTGAGTTGCGAAGTAAAGCGACTATTTTACTTCACGCTCATATTTTGTGTTTTTAAAGTTCAAAACATCGATCCGAACTATTCATCTTGTTCTCCATATTGAAATGTGCTTGGAGACCAAATTTTACATTTTTTGGAATTTTTTTACTATTTATTAAGCAATTTTGAAAGTCGCTGATCTGATGGTCCAGAAAATTTTACTGTTTTTCACTGTTCACAGCAAAACAGCAATTTTCAAAAATTCTTAATAAATAGTAAAAAATTTCCAAAAAATATAAAATTTGGTCTCCAAGCACATTTCAATATGGATTAAATATCTAACGGTTCAGATCAGTCGTTTGAACTTTCAAAATAAAAATACGGCGTGAAGTACTTCGCAACTCACTGTAGTCAACATAATAAAATTCGAATTGACCATATGTCAACTCAAGAAAATAAAAGTGTCAATCTCACTCGGGTGCTAAAAATATTAGAAAAGGATAAAATTAACTTGACATTACAAGTTCAACTTGTGTATATATTAACATATGTACTACCTAATTATTTATAAAAAAAAAGTAACTAATCAGAAAAGTTTAAAAAAAGAAACATATTTGTCAAATTAGAACAAGGAACTTATGTTAATTAATCATTTTACTAATTGAATTCACAAATGCATTGTTTCATATATACTCATAAAGCTTATGTAATGCTAAAATGGTTGCAATTTAATCAGTCTTATCCTTGGATCCGAACTAAAATCTATACACAATTATACACATGCATTATTAATTGTGTGATGCAACATTTTTGTTAGATGTCATAACAACTGAACTAGCTAGAGCATGCACACACGCGCTCACTAGCTAGTGAAAAGTCAAATTATAGTACTAGCACAAACGTATTATGAAATGAAAAATATATAGAGTGCTTCAAGACAGCTAGATACCTCATGATGGGCAAATAAATTAAAAACAGAAAGGATAAGAATTTATCAGCTTGCCCCAAATACTATATCTAAGTATATATAATTAGTCTTTGATCCAGTGACAAATACAATGTCTTTTGTATGAGAGATCGTCAATTCAAAACTCAGATAGATAATTATTTGTGGATATTAAATAGTTAAGTTACTTGATCTCTAATTTTTACTAAACAAAATCATCGTAGAGTAGCGACAGTACGTATTTTGCAATGTGCAGGTCGGTTTGTATTATACTTAAATATTTTCATTTTTAAAGTTGAAATATTCGATTCAAACTGTTCAATATGATATGAAAATGTATTTGGAGACCAAATTTTATTTTTTTTTCTAAAAAAAAAATACTATTTTTGTTTATAGATAGAAAATCACTATTTTCATATGATCTAGAATCTTTAAGCATGTAATCTAAATCATCAGATTAAAATCTTATACGAATCTTGAACAATCTTCTTAAAAGGTCATATTGCGTCATGCTCATTCAATCTGAATCGGACGGATGAGATTGCATGTCATAATTGCTCCTATGCTCTGCTGTCTTTTATTTTTTTGAAAGAGTTGACAGTGGCGCCTGTCAATTGCTCTGCCCTGCCATCAACAACTATAATAGTAGATTAGTATTACGTTCATATACTGTAACAGAAACATATTATAAGAAAAAAAATTCATAGAAAATAAATACTTTTATAAATAACAGACTAATAAAAAAATAATTATTCCACAATATCCATAAAGAATATTAAAATATGTTGAAACAAGGACATAAATATTATAAGAGAACAAATATGTTTAAAATTCATTATTTCATAAAAAAATAAGTTGATTTTGTATGGTATTTTCTATTACAATAAAATAATGCAATTTGTTATTTTACTATTTTATCAATTTAATATAGTCTTGTTGAATGAAAATTTGTGTAGTTTTCTTATTGCTATTATGTGGATCTGTAATTCTTATTGCTATTACGTGTGGATATATATATTCGTAAACGACATTTTTAAAATGGAAAGAAATCAGAATCAATAAAAAAAAATCAAGTATCTGACAATTAAATAAGTAGGATTTCGAAAAGTTTTTGAAAAAAAAATAGAAAATCATGACATCTATATGTGGCAAGTACATGTAACGAGTACGTGTCTAAATAAATTTAGACTTCTGCACGTAGAAGAACATAAAAAATGTATAAAATAAAAAAAAAGATAGGCTATTTGATTGGAGGGCTGATATTTAATATGAAATTTCATATTTTAATTACGGCCGTTGGCGAATCAGGACATCTACGTGCATAAAAGAATGAAGATACAAACCCATTGTAAGAGATCAAAGATGGAGTAAAACTTGATAAATTTCACATACGATTTGATGACAAATACTAATATACAATAAGTGTACCAAGTACATAATCATTAGATAGTGGTTTATTATAACATAAAATAAAAATAAAAATATTGATAGCTTTTTTTTTATTTTATTTCATACAGCACAAATATTATATACTTTTTCATTTTAATTCTATTATTTGTGTGTTGCATGAAATCAAATAACATTGTCAATATCTTTACTCTTACTCTAAAATGGGGACACCAGAAAAATAGATACTGCAATTTTTAAATGGACATTTTAAAGTTAAACCAATAAAAAATTGTGGATCAGCATTTCCAGCAGCGGAGCTAGCGTTTCAGTTTAGTGGGTTCATCTTTAAAGAAATTTAGGAAATTTGTTTTAAAAACATCCCAAAGCTTTTACTTCTAATTGCAATGTAATGAATTTGAGCAAGTTCAGTTGACCCCACTTCTGTAATACTATCTCTGCTGCTTCACATTTAATGAAAAAGTTATTCAGACGGGGAGATCGAGAGATATAATTTAAGCAATTATACTCTGTTTAATGCATGCTTACCTTAAGAATATGTTTTTTTGAAGGTTACCTTAAGAATATGTTAGCACGTAAAAAGAATTAGATACCGATTACCGAATACAATAAATTAAAAATTGTAAAACAAAGATTTATTGATTGATTCCCTGCGGCTAGAAATAGGTCTGAATGTAATTACATTTTGTGCCTTTCGTAAAGGCAAATTAAGGAATTGCAAACTTTTGTAATACGAGCAAGTTTCTAAGCATATCAACTACTACTTTTTGGCAAGTATGCAAAGATCCTCTGTGGCAAACCCAGATCACTCATTTGGTGTGGTGGTCACTGACAGACAGAATGAACAACCATATATAATGCACACAAAGTCAGATGCGGATCTACAATGATGATAAAGGGTCCTGATTTTTATTTTTTAAGTTAATATTATTAGTCCCCTCATAAATTAATATTATGTGATATTTATTTATCTAGCGCCCACAATCTCAATATTCTTGTTATGTTCGTCTAGCCTAAATTTTCTAGTTACGTCTTGCACAAAGATAATTTACTTGATTTATTTTTTTGAAAGCACCACACGAAACTGTACATAGACATAGGATTTAGTGAATCCTGATTCTTCTTTAGATGCTAAAATGGTGGATTAACGCGGGATTATATTTTAATCTCTCAATCTAAAAGTCTAGGTTGGCTAAATGATTAAAGAAAGGCAGCAGAAAGGATTAAATATCAAATACTAGTGCCTACTCCTAGGGAAGCTTTGGTGTAATAATTGGTAATTGAGTATTACTTTTCTATCCTTTTTAATTGCCGTGCTATTGTTCCAATCAGTTCGAGGAGCACAAGGAGGATATTAAGAGTTCAAACTTTATTAATTATATTTTTACTTTTTCAAATGAGTGCTTCTGTGCTTGCTTCGCTATAATTTATAATATTCTTGAAGAAAAGAACCTAATATAAAATGTTACTAGTGTAACTGTTAAAATAGTACTTGTAATTTCTCATATTTGTGTTTTTGTTGGATCACAAAAACTTTAGGGCAGCAAATTATAATTTTTTTTTTTGTTATTACTAATCTGCTCGAATATATTGTTGTTCCGGTTTTAACTTTTTTTTTCCCCAAACAAATATTCAATGTAGAAGTTAGGAAACAAAATATGTGATGTTAAACCTGCATTTAGATTCTAGGAAGCTGATATGAGTACCCGCACTTGCGTACCCGCACAGTACCCGCACCTAAACTGCTATAACTGCTTGTGGAGACCACAACCGTTTCAGATTTGTAACTTTTTTTTTAATATTAATAGTCAAATCTTGAAGTATGTAGTCCAAAGAACACAAATATTTATATCTATATAGTAAACAATGTAAACGATAAATTAATTATTTTTAAATAATTGTACCCGCACTTTTTTTTGAAATTTCTGACGTCGTACCCGCACCTAAACTGCCATAATTACTTGTGAGGACCGCAACCGTTTCAAATCTGTAACTTTTTTTTATAATATTAATAGTCAAATCTTGAAGTATGTAGTCCAAAGAACACAAATATTTATATCTATATAGTAAACAATGCAAATGATAAATTAATTATTTTTAAATAATCGTATCCGCACTTTTTTTTTGAAATTTCTGACATCGTACCCGCATTAGGAACCACTCAAATGGCATGGGGGAATCATAACTGCATGTGGGGACTGAAAGTATTAATATCTAAGTATTGAAAGTATTTATATCTATACTACGCTGTGCTTACAACAATCTCAAAAAGTGTTTATAACTATACAGTTATCATAAAATGAAAATTATTTATCTTGTATGCATAAATCATCTCAAAAGTACACATTTAGATCAATATCCATTCTGATATTGAACAATAAAATGAAAATTATTTATCAGTTCAACATTTTATATATTACAGATGGAAAGTATTAATATCTGTTATAAGTAATGTAGATATATATCCAATCAAGTATTAACATAAATGTAACAAAGTATTAATGCCTATAATGTCAAAAAGAGGTGGCGAGTAGAGGAAGGACGCAGGGGGCGCGCAGACGGAGGCTAGTGAGGTAGAGGTGATTCGGGTTGCAGAGGTCGTCGACACGATCTGAGAATTTTTTATTTTCTCTGCAAGCGGATCAGATTGGGAGCTGATATATATCGCTATTGGACGTGGGAGAAGAGAGAGGGAGTCTATTTTAGAAAGTCGTTAGTCAGGATGGTCAAATTAGAAGGTTGACTGAGTTGGAAAATATGCGGGTACGGTGCGGAGACGGAGGTGTGGGTACTAAAATGATTATTTTAGTTTCTATTTAATGTAGAAGATATTCTCTTTAAAAAGAGTTTGAGTGAGGATATGGTATACATAGTGCAGATTGATTCGTACTATGAATCAATATCTTTATTTTCAATGTTCAAACAGTCGATCTGAACCGTTTAACATGATCTTCATACTAAAATGTATTTGTTAATCAAAGTTTACATTTTTTAGATATTAGAAAAATAGTATAAAATTGTAAAAAAAATATATAAAATATAGTCTGAAATTATATTTTTATATAAAAATCACGTTGAATGTTTCAGATTATGAACCAATCCAACTTATGCATAGTATCATAACCTCACTCTTTTTCTTTTTCATTTTGAACTTAGCTTGTCAGATGTTATAAATTTATTTTATTGATTAAAATTATCAGTTCGTAATCACTAAGTAACCTTCAAAAGAAATTTTGGACCGACTTTGACCCTTTGCGATCATACCTTGTCCTTTTTTTTTCATTTTTTAAGTTAAGTTGTTTCATACCAAAAAGACCCAGCAAAATTGTTATTTCCTTTTTCTTACTTTAGAGCTTAGCATCTTTTATAATGCTAAAATTCAATGTTGCGCGTTTCCCTTTTGAAAAAAACTAATAAGCTTCGTATAAGACTGCATTAAAGATGATTAGGGAAAGAAAGAAGGGAAATTGGGTCATGATTATCATTACTTGTGTACTTTGTAGGGACGCTTTGAGTCACTTTATCTTTTTACTTTCACTTGACAATGATTATTTTGACAATCTTCACAATGTTTTTCAAAATATTCAAATAATTGACAATTAAAAAGAAAAATTATAGTTATGTTATTGTACATATTGATAATCTCATCATATGATGTGTATAATATAGATCAAATAATAATAATAATAATAATAATAATAATAATAATAATAATAATAATTTTTTTAAGATGTCAAAGTATTGCTAGTACCTTGAGCAGTGAGCACTGTCTATGTCTCTATGACATATTTATTCATACAACTTAAGCTGCCTTTATTAGATGAACAATGATTAGCATTTAACTTTTCATAGTTGATAGAGACCTAATGCCACTTTAATAGTTAAAATCAAACCCAACATCATCAATTAATATAAAATTTAATGTAGAAAATCTAGAGATTGGCTACTCTACTTCCATAAGCATATGAGGACATATGCTTATAAATTATTTTTGTTTTTTTTAATGTCTAAATGGTTGACTTGAAGCACTCAACATGTTCTCCATACTAGAATGTGCTTGGAGACCAAATTTTATATTTTTTGGAATTTTTTTACTATTTTTTCAGAATTTTTCAAAATAGTTATATAAAATATTAAAAATAATAATACAAAAATGTGAAAAACCCTGTTTTGAAAAATTCTAAAAAAAATAGTAAATTTTTTTCAAAAAATATGAAATTTGGTCTCCAAACACATATTAATATGAAGAACATGTTGAGCGCTTCAGATCAACCATTTGAATATTGAAAATGCAAAAATAACTTATAAGCATATATGCTCTCTTATGCTTATGGAAGTAGAGTAGCCAACCTCACAAATCTATACTTAATTTATGTGTTCTAACCAGCCTAACTTTTCTCCACATTATATTTGCCAGTTCCAGTAGTGACATATTTTAAAACCAATTACCAATGATATTAAAAGTATGAATCTATCTAATGCAATTAGATGGACAATTTATTTTATTTTTTTATTTTTTTTTTGGCTTAAAATTTTTGAACCTGCCAGTAACAGATCCCCTGATCCACTATGTCAAAAGCAGAGAACCACCCAACAATGAAAATATGGATGATTGAATTGAATATAAACAAAGCTATAACTAGAACCAGATTTAAAACTAAAACAGGATAATTGAAAAGATATCAACTTGCATGAAATACATGTCAACATAACAATAGTGTCTCGAACTTCCAATTGAGAATAACGTATGTGTTGTAACCACTGTAGAGTGTGGACCTGATCGATATTATATCAACCAACAAACCGTAAGTCCATACATAAGAGAGAGAAATTAATACTATATAAACAGGAAAAAAAAATATATTGAGTGCTTATGGCAAGAGAAAGGGAACTTGTTATAATTGGTTGAGCCAAGAACTACTTGTTGTGGAAAAGTGCACTAGCCATTCTTTCTGATATTGATGTCACTTAAATCCAACGGTATATTAGAAACACCAAAAAATATGGCGATTTGATATAAAATTTGAAAGATTTCATCAACAAACTAAAGTATAATTGGAACTAAATGTCAACGTAAATAATATTACATGTTCTCACAAAATGAAGCCATATATTTAAAGAACACAACTGGTGATGATATACAGGGCCTAAAAATTTCGCAAGTAAAAGAGGATAGAAGTGTGTCAGATTTTGGGCAATTTAAGTGTGTATCATCTTCAGCTTGATGCACAATAGCACATTTTGAATCAAAGGATGTTTGATTAATTGATGTTCTTTTTTTTGTAGCTTTCTTCTTGTTTTGGGGGACGGAGTGGAATTTACAAGCCATGAAACTGAACCGAGGACATATATTGATGGCACGTGCCGCTGTCCAATTCTGTATTTTGCAATTGATCTCTATTTTGTTTACTGTTTTTGTACTTATATATAATTTAGAGTATCATGAGTACTGTAAAATTGTCCTGCATTGTCAGCATGAAATTTTATAAGACTGACTTTCAATGTGTGTTTGACTCTCATAGTTTGAAAGTCTGACTTCGCCTCTGTTGCCGTGCATTCCTGATTGGTACATACACAAACAGGAACCCTGTAAATGACCTTCCTGAAGCCCTCTTCTCCTATGCAAATTACTGGTAAGGCCTAAATAGATCCGGGTATCTTTTGACTGATTCCCTATAATAGAAACTGTTACAATTCGCTGATGGACGGGTCCCATTGACTTAATTATAGCAGGGTCTTTTTTCAGGGAATCTGGAATGTGTAACAGAGGCTTTGATTTCAGCCTAGGCAAAAATGCTGTTGTAGATAATACTTTAATATTAATTTTGTGTTGTTATTTTTTCCATGAATTTTTTACAGCTATCTTCAGAGAGAAGTATATTTACATTTCCCGAAACAATTGGACAATATTGTGATCGATATATTGTCATATTTGGCTTCTTATTTTTGTGTGGTTACTTCATAATTAATTTATAATTGGAGTTATTACAAGTCAACAAGAGAATGTTTCATTAAGTGTTTTCTACATCTGATTTTCTGATTGGCTTACGAGGGAATCACTGATCAGCATGGAGGCCATACTAGATTCTGATAGAGGTGTGTGAGATTTTTAGTTCACCACTGTTAACCATTTTCCTTGTATATAAATATAGATGATATATAAAATTGAAAACATGATAACGATCGCTGCATGGTTCCTATGAGGTCATATATTGGTCAGAAAAACAAAAACTACCATGTAGGCTTTGTGCTCATGAGATGATAGATGGGATGCATATATGTCTTACCTGCTTGTTTTTCAATCTGTTAATCTAATTTATAAACAAAGTTTGTGTTGACTTTATTTGAAATTTTGCTATATTAGTAATTTCTCATGATAAGCTATATATCTGAAATAATGGACAATAGTTGCTTTGAATATATATATATATATTTTTTTTCTGTATAATGAATAAAATATGGTTCTGAAGGTACCTCCTAGAAAGTGCCCATTAATTCATTGCTACTTTTCAGTGTCTGTCTAATCTGATAAAAATTAATTTGGGTTAAACATAGGGTTTTTTTTGTCTACTTTATTGAATACAATACTTTTATTCGATGCACCAACCACTTCTGAGTTCTGAATTCTGAATTTTTTGATTAGGCGTAATTGATCAGCTGGCCTGGCTATCATTCTTACAATTTAAATTAAAAAATAAAACCTGGCAAGTACTGAAGTACCAGCAAAACAATAAATGATGACTATAGATACCAGTGACAGAATGACAGTTGACCTGTCAAAAAAGGTTGATTTTGTGATCCAAGGAAGGTGCACGTATACATGCCTGGATGGTTGGATATTGTACATTGATTGTCATTGTTGTAATAACTGCGAATGATATCTATGCACGTGAGCCATCCGATTAAAATCAAGCTGCTTAGAGAATCGCATGTATCAGATAATGACATCTCCTAGAAATTGCCATCAGCCGATGTAGATTCTATGCTACAATAAATATTAGCTCTAATTCATGATTAAGTCATTGTAGAGTGTGGATACGGTACAATTAATGCATAGCGCTATGCTGATTCATATTATGAATTAATATTTTTATTTTCAAAATAAAAATAATTGTCTCAACCGTTCAATCTGATCTTCATAAAGATTTACTTGTAAATTGCAAAATAGTAAAAATAAATTTCAGAAATATAAAACTTAATCGAGAAATACATTTTTATATGGAGAACATATTGAATTGTTCAAATCAATTATCGTAACTTTAAAAATAAAACACATTGATCCGTACCATTCATGCTATGCATTGTACCGCCGCCCCACTCGTCATTGTAATTCTTATTATGTAATCTTCACTCTTCAGTATTACTTATACCCTGTAAATAAAACAGTGACAACTTTTGATTGGTGCTTGACTGCTTGGTGCACAGAAGCAGTAACAGCTAAGATCGGTGCTCGCCTATACTTGGTGCGCCTGGTGCATGTTAAACACCTAATCAACAGTTCAAAAGAAACTAGGTCAAAAGGTCAACACGGAAATAGACATGTCGGTAATAAACAGAGGACATGATTGTTTTTTTTTTTTAAAGTTTGGTAGTAGCTATCAAAATTGAATTAATAAATGTATTTATAACCACAGAGATTTACTATAAAATTACATTAGAATCTCAAAAAAAATTATCCCAGAAGACATAATTGTTAAGTACAACTATAGAGTGAGAAAAATGAAGGTTGGTCCATAAACAGCAAAAAATTATGAAAATTTTCATATTAATTAATCCCAGTAACTCAAGTAAAGTATTGTCAAAATTATAAAAAAAAATATATACACATAGACTGGGGCCTTTTTTTGGTGCAATTTTTAAAATGAATTTACAATCTCATTATTTCTATGTCAACAGTGAGTGTATGATATATATCGAGCATTCGAGCATGATGCTTTAATTTGGAATTTCAATTGTAATTTTCATTTTTCTTTAAAGGAGATGAGGACTGAACCTTATAAATAATATGCGCAACCAACAGGCTAGTTGTGCATATATAATCTGTATAACTTAATCAGTCTGCGAGATATTGATCTAATTAGATTTCAAACTTTTTGGGTTCAAAATTTAATGCTCGTTTGAGGAGTGAGCTGAGAGACTTCAATTCTCACATTATACTAAAAAAAAAAAAAAAAAATCTAAATTAAGGGTCAAGCCACTTAATTGGATTGTTAACAATTTTGTGGCGACAAGAAGGTAGGGGTGCAAACGGATCGGATAGTGGTAAAACCGTATTTGTTTTTAATTTTCAGATACGGATACGGATCGGATATTAGATGGATACTTACGGATACGGATCGGATAGCGGATATCCGTAGATATACACATAAATATTTTCATAATTTATAATAAACTATATGGTATATATCTACTATTCGAATACGGATATCCGTATCCGTATCCGCACGGATATTCGGATATCGGATATCCGTATCTAATTTTCAGATATGGATGCGGATACGATCGAATAATATCCAACCCGTTTACATCCCTACAAAAAGGTCACTCGTAATATCCCAAATAAAAAAACCTTCACTTTGTGGCCTAAATTTGTTATGGATTAATGATTATACTTTTATTATCAGTACAGTGATGAAATTTAATCCGCCTTAAAGAGACCCACACGGTTATTGAGGTTAAGCATTAATTAAGCCATGCCAGTAGCAACTAATGCGAACGAATAATTAAGTCATAACAACTTTTTTTTTTGTCTGTTTTTTTCTTTTCAATTTGGTAACTCTAAAACGTGAGAAATATTTAGGCACGTGAACTCAAGTTTCATTATATTATATTAAACAAAATGGAATGTCTTTTATTGTCATCCTTCAAACCGTGTTCCAATCTCTGTCTTTTTATGACCATATTAAACAAATGCCATTTATGTCCTTCTGTCTTTTCCTATTTAGCAATATTCTCTCATCACTCTTAATTTTTTTTTTCTGATACTTTTTTACCATATTTTGTGTCTCATTAATTATATATAAACACCATCACACTATGCTAGTATGAAAATCCCTCAATGAAGTCAAAACACATATAACAATGTAAATTTAAACAAATATGTATGATATTAGATATAAATACAATGAAACTAATTGGAAGCACCTAGATATATAAGTTTAATTAGATACATGAAATTAGATCATAACCATTACTTAATCTAGTGGCAAAGACAATGCTCTCTGTGTAAGAGGTCGCAGGTTCGAAATCCAAAAGGGACAATTTCTTGTGTACGCAATAATTAGTAATTAATCTTGGTTATGAATGTATTCTAAATTATTCTTACAATTTATAGAACCCATCAATATTTAAATTATACATTATGTTCATAATTTTTATTTTGAATCCTTGTAAATGACCTATTTTATCTGCATTTCGTAAAAATAATATTTTTTTTCTAAATTAGTAAATAGCTTTCTACTTTATGAATAGTGCAATTATCTTCCAAAACGAAATGAAAGCAGGGAACTTATCATTTTTTTTTTTTAAGGAAAATATGGGTCTGACCCGTATTTTAGCAGGGCACTTATCTTAGAGAACTATTTTCTTTTTTTTTTAAAAGAAAAAATCTGTGTGCTTTCATGTAAACTTAATTTGGTGTTACATTTAATTCAATGCACGTTCTAATTAGGTCAAATACTAAAGACAATTAAGGGGAGCAGGCTAGGTCTGAACCTAATTTAAAACTTTAAACATGTTCCCCTAAATTAAGCCAAAAAATAAATGGTTGGAATGTTCACCAGATCTAATATTGGTCCAACGTGCATTGGACCCGAAATTGTCCGAGAGATGGACATTTGGTGGTTAATTGGCACATGCGGTTTTTTTTTTTTTGGAAATGTTCCTTTTGTGCCCTTTCTGTTTTGCAATTCAGATCAGATAATCGTATCTGACAATATCAAGTTAGATTCGAACCGTTCAATGTAAATTTATGCGAAAAGTGAGTTTCTTATATTTTAAATTGGTTTGAATTTTTTATTGCTCGACTGAAACATGATTCTATTTCCTATAGTACTGCTCCAACGAGCACTTGTTAATATAAAATTCTTCAACCATCTGATCTCTCTGTTTGTGTATTAGTTTCATCTTAACTGTTATGTTAACATGGCAGGTCGGGATTGGGAATGATCTGAAAAGCATCAGACCAAATTCGGAGAGCTATCTGATTAGCATTTAGATTCGTGCTGACAACTCTAAGTTTGTGCAAATTAAATTTGTATAATATCGGACCGAATTTTGTTCAGATGCCCATCGGATTATTGGCCCACTCCTTAATTGGCATGCTTAGTTAATGTATAAGTATGATTAAGCGACTGTATATATACTCATAATTTGATAATATATATTTTTTTTATAAAGAAAAGCACAGCGTTGATGACATTCACAAATCATCTTAAGGAAAAAGTACATCTTGACAAGGAGATTAGCCGTGCTATATAGCTATAACTAGCTATGATTGGACTATGAGATTCTTTCCTCGCGTAATTCTAGGAAAAAGATTTTTCAAATCATAAATATAGCCTCGTTGTATAAATCGTTTTGATCGACCCCAATTGCACAGATTCATGTCAATTCTTCTTGATTTGTGACATTCTCATTTTATTTTGTTACTTGAATACAGCACCTAAAAACTAGATCTAAGTAGATTGTAGCCTAAGCCCAGCGAATTTGATTTGTCAATGACGTCAATTTATTTCGTCTGCTACTGATCTCGGCTTGCGTTATATATAGGCGTTTAAATATTACAAAACATCCGCACAATATATATCTCACATTGCTTACAAGTTACAATTGATAAGAATAAATATTTTTTCATTTAAAAAATTCCGAACTGGCTACCAACTTTAAGCGGAAACCGAGAAAGAGTTTTTTACTTGAATTTCCTTTTTCAAAAATTTGACACCGATATATATATATATATATATTTTTTTTTTGTTCACATGCAATTATAAGGAATATATGAATGCATGTGATTGTAAGTGATATCTAGATATTACATTAACGTCGCTACCTATCAACTATTGAACTACTGCAGCTGTAAAAATGACAAAAAGTAGTTTGGGTGCTTAAAAAGAATCCTATGACACATGTGGTCAGATATTTATGAATAAACTATCTAAAATGATCTTTTTAATGACAACAGAAATAATTTGGAATCTTATTAAAAGAACTGATATTGATCTTGAAATGCAAGCGATCTCAATTTTTCTTTTCTTTTGGATATTACACCAGTTGAATTTCCACCAAATTCTACCTCTCTGCCGGTAATCAACATTACTATTCAGTGTTCACTATTGTATTGCCGCGCTACTTTTACTAAAATGAATTTTCTATGAAGTTTACGGCTATTATTCACCCTTCACATTAAACCAAACACTTTATATTTTGGTCAATAAAGGTACGATTAAAATTTGATGCCATCATGCCTTTCCTCCTAGGATTTCTGTAATTCAAATTGTACTTTAATTCCAAAGATAATATTGTACACATTAATTATATTGGAATATTCTTTAGTAGAGCTTGCAATTCACTGCTTTACCCCATAAGCAGTTGGCTTTTTCTTTAGCTATAACGAGTGCGACAAATTTTAACATTTTAAAATGATTACATAAATAATTATCAATCCATCAAGAATTAACTTTCAAAATGAAGAATAAGGTATCGCTATCTAAACCTGAAATTATATGTGCATAATATATAATTTGGAGATTCTCTATAGACAGCAGATAAATTGAAAATGCTGTTTTGCTGTTCTGTATGGTATCTTATTAGTGTTGTTAGGGGTGGCAAAAAACCTTGTAGCTCGTGGCTCGATTGTGCATGATTTGTACCTAACTCGCTCGCTAACAACTCGTTAGTTGCTGGATCGAGCTGTTAATGAGTTATATTGTTATTATCTCGGCTTAAAATTAACGAGTTCAAGCTGGAACCTAGCTTGCTCGCTAGCTAGCTCGGCCATGCATTAATTTGTAAATTTGTATGAATTTGTGTGCATTTTCTACTGTCTAGCTCGGTCCATCTCGATTCAGCTCGATTCAAAAAGTTTTTAGAATTCATTTTCTTCTTAAAACAAAATCTAGGCAGACCCAGTGAGCCAGCTTGGGCTGGCTTGTCACGATTTCAAGCTGAGGTTTTAGCTCGGATGCCCTAGGTTCAACTTGTTGGATTTATTGCCAACCTCGTTGGATTTAATGCCAACATTGAGCATATATGTAATCTAATTATGAATTGTTTACTGTCATATATGATTGTCAATTAAAGTGATCAAATAAGGTAATAGATAATTAATATATTAATTAGGATGTGGTCCATAAATGTGTAGAATAATTTAGGCAAAGATCAAATTATTAATGGACTGATTTAGAAATTTACATTCATAAAAGTACATTTTCAGAGGTCAGAAATATGCATTTATGGAGGATTGTGCTGTTTGCATGGATATCGATGCATTCGCACAACTTTTGATGCACAACACAAAATACCTTTTTCAATTTGGCATATAACCATAAAGGTTATTATATATAAGGATTGGTCCCCAAAACACAAGCTAACCAAGAAAAGCACAGAAACTGAACATATGTTTTTCTCTTAAGAAAAATACAGTTTCTGTGTACCTTATCTTCTTTTTCCACCATCAAAGAATAGAGAAGAGAAATCCATTAGAAAATAAGGAGATGATTTCTCAAGAGCCACACCTTACTATCTTGGAAGACTTATTCCTCGAACAGATGACAAAAGACGAAAATGACTTATTGCTATTGAAGACTTGTCTCGTGCTCACGGAGACGGCTTGCTCTACTATGACTTTGGTTATTCCATGGCAAACGATATGGAATCAGGTATTATGTTCCGCACTTATAATTTATGTTTTGGGTCTCTTTGGCATATGATGGTCCTTAGGTTAAGGTGGGGAACTATTTCTCCTTTCCCGAAGTGTAAGCGTTTGACTCCTAAATGAGATGTAATTATTTGATCTCTAGATAAGACATAATTGTTTGGCCTTTATGATTCTCCAACACAGCTCGCTCGGCTATAGCTCAGTCTAGAATTAACAAACTGAGTTAGGACCTAGCTCGAACCAAATCAGCTCATTGCCACTCCATTTTCATCATTCTTGTGCTGTGTTACATCTATTTGTATATAGTTAGGTTTAGTGACAATATGTAAGGTAACAATCTCTTTATCACTCCTAAATATACGCATCTTTTCATATATCACTGCCACGTATAGCTTGATATATAGATCTAAGAATCTCATGTGCGCCTTGCCTACTGTCATGTATCTTGTTATGTAATAGCTATGTGTTCTTAAAAATCTTTTAAAGCAACTTTTAAAACACTTTGGACCCCCCCTCTCTCGCAATTACACGGGTCAGTGCCAAAAGTCACTATAAATGCACCACCATCTTAGCCCTATATCTCTGTGCTCTATCCTCCACCTCTCTTTCTCTCTCTATATATCTCACAACCCTGCCCCAACTTTCATTGTACATGCATGTGCATGCTATTTCTTGACATGCAACCCATGGATCCTAGGAGAGAATATGAAGGCAAAAGAATCCATGACCCACTTTTCTTGAAAGAATACCCCCAAACAAGTGAGAATCTCAGCATGTCAGTACCATCCACCGCTACAAGAAGTAGCCCGAAACGATGCATCACAGTGCCGGGACCTATTGTAGTAGGAGCGGGACCATCAGGTCTGGCAGTTGCTGCTTGCTTGAAAGAAAAGGGCATCCCTAGCTTAATTCTCGAGCGATCAGATTGTATAGCTTCTCTATGGCAACATAAAACATACGATAGGCTTAGTCTCCATCTCCCGAAGAAATTTTGTGAACTCCCTCTCATGCCTTTCCCATTTGACTTCCCGCCTTATCCATCAAAAAAGCAGTTTATTCTGTACCTTGAGGCCTATGCAAAACAATTTGGTATAAATCCTTTGTTTAACCGATCAGTATCTAGTGCAGAGTATGAGAAAACCATAGGTCTGTGGAGAGTGCATACGATTGGGCCTAAAAATGAGGAAGTAGAATATATATGCCGGTGGTTAATTGTTGCAACTGGGGAGAATGCAGAGATAGTGACACCGGAGATCGAGGGGTTGACGGGCTTTTCTGGGCCGGTGGTGCATACAAGTATGTATAAGAGCGGTCAATATTTCGGAGGAAAGAGAGTTCTTGTGGTTGGAAGTGGCAACTCTGGCATGGAGGTTTGTTTAGACTTGTGCAATCACAATGCGCACCCACATATTGTCGTCAGAGATACGGTGCGTCCTTCTTACAAATTAAGTTTCAGTTCATTATATATCATTTAATTTATATTATTTTACTAAATAAAAGTCATGCTCAATTTAGTGTTAGTGTTAGTGTCAGCGTTTTGAACTTAGGTGGTCTCTTTTGCTACTTTTGGATGGTAATGAAAGCCTATTGACCAGCCTTTAGTGGTCTACACCGAAAGTCAGGGATTAAAAGAGTGACTAGGGTTTTACATGCATTCCCATCCTGTGAACATATATTAAATAAGCACAAATTAATAATGTTCATTCAATGACCAAGCAACATTCACGCCTAGAAAGAAAGATTCTGTGGAGATGGATTGAGAAAGTACTGGTCTAAATAATTTATTAAATACAAATGAACTAAATTTGTTTATTCCTGCACCTAAGATTTTAGAGCAATTGCTTGGTTTATTTTAAACCAAATTCAGAGGCTCAAAATTCATTTTCCACTAAGTCTCTAAAATTAAAATATTGTTCCTATTAATGATATTTACACTGGTGATTTTATAGGGGACCGATTTAAATTTCTATTTTAATAGGTATAGGTTAAATCCCATTCCTCTGTTTTTCTCCCTTTCATAACCAACCATCATGTATTTTCCTTTACCAGAGTTGTAACATTAGTTACCTTAAAAAGCCAGTGCAAAATAATTCACAGTAGTTCTATGCTTTGAATTTGAAATATACACATCAACTGTGGGGCCCAAACACCACAATTGAAGCACAGTCTATCATGTCATTAATTAATGTACATGAAGTTCCATAAGAACCTTGCTTTGTGCTAAGATATTGTACCTTTTTGTCACTCTTATTCAAAGTTTAATGCAAAGCATGATTATAAAATCATGAGAGGATATAAGAGAATAATTAGGCTTTGTTCCAACAAAAGATAGAAGCTGCCGCCGCACAAAAGTAGTGGCCTGTATTAACATGCAAAAAGCAAATCTTAGTTGGAGCATTATTTTGGGCCTAATTTCTGTACCAGTTTCAAAGAACATCTCTCTACCAATCATCAGCCCACATGTATCCTTATTTCTTTCCTATTTAATTTTCAAGTGCTTTTACGTCCTAACCCTTTCCGATTTAGTAACAGCCGGTAGAGACACAGAAAAAAGGTTGTAAAAAGTTGATGGCCTGAAAGAATCAATAAATTCCCATTTGGTATTGGATAACATTTCAAATGTTTACTTTAGTAATTACATATTCCAGCATGAAAGTAAATATTTTTTTAGGAAAATATTATGAACCTGACAAATATCTTTTCCTCCATCATGCATATAATATCTAATGAATAAACAAAATGGAAGACATTTTGCTGATTGGTACCATCTTACATATGCCAGGTACACGTACTTCCTAGGGAAATGCTAGGTCAATCTACCTTTGGGCTCTCTATGTGGCTTCTAAAATGGTTCCCCGTTAGGTGGGTCGATCGCTTTTTATTACTTATCTCATGGTTCATGCTCGGCAACACAGCCCGATTCGGGCTCAAGAGACCAAACATCGGGCCCCTTGAGCTCAAATCAGTAACTGGAAAGACTCCTGTTCTTGATGTAGGCACGCTATCAAGGATCAAATCAGGGGACATCAAGGTAGACAGTCTATTACCTATGAAATAATATGATTCTAAGTTCTAACTACATATATCGTACTTAATTTGCTTAAGTTAATTCTGAAATTGAGATGTTTGTTCTTCATAGGTTAAATTGGCTGTGTCTAAATTTGCGGGGAAAAGAGTGGAGTTTGTAGACGGGCAATCAGAGGAGTTTGATGCAGTCATTCTAGCAACTGGGTATAAAAGTAATGTACCCCTCTGGTTAAAGGTATGATAATGAAAAAAAAATGTATCATCTTATTTTATTTTTGTAAGAGCTCAATTGGAAGCCTGGTAGATTTGTGTACTTAAATTATACTTGAGAGAATTGAGTATTGTAGCTGAGTGGCTAAGGTACCCATTTTGCAGTATGTTCAGTATAGTTGATCTCTATGCATAAGTATCATATAACAATTTTGCAACCTCTGTTCTCGAAAATCAAATTATGTTGATAAATTCAAAGCATGAGATCTTAGACTTAATGCCTCATTTTCTGATTTTAAATGAATTTTTCCTTTAACTTTGCAGGAAACAGAAATGTTCTCAGAAACTGACGGGTTACCAAGGAAACCGTTTCCAAATGGATGGAAAGGTGAAATGGGACTTTATGCTGTAGGATTCACACGGCGGGGACTGATGGGTGCCTCCATGGATGCCACAAGGATTGCACAAGATATAGAAATATTATGGAAGAGAGCAGAGAGATATCAATATAACTACTGAAGCATCTTGCTTTAACAACGCGGGAATGACATATATTTAACTATAGCTTGCATTAGGAGAAGATAATGGGAATATGACTTATGTAGATGGTTTTGTATTTTTGTCAATTTTTTATTTTATCTTTGGCTTTGACTAATTAACCAATGACGTAAAGGAGTTGTTTTTCTTTAGGTCTAGAGTTGTAATGTGTTATAATATGGTAATGTATTAGCTAGGATAGATGTGAATTATATATGACAACTGAGTCCCCACTGTATCAGTGATTTCTCTTTACTTTACCTCAATTTCATGACCAATATATCATGTCTCCTCAAAGATTTGTTTGAAAGATCTTAAAATATTAATTCCTTGTTTGTTTGGTGACCAGAGCAGAGTAGTACCAGCATTCCTTTGTTTCCCCATCATTCTGTAATTATTATGGTTACATATTTTTTTTTCTTTTGGAGGTCAGTTCCATAATCCATAGTTCTCTAAGAAATATTTCTCCCAATAGTGAAATTCTTCTATTATCACTTGTCCTAGTCGAAGTAGTTGGATGAGTTGAGGACCACATATCTAGAGATATTCTCTACTCATATCTCCTAGGCTCCTAGCCTTGGTTGTATCAGATGCAGTAACTTGGGTTTTAACACTGATTTTTCATTAAAACCAATATAAACATGGACTGTTTCTAGAAATCAGTTAAAATTATTTTTGTTTTCAATTTTATTGGCATTCCTGCTTGGTTAGTGCCTTTTGTTTCTCTGGAACTGGTACAGGCAGGAATGTTTCGTCATAAATAAGCTTGAAGTGCATGTTATTCATGCGAAATATCTTGGCTATTTCTTAATGAGCTTCTTCAGCGAACCCCTTTCCCCTTATGGTTTCATAATTTATTCTCAGCATTAATCAAAGTCAAATAAAATGATCATTTATCAGCCAGTCATTTTAAGTATTGATCGGATTATTCAGCAGCCCTGAGATCCTGGATCTCGATACAGAGAAGCGCAAGTACAAGTCACAATATGTAATCCAGCCACAAGTTTCATCATAAGAGAAGCATCACGTAAAATCGCATGATCTGATGTCATTAACTCATTATACCATACGGTAGCATGATGTGTCAAGCAGTACCAAGTTGTTGTGATATTTGCAGACTTGCAATCTTTCTCTCTTCACTATTTTCTACATCGGAGGAGAGATTCCTTGTGCTTTCAATACAATTGCTTCTCTTATATAGGAAACGATTTATTCACCTCTCCTATAGCTTTCAAAATCCTTGTGACTATTTGTGTGGTATTGTTCTTCAACATCTTGTTTATTTCCCGGAAATTTTCTAACTGTAATCTATAATATACATCATGTATGTACTTAGAGAAGGAAATTAGTCACCCCATTATCAATTCTATCACGTCATATCATGTGATGTGACTGTCATCCGCTATCTTAGTCACATCACGTCACGTCCCGCAATTGACTCAGTCACATCACGTCTTGTCATGTGACACATTACGTGACTAAATTTTTATCATTATTTCTTAATTATAATTTATTTTGTAATAGTTTCTTAATTTTTTTTTTGGAATATTTTGTTATTATTTTCTTTGAACTAATTAAAAACAGTAATTAAACACAATCAGTCACCTTATGTATGGTCATGCCTGTGACTATTCACGTGACGTGACTGCCATCCACCATTTTAGTCACGTCACATTTTACCTTCACTATAGGTACTAATCATAACATAGCAGTATAATATAACAGTGAAGTAGTGAACAATTATGATATAAATACTTGAGAAGTGAGAAATGTTGTTCAGCTCTTTGTTACAGAAGACATAAATTCAAATTAAAGCAAATGGTAGAATCTGAGTGGAATCAGATATCTCACAAAAGTATATCCTTGGGGCCAGGCCACTTGCTGATCAGTTCCCTGTCTGGTATCAATGACCAAATAACAGGAACTGGCGATCAAATGACTAATAATTTAAAGTAGATTCTGTGGTCACGACACTTTCTTATCTACGACCGCACGATCAAAATCGATCAATAATAACAACAGTTGAAGTGCTTTAGTACTCCATGGGGCAATCATTCTCTCTTATTGGCCCTACATTGTGTCAAATCACCAAAATGATAAAATGCATTAAACCTTTTTTTTTATCATACTCTCTTTTGTTAGATCTGTGCGATAGGCTCCCTCTATGTTCATGCTCTAAACTGCAAAAGAAATCAGATCCTGTCAGAAACTACATGCACTTCTTTTTTTTTTTTTAAGTGAAGATGCTATCAGCAATTGAAATGTTAGCTTTAGTACTGTTCAATACATTTTCAGAAATTATACCTTACCATTTTGTTATTGCCTTAATTAGGATTGATACATGCTGAAAGGCATGTGCAATACTCTTTCATGGTTTCTGCTCCTTTAATACTTTAGCTGTATTTCAATAAATAAAAATCAATGAAATGTTCAGTAGTAACTTCTGAGAAAATGTGAAGAGTGGAAGGAAATGGGTCCTCTAGTAATAATTTGTGGCTGTTGGTTTGGCGACAGCGCAACGAGTCAACTTTCGAGGAAAGAGAATCACACCAGAGATGCTGGGGGACCGCATATGTCCAGAAGTGACATTGTGGAGAAGACATTGCTAGAATGTGGGATAGTTATGACGATTAGGGTTGACCTCATGACAATTGATGTAACTAGAGATGGATGTAAACTGATGCAAACGTGGTTCATCACAACCACAAACTTAGCAGCTCTGCTAAGCTTTTGAAAAAAAAAAATCTGATTTATTTTTTTTATGTCTGTGTTGTCCTTTATTTTCTTTTATGGACACTTCACTCAAGATAACTGAGATCATTCATAATTTCTTTGATTTGATGCATTACATGTTTTTTTTTATGGTTGATGCATTACATGTTTATTTGAAGTGTTTGTTTAGTTGCTAAGTGCCACTTAATTAGTACACAGATGTTTGGGTAAGGATATTAACAGTGCTGGTTTGGCTTCATGCAGTGCACATGTTATATGATTTTCCATTTTGACTCTATTGCTCGTGCGCAACATGAAGACACACTGGCACTGTTTATATCTTACCCAGATTTTCACAGGAAATAATTAAGAGAGTTAATACAAACTTTTCCTTTTCTGTCTTTGGCTCTTTCCATTGGTCCATGGCCATTACTGAATTTGGTCCCTTGAATTCCGACAGCCAGTGCCCAACACGTGGCCAAGAATTAAAAAATTGACTGTTTGAGTTTTTGACTGTTTGAATTTGGTCAAATTGAGTGGACCAATGAATTAACAATTTTGCACTTAAATAAGTAACATGAATTTTCTGAACTCCACAAACTAAAACACTGAAAATCGGTAGGAAAACATATTCTACCAAATTACATTTTGTTTTACCAGAACGAACAGTTACTTAAGTTCTTTATATTAGCTTTTTCCAATAAAAAAAAAAAACAATGCTTATATTAGCTTTTTGTTCTATGTTTGTGTGTGTATCAGCTTTTTATGATTATTTGATGATTTACTAGTTAATTACTACTACCCAAAATGAACCAGGCAGTGAAATCTCCCAACTGATGCCCCACAAATCCTGGTTCACCCCACATGAGAGAAAAGTTATTGCTTTTGCTTTACCTTGGGCACATGCATTCGCTTTACCACTGCAGCTTCTGTTATGTGAATCACCTGTAACTACTCTTTTTCACCGTTACCATACAAATATTTGATGAGAATAGTAATGAATCTAATAAAGTGGACACCAGGTCATGTACTATTATTCTACACATGTAAAATTTCTTTTGGTCTTGCTCAAGCATCAAATGATATTTTGACTGACAGTCTGACACATGATGTGATAGCCAATGTTTCGGGACAGCTAGTGCATGCACTCTGGCACAAGTGGTCTGACAATAAGGCATTGGTAGGCATTTCCCAAATTCCTTGGAGGGCAATGCCTTAGGTCTTTTCTCTAGGACATTGTAAGGTTTTAGTCCTTTTCTGGAAAATCCTTTTACTCTTCCTTTTTCATTATTAGCGGACAGTAGTGAATTTGGAGACCCCACACTGAAGAGACCATGTGAGAATATTCCTTTTGAATCTACTTCTCTCCTTCAATGCTTCAAATCATTGCTTGTTCTGGGGTTATTTCATGGACCACAACAAGGTGATCAAATATCACAAACATCACTTTATTATCAAAATCAAGCCTGAAAAAGTGTTTCAGTTTTTTACTGTAGTGTTTCTTTTTTTGATAAGGACTTCCGTAAGTGTGTCTTTCTACAGAGAGACGAGATCTATCACCATCTTTTTTATTTATTTATTAATGATTTTAACTCTAGATAGTTATAAGAGATATCGGTGAGGTTTTAGATGCGCATCATGATTTGATGGTTCAAATTGTAAATTTACAATACTCTCAAGTGATTTCAGGGGTGTCTATGGGATATAGTAGTGGAGTATATCATTAATGTAGAATGTCTTTTTTTTGTGTGAAAATATTGACAGCGGCTATTAATGTAGAATGTCACTTAACCAAATGAGATTTAACCTGAGTGCAAAACTTTTACTTACAACCCCAAAAAAGATAGGGTTGCATGATTTGATGAAGCAATCATTTTGGGAGATCGACTAACAAAGCTTGAAGTAGGAACAGGACCTAATAAAGCAAACATTTTAGAAAAAGATCTAATAAATGGATATTGTTGGAAGCGTTTCATCTCATCCTTAACACTTTGCTTCACAAATAATTGCATGGCAGAAAGGGATGGGAAGTAAAGGGATGAGAGACACAAGAGAGAGGGAACAAAATCGCTAAGTTTATACATGCAGCTCACCTCCGGTCTCTTCCACTCCCCTCCGCTTCTCCCAAAATTTTCCATTCTGAAACTAGTAACCGGTGTCGATCAGACGCGGTCATGTTCTTACTTTCCTCCCCTCTCATTTCTTTTTTAATAAAGACTTGTGGAAGAGACCGGTTACAATAATTTGTGGGCTTGATCTATGGCCCAGTTAGAAACAAAAATAAGATACAGTAATTTACAAAGGTTTTACACCAATACATGTAGCCTACCTACGTAGAGATATTTAGGCCTAACAAATCCAGTGCAATTTTTCTAATAATTTCCACGGATACGTTGTTTTGTTCTGGCCTTGTAGCGAGTCCCTTTTGGTTTTGCTCGAAATTACAAGAGGAAATAAGAAGCCTCAAATAGCAAGAGGGGATTGGA
Source organism: Carex rostrata (assembly GCF_964058835.1). Classification (NCBI taxonomy): domain Eukaryota; kingdom Viridiplantae; phylum Streptophyta; class Magnoliopsida; order Poales; family Cyperaceae; genus Carex; species Carex rostrata. The sequence continues at coordinate 5,476,752 of NC_135947.1, read as the reverse complement.
AACTACATAATGCAAACAAACCAATGAGCAGGGCCGGAGCCCAATGACTAACCATAGTAAACAAACTTCTTAATTATGCTTATTTTTTCATTTCTCCAAAGATGATTATTCACATTTGATATTGTTAAAATCTACTCTCTTTTTTTTTCTATTTTACCCTTATTCTTTCTCTTGGTCTCTTTTATTAGGTCCTAATGAGTAACCATAGCAATACCAACGGATATACTGTGGTCAACAAAGCAAAAAAACAAAAAATTCATAAATATATATTGAATTCATTATTCCCTAAAACAAGAGAATGGTAAAAATTCAAAAAATTTAGAATATGAATCTGGTCTGCATTGCTTTGCTTCGAAAAGCATTGGTCCAACCCAACATTCTTATTCTTCTCAAAATAGAAAGAAACTTGTTGAATTGTTGATTCAGCAAAACATAACCAAGCGCAGAAAGTATCAACTCATTCATCGGTTGCATATAAATTGTCTTATATTGGAATGAAAGTCCGAGATCAATCGGAGGAGTTTCCACCTCCAAAACAGGAACTCCTTTTAAATGTATATCAGATGATTCACTTAAATGGGAATGTATTAGCTAGTGTCAAGTATTTCCGTAGAGGCTACCCTCTATTTGAAATTTTGGAATAGAAAATAAAGCTGAAGCATCCAAAAAATATAGTTATGTCATTCGTATATATAAAAGTTCTTATACCGTGTACAGATCCAGGTTCAGTATGGATATGATCTATGTTGGATGGATATGGGTACGGGTATCGTATCGGATACGATACGGATACAACGATACGGCAATTTTCAAAAATCAATGATACGATACGTCTATTATATATATATATATATATAGAGGTAGGCTAATATACAATCAATTGTTCCCGAGGTCCCGTACAACCAAGTCATTTTCTGATTTTTAAAGTCCAAATGATCGATCCAAATCATTCATCTTGTTCTCCATATTAATATGTGCTTGGAGACAAAATTTTACATTTTTCTGAATTTTTTTACTATTTATTAAGCCACTTTGAAAACCGCTGATCCAATGGTTGCTTAACAAAACAATAAAACCAGAAGCTACCGTTGGATCAGCAATTTTCAAAGTGGCTTAATAAATAGTAAACAAATTCAGAAAAATGTAAAATTTGGTCTCCAAGCACATATTAATATGGAGAACAAGATGAACGGTTTGGATCGATCATTTGGACATTAAAAATTGGAAAATGACTTGGTTGTACGGGACCTCAGGAACAATCGATTGTATATTAGCCTACCTCTATATATATATATATATATAATTTTTTATAATCTGTATATTACATTTAACTAATCATAAAAAATATAATTAAAAAGATGAATATATTATAAAAACTGAATCAAGCTATAAAATACTAAAGGCTTAATATAAGAGTAGATATTAATATACGCCACGTAGGCCGATACGCCAGCTAGTGTATCGGATACATATCGTGGTCGTATCAGGTGCATATCAGTATCCGATACGTATCTGACACGGGTACGGACTCCAATTAGGAGTATCCAAGTAACATAGGATATGATCCTCCTTGTAAGATAAAGTAAAAAAACAATAATAATAAAAAGCTCGATCAATGATCAGTTGATCACCACCGAAGTGATCTGCAACCAAAAAGGAGTAAAATAGGCATGCCTGGCCATCATTGTCAAGAATTCATAATAATGGGATAATTGGGAATTTGAGTCTCTGGTTTTAACACAATTAAATTTAAGTGAAGAAAGGAAATACAGGATGAATATAATTGGAAATATAAAATCGGTTTTGGGTATTTTCAGTGCTCCGATTATTAAATTTTGGTTTCATTTGTCTCAAGTTCGAATCAATCTGATCTTGAACAATTTAGATTTGTCTTGTCTGGGATCATTGTTTATTTAGATTCGAGTTGTTTCAAATTTGAGGTTGCATCACCCAAAGTTAGTATGTTTCAATATGATGTCAATTTATCTAATTAAGACGGGTTGGATGTTTAAAATTACATCATGATACAATAATTGGAAAAATAGGTAAGTGTTTCTTTCATATTGGTTAAGGGCTATATTATTTAAGACTTGAGTTGTTTCAAATTACATCATGATAAAATAATTGGAGAAATGGGTATTTGTTTCTTTCAAATTGGTTACGGTCATAGGCCTTAGGTCAGTAATGTAGAAAATACAGGTTTCATGCGAGAACAAATTTTAAAAAATTAACTTAAAGAAATGTATATAAATATATTTATTTGACTAACAATGAATCTTATTTAGTAATTTAACTTGTTTAAATTTTATATCTCAAATCTTGATCTCTAAACTAAGAAGTAAGAACTTGAGATGTAGAGTTGATGTCTCCAAACAAGAAAATCTCCACTAGTATCCACTAAGGATTCAAAAAGAGAATTCAAGTTTTCCTTGCTAGAGGTACTACTTAAATTCAAACCCTTAAATCAGTGACTTTACTTTTTCTTCAAGCTAACTATTAGATGAGATTGATAGAGTTTTTTTCTCACCACATGAGAGCTAGAATGGAAGAGAGAGAGATGGTGGCCGCCTCAATTGTCTTAGATGATATGGTTTTATACTCAAAAGTTAGGGTTCCCTTTATGAGTGATACTTTTGGGCTAATGGACCAATAGACAAACTTATTGACTTAATCAATATGTCAAGTGGTCCTAATATTTGTTTATTTACTTTTTTTCATTTATTTATCAATTATCCACAAATAAATTATAATTGGACCAATGAATTTAATTTCCTCACGTTATGTTGAGATACAAATTTATATGTCATGTCTCACATGTACATAAATTTATTTAGATTTAAGGTTGTCATTTCCATGATATTTATTTTATAATCATATGATGATACTAAAATAATTTTCTCCAATTAAATTTCTTTTGGTGTAACCCAATAAAATTTATATCACATTGGCAAGAATTAAAACTATTTTTAATTTCATAAATCATAGTGGTATATAGCAATATACATTATGATTACCAAGATGACATAGATGATATGTCCACTACAGTACCATGATCCTAAAGCAATACTTGCTTGTCTGTGTCAATTCACATGTCACATAATATCATGAATAAATTCAAAGTAGGAGAATGCCATCCTTGTAAATTTATTATTTTCTTGATTTCAAGTAATCAGTAAATAATAATTAATTTCTTAATCATAATTGCATGCATACTTTATTACTCCATCAAGGGGCCCACATATATCATTACTCATATATATAATATGAGGGACACTGGTATTCTTAATAAGCATATTTTCTTGTGTAGAGAAAATATTTTCTCCACATATATCATTTAGAATTTTTTTTTACTGAATTTAACTCATTTAGCTCATATAAGTCATTAAGAGTAATATTTCAGTATATCATATTTTATGAAAGAAAAAAACAGTAATTAGTTTTGATAATCCTATAAAGTTAGAGAGAATACTGTGTTCTTTTTAATTGTAACTTATAAATTTAGTAAACAATTTTAACTATTAAATATGAAATATAGTAAATTACTTTGAGTGAGGCTATGGTAATTATATGCATATTAGGATCGACCCGTGTTATGAATTAATTTTTGTTTTTATATCTGAAAAAGTATTTCGAGATCAAATTTTATACTTTTAAAAAAAAATACTATTTTTTAGATCATTAGAAAATCATTACTTTTGGATGGTTCATAATTTTTAAATCAATTGATTTTTTTTCTACCTATTAAAAAAAAAGAAATTCTAAAATAAATAAAATTAGAACTCCAAATACCTTTTCATTTGGAGATCATATATACTTTAAAAATGAAGATATGAATTCATCAATCCATAAAATGCATATTACCATAGCCTCACACAATTACTTTTATATCTTTATCATTTGATTTAAAAAAAATATTGATAGCATATAATTTAAAATATATTCTTCTTGTGGATTTCTATTTTAGAAAACAGGACTTTTTTCTTGTTGGATCGTCGACATTTGAAAGAACATATAATTAATGAAACTTTGCAAAAAAAGCAAGCACAAGTTATACTGATGGCCACAGACAAAGCACCACAACAAAAACGGTACCTTCTTTACCCCTACCAAACAACCACCCGCTTGAATTGTGTCCCTTGTATGAGAACCACAAGTAAATTAGAAACTAATATATCAGACACCGAACTCTTATTTTGAAATTATTTTGTTAATTTCTAATTCAAGTTACGTAGATATCATGAATTGAGTCGTCAAATTAATTATTGGATTCATTACAAATGCAAAACACGGAGAGGTTGTAGAATCGAAACCTAAATGGAAGATTTCTTATAGATATTAAATAGTTGGATGCATGACTTGATCTCCAACATTTACTCAAAAAATACAAAACATAACTTTTACCAACAATTTATGAGAAAATATAATTTACATAATCATTGGTTTTGATTTTTTTTTTTTCTTAATTCTCTCATAGAACTTTCCAAATGTATGTACACAAACAGTTGGAGAGTTATTAATTAGGCAACCATATGCGTCAAATTCTGTTTAATAACTCAACTAATAACTAACCATATATCTGTGAAAACTCACTATCAGGAATAAATTGTGCTGTTTCATGATTTGATTTCATAGCTAGGATACGTCTAAAATAATATGTATATATATAACATATAATGCACCACATGTTAGTTTTACAAAAAGATTGCATTAAATGTAACGTTCGTATCTGTATTCATGTAGCAGGCTAGAAGTATATAGTATGAAATGTTCAAATCTGCTAGCTAGGTGCTATGTGCCTCTGTCACAATCTTAACCAGGCCACATTATTCACATTATATTAAGTGTTATTTGAACTACTTGAGGACTATTTTCTTCATTTGCTATCAGAAAATTCAATTAGGCAAGAGACATGCAATCAGAAAATTAAGCATAGTATTATCAAGAATATGCATCGTTTTCCGCACTATTGATATTTCGAGAGATTTTTTAAAATTAAGTTAGCATGCATGGATCTTAGAGCAAACTAATGAATCAGCTTAAGGCGATTTTAATTCGTAGTATGTAGTACTTCGGAGAAGGTATATATATAGTTAGACATCTTCTTAGAAAATAATTGCGTAGAAGAAAAATGATGTTTAAATAGGACAATTTTTTTTTCCAAAGAGAAGCATATATGGTCATTAATTTGTCACCAGTCTTGATTCCCAACTACGTACCTAACATTTAATTTATTGTTTCAGATGCATTAATGTACACTGTCAATCTGCCATGCATGATGGGAAAGCCGAATGCGTAATGCGTTTGGTATTATGCATATTCTTCATACACAGATCGATCCCTTCTCGTATATATTAATTATAGTGAATGTTATAACCGGAAACCGATTTTTTTTTGTCACGTTTCTGCTCACATATTTGCACCGTACTATTTTAGAATTATCATAAAATATTCAAAATTTGAGTTAATTTATAAAAATTCAGATCGTTCAGATTTTAAAAATACGAATAATCTTAAAACAATTCATTCTCTATTAAAATTGTCTCTCATGCATCTAGATTGACATCGTACAAAATTTTGACACCGATTTGTGTGATAATCTGAGAAGATCAATTATCTCATAGTAGTATACGCACTCACTATTTTAGATAAGAATCGGATCTACATTTACAATTGAATCTAGGAGGCTACTACTTTGCAGTGCAGCGTTTAAAGCATGCACATTCTATTTAATGGGTAGCCTTTTTTTCATTATGTTTCTCTACAATATTGAGAATCAACTATTGTGACTTGGACAGTTTGTAACAATAGATGAGGAAAAGAGGACATTACTTTTCTTATTTGATTGTTCCATGCACCATACAAATTAAAATTTGATTGTGGTTTTCTTTTACAATATAGACATGGATTGTTAATCATAATAACTTCATTTTTGAAGGCATAACAATGGAGGATATTTGGTTTCTAAATGCTCCTATACCATTAAAAGATAACCAATTAATTGAACTTGTTAGAGGTGTTGTTTTATGGTGTCTTTGGCTTGAACGAAACAAGCTTTGTTTTCAACAATCCACTATGCCTACTATCCATGCTGTAGGTTCAAGGATTATATCCTTAACTACTTTTTGGTGTAAGATTTTAAATAATGGATCAATGCTTAAATTGTCATTAATCATTCCATTGGACACTAATGAAATGCCTTCTCAGGTCATTAATGTTATAGGAACACAGGTACCACACTTCAAGGGGAGGATTCAGCGGTAGAGGCACCAATTATGGATTTAGAGGTAGACGGTTCAACCCATATGCTTGGTTAGGGTTCCTTGATGAATTGCTTGCTTGACATATTTTATGTTGATTACTCTAGTGTAGGTTTCAAGTGGCTTTGTCTTGGGTTTGTGTTTTCAATGGCTTTATTTTGTGCATTAGCTTATGTGGCTTTGTTTTATTTTGTTGATTCTAATATTATTGTTTTGTTGATTGTGTTGTTGTTACTGGTAAGTATCAGTTTTTGTAATTGCTTCTCTCTCCAGATTTTTGGAGTTAGAAGCATAACACTATTTTGATTTCTAATGAAATCGGTGAACAACTACTTTTTCAAAAAAAAAAAAAATTGAACAAAAGTTATGTCTTGCTATTTATGAAAGGAAAACATTAATTTGAGTGATATAATTTATTATTCATATAGTAGACCTCTTTGTATTGTTCATACAAGAATCTTAATTGAGTTCAATTACATTTTATTTACTTTTTTTGTTTTTTTCCCTTTTTGGCGTTATAGGAAGGGATGGGATCAAACTTTCAAACTAAGTGAGACAATTATATAAAATTTTCATATTGAAAATGAAAGTTAATTTTACAGTACCATAACATTTTATTCTATATCGTATAGAAAATCATACATAAATATAAAAAGTCTACAAATAAAATAAAAATCAATTAACCTCATTTCTTCTGTTTAAATGCGCCTTTAGTTATATGAGAGTTCATTTATTTCTATCCCTGCCTGTTGGGAAGGCTATGCGCCCAACTCGTATAATGGTAAACTTATATAGAACATAACATAGTAATATTTTTTGTATTTTTTTCAATAAATTAATTAATTAATTAAACGATTTCCGAATTTTCCGTAACTTTACAAATTATTCACAAATAGTTCACTAAATTTATTTTCTTTCTTAAAAATACCAACTTTTAAATATTTATATACAGTATATGACAATAAATTATTTTAAAATCATATCTTATTTAAATTACGAATTTTATATCTCATCAAATAATTATCTCGGTTGTAATTATGGACCAAAAGGCCACAAAAATGACCACAGAACATCAGTCAGCAGTTGGAGACAAATAGACAGCCGTACACGTGTACTGAAAAACGTCCACGTCATCTTGTGTATGGTGCCAATACCCCACAAGGGCCACAACTGCATTGGTGAGCAGCTGGCAGTTGAGTTTCCTTTATTAATAGCACATCTTCCCTCCATTTGTTGTAAACTGAACGATTCCGGTTTTGTTTCCGAACATCTTCTGTTGGAAGCAGTGCTGTAAAACAGCGTCCGTTTAGACCGATTAATCGGCTGATTAGTTGTTGACGGTAATCAAACCGTTAGCGATTTTTTTGACTAATTGACTAATTATTTTCGATTATTCTCGATTAATCGTTTGGTGGTATACCCTGTCCGTCCGACGACGCATACCGTTATTTACAACACTGGTTGGAAGAGGGTATCTGTATCCTCCCAGGTACCTAACTCAAGCAAATTGAAACGGCTGGTCCAGATTTTTTTCTCAGCTGGTGCTTACTCGAGAATAGTGCAGCAGGCAGTATTATTTGTGTTTTGAGATTCGTGCCAAGTTAAAAAAAATTGATCCTGGACTGTCCATTTCTATTGTCCTCAGTCAAATAACAAGAGGGGATGTGAATTCGTTGGAAGATGAGATCAAGCGATAATTTATAATCCATACTGTAGTTTCTTTTAACACAAGTTTTACCCCAACACCATTGTTGATAGTCAATTTTATTCAATCGTAATTAATCTATAGTATGTTTGGATGTGTCAAGAATAGAGACTATTTAGAATAGCGGCTATTTCGAATAGTAATGTGCATTCAAACAACATTTTTACTATTTGAAATAGTTAGAGTAACTGCTATTTTTTATTCCTTATAAATGTTGGAATAACTACTATTAGAAAATGGAGAGGGAAAAATATTTTTTTAATCAGATTTTCGTCCACACACTCCCGAAATGACAAAATTGACACTATTTTATGTTATCTCCACGTTGTAACAATTCGTTTTGACCCCACTTGTCTATATTTTCTCTTAATTAACACCTTATTAACACTATTATTTATCGGTTACAACTATTAACTATTCCAAATGTACAATCCAAACAACATTTTTACTAATCCAAATAGCACCATTTTTTTTTTAAACCTTAACAGTAGCTATCAAGTATAATTTTTATTAATTAAAACGTAAAATGCATCCATCGTTCTACATCCAAAACATCATCCAAACTACATCAACATCTAAAAAAATATCAACATCTAACAAAACAAACAACTAAAATAACAAAAAAAAACAAATCATATCTTTTAGTGGTATACACCAATAACCTTCAGTATTGGTTGGCTAGCGATCAAAGGAAAAAAGACATCTCTCTTCTTCTTTTTCTTTTTCTTTTTCTTTTTCTTTTTCTTTTTCTTTTTGAGTTGCGGGCGGAGAATGCAAGGTGCCGCGGTGGTAGAAGTGCAAAGAGAGAGGAGAGCCGACGACTAAGGCTATTGTCGTCAACTGTCCTTAGTTCTCCCAACAATGGTGAAGGAAGAGAAGGTGCCGATAGACAAGAGATGTGACAACTAGAGTTATAATCGTCAACTTTCTCTTCTCTCGACGGATAGGTGCTGTGGTAGGGGGTAGGAACGAGTAGCGCTTGCTGGTGGCTAGGATTTTTTGAAGAGAAAGCCGGGTGGATGAGAGTGGAAGAGGGCGGAGGAGGGAATGGAAAAGACAGAGAAGAAGAGGAGGAAGAGGCGAGGACGGGACTGAGGAGGCTTGCTAGCGGAGAGATGAGAGGAAGGAGATGGATGGGGCTGAGGAGGCTTACGGTGCGAGATGGAAGAAAGGAGATAGCGGAGACGGCTAGGGTTTTCTTTTTTCTTATGGCAGAGGCCAAATAGCATCATTTTCACACTAATTTAAAAATCACTATTTTTTCTCTATTCTTATTTATTATTTTCAAATTTCACTATTCTAGCTCTCATCTAAACGTTTGGATGCACTAGAGAATAGCTACTGTTGAGAATAGTAGGTTAAGAATAGTTAAAATAGCTACTATTTAAGAATAGCGCTAACTCAAAGCTATTCGGAATGTTGTTTGGATTGAACATTTAGAATAGCGAGAACAGCGATTGAACATTTGAGAGAGTAGTTTGTTATTCCATGTTTTTATAGGAATAGCGAGAACAGCGAGAACAGCGCTATTCTCGTTGTTCCTGAGTATGTTTGGATGGATCAGAATAGCACTGTTTTTGCTGCTCCCGCTATTCTCACTATTCTCGCTACATCCAAACATAATTGAAAGAGTAGGAGTTGATCGAATTCGGATCACCCCAGGTATAACCAGGTATAACTGACTCAAGCAAATTACAAACGGACGGTCTATATTCTTTCTTTTAACGCGACACGAATTAGAAAACGGACTCCTATAGTTTCTATAGGCACCGGATTGACTACTTTAGTCTGATTAAGATTAATCTGAGCCGTTCGTTTGTAATTTACTTGAGTCACGTACTGGAAGGATACAGAGATCTCCTGTACAACTAGCCCCTGATAGTAGGAGTTGATCTCCGGTACTATTTCATTATTTCCTCCAATTCAATTTGGCTCGGGTCGAAATATTAAACTGGATTCGATGACTCGATCTGAACAGGTCACTAATAGAACCAAGCCGAGCGGTATAGCTTCGGATCGGACAGAAAATTGACACCCCTCAATAACATCTCCAAATTTAGATGTAAATCTGTACGATAATATTATTTCATGAAATCAACAAGTTTAAATAACTAAAAAGAGTGATATCAAGAGATGCCGGTAAATTTTATTTTAAAAAAGGGTGACTCTAATTTATATCTAGAGTTACATATATATACAGCAATTAATGGAGGGGATGTGAAATCATTATTTAAGATGGTCATCTATCTAGGTGTTCAACAAAAAAGTCGTGATAATTACATGAAGGCATCTCCCCTTATATAAACCCATATCACTACTCCTCTGCCTTACTGAGAATTTGTGCTCTGTTTATTCTCTCAATACTTCTTAATTTTTCAGATACCTCAATTCTGCTTATGGATAGTTTCTTACCCCTCCTTTGCTCTCTCCTGGTATGTACTTGTATAAAAGCAATATATGTAGGATTTTGTTTTTCTAGATATTATAAAAAAATCAAATCTTCAGAAAAGAGATTGTTTGTTTTTTTTCTTCAAAAAAAGTAGATAGAACTGCACCATTACCAGTCTACCACTAAGGACAGGCTAATGCAATCGACCCATTTCATATGGTTCATCAACTTTTGAGCAAATATGTGGTCAAAATGGGATTTAAGGTCTGAAAAATACTGGAATCTCATCATTGGTGTTATTCCAGAATCTGCATCCGGTGGAACCACACCATTGGTGTGGTTTATATATTTTTCGAAGAAAAAAAAATATTCAATTCCGGATCTGAATTTCTAATTTATAAAAGAAAAACTCTTGCCAATATATGGCTCACATATTTAATTTAATAGAAAGGATGTTTGCCATTTGCCCAACAATTATCTTTTCTGAAGTTTATTTGAGTTTGTGTTATTTGTAGATTGGAGTTGTAACAAGCAATGCAGCGTTACTGCCTGCTCAGGTTTACTGGCACACTGTTTTACCCAATACTAATATGCCCACTGCCATCAGTGATCTTTTAAGCTCCGGTCAACTCTCTCTCTCTCTATCTTTATTTAAAACATTGGCAGAATTTGCCAAGTTGATCTCTCTCTCTCTCTCTGTCTTGAAAAATTATCTCTATTCCTTTAACCCACACTGCTATAAGAAAAATTAAATAAGAAAGCTATATAATGCAATTGTTTTTAGTATCATAGTGTTTATCAAATTTAATAGAGATATTATATAAGAGGCACAAATCCTTAAATAGATGTTAGCAGGGGCAGACCTCTATTATTGGAAAGGTAGCTAAGTAACCCTATGATTTTAAAATTTTAATTATATATATTGAAATTTAATTAAATTTTTTTTTTTCAGAACTTTCTATATAGTGCAGCCCCTCTCAATAATAGTCAAAGATTTACTTATAGTCTAGTTGTTAGAGCTTTGTCTGGTAGATAAGAAGTCTTCAGTCCAAATTTCACTCACCACATTATGCATTTTAATTTTCAGTCACCTCTATCAAAGTTTTCTAATTATGCCCATTGGATGTTAGTCTTTTTCCATCATTATTTCTGCTCGGATACCATAATAGTTTTAGAAAAGAGAAAAATAGTAGAAATCAACAAAATAAATCTTATATTGATCTTGAGTATTGACTACAATTATATTTGAGTCTATTTATAAGTTTCATTGTGATATATTTCTAAACATTTCTTACTAATCATCACCTACTTTCTACCCTATATTTCTAATTATCTCCTACGATATACACCCGCTAATATCTCTATTAAAATATTACATTGTAACAAACATACACAAATATACCCTGCATATAGGTGAACTTAAGAGTTTACTCCAAAAAAAAAAATGTTCTTCAGCTAACCTTCAAAACAAAAAAAAAAATCTTAATATCATGTTCAAAACATTGCTGCCAAAATGCCATATATATTAGTACTTGATTTCCTGACTGGATTAATGTCGGTATATATATACATAGAAACCAAACTTGCTAAATTTTTAGTATTTATTGAATAAAGCATTGGTAGATAACAATACCAAATAACATACAGTATGGATAAATTAATCTGTCCTTTATTGAATCCTTAACAGAAAAACTAAAACCATAAACAAAGTTTTTGCCTTACTAAAATATTGAATCTTATATATTCTGATTGAAAACCCATTCCATAAACAGACACCGTCATGGATTCCAAGACCGGTACCTATGTGTACGTAGGTAAAGGAGGTGTCGGCGTGAATGCTGGCACAGGCAAACCTGGAGCTACCACAGTAGGAGTCGGTAAGGGTGGGGTCCACGTTGTTGCCGGAAAGGGAACACCTGGCAGCACAACTGTGGGTGCAGGCCAGGGTCAGGTCGATGTGGGGGATGGCAATGGGAAACCGGGAAGGACATCCGTCCATGTGGGCCCCGGTGGAGTCTCTGTAAATGTAAAACCAAAGTATGGAAAACCCCATGCCAGTCCCTTTTTGTACAATTACGCTGCCACCGAGGAGCAATTGTTCGATAATAGTCAGATTAATTTCTTTTTCTTAGAACAAGATCTGCATCCTGGTTCCAAATTAAACACGCAATTTGAGAAAAGAAATGCCGCTGCTAAGTTTTTACCGAGAAGTGAGGCTGAGTCTATCCCGTTTTCTTCGAAGAAATTACCGGAGGTAGTTAGCCGGTTCTCGGTTCAGCCTGGTTCTGATAAGGAGGAAGCAATGAAGGAGACTCTGAGAGAGTGTGAGGATCCAGCGTTGAAGGGGGAGAAGAAGATGTGTGCCACTTCTCTTGAATCAATGGTTGATTTCAGCGTTGCCAATCTCGGCACAAAAAATGTCCAAGCGGTAAGCTCAGTTCTGACAGCTTGCTTTAAAATATTGAAGCAAATTCAACATTGCTTGGTCGAACACACAAGGGCAAAAATATTCAGTGATGAAAAATCAATCCTTGTAATGTTAATAATATATATTGTTCTTCTGATAGGTTTCAACAACAGTTCATTCTAAGGATGAGACACCAAGGCAAGAGTACACAATTGTCGCTTCAGGGGTGAAAAACTTGGCACAAGATGAGCTTGTAGCATGCCATCAGCAAACATATGCTTATGCTGTGTTTTACTGCCACCTGGCAAAATCAACCAAGGGTTACATGGTGAAGATGACAGGTAAAGATGGGACGGTGGTCAATGCTGTGGCGGTATGCCATGCCGACACATCAGCATGGAACCCGAAGCACATTGCATTTAAGCTGCTGAATGTGAAACCTGGTACTGTACCAGTGTGCCATCTCTTGCCCCAAGATCATGTTGTATTTAGTCGCAATAACTAATTAAGAGCACAAATAGCTATACAGTATATACACTGCACTGCTATATTTGTATGGGTGTACTTTAGTTTTGTGCCTGCTGTATGAATATGTTACATTTCTGGTTTGAATACAGTTGGATGTATGTGAGCTTGATGTACGGAGACAGTATAACATATGTGTGTTTGTAAGATGATATCTGTCAGCATAATTTCCCAAAATGATCCGTTGTGAATAAATTCCTTTAGAAATGATAAGATGCAGATACAAAATCCACGTTTTGATACAATACTAGATAAACAAATTAAGCATTTTAGGCTGATGTACTAATGTTAGCATTTCAATCAATAACTAAAGCGTAAAATATGTTATTTCATGTCACAAGCAGTCTAATATAATCTACATATAAAAATTTTACTATTTTTGTGATTTTTGTAAAGATAGACTGAACCTTTGAAGGGTTACTTTGGTACATTCATCATCAGACAAACCACACGCCCAATACGAGCCATACGTGTATCAATTTTGTAATTCTTGATTACGGTTATAACTTATAAATATAAGAAATTTATGAAAGCTAGACAACCTAATCCTCTAGACGACAGTTTGACTTAATCCTCGGTTCAAGAAAATACAGGTTCCTTCTTAAAGGCAGGTGCATGTTCATTCTATTATACACATTAATTGATAGCCATTTAGAACTTTTTTAACAAATATAACTTATGTTAAAATTGAAGTATAATAAGGAGTTGGTTCGAACAAATTTCTCTCTACATACAGAATCATACTTCTATACAGGGGTGGACCCAGGATTTTAGTCAAGGAGAGGCAAAAAAATATCAAATCGGATTTAAATAACTTATCAGATTTAAACCTGTTAACTAATTGAGTACTCGATAAAAAAAAAAATAATATTTTGATTTATATTTTCCAATACCATGGCTTATAATTTATAATCTTATAACTTATAATTAAAAGAAATAAAAAAGGGATATATACTGTTAATTTAAAATTTAAAATACCATGAATTAACATAATCCGAAATTGAGAATTTAAGGTACTGTGAAGCATAGAATCAATTTATTTGAGAAATTTCGCTGCTGCGGATCTGATTGAATGAGCTGGCGGACCCATTAGTGCAGCAGGCCCTGTTGATGGCGGACCCGACAGAGTAAACAACTGGATCGGAGGCAACATAATTTGAACTACTTGAGGACTATTTTCTTCATTTGCTATCAGAAAATACAATTAAGCAAAAGACATGCAATTAGGGGTGGCAACGAATCGAACCGAACAGAACTTACTCTAGGTTTGAGTTTGGTTTGAATTAATTTCGAACCGAACTTAGTTTGATTCGTTTCGAACTGAACCCGTTTCGAACCGAACCCATTTCGAACTACACATTTTTTGAATCGAACCCGAATCGAATCACGAACTAAATTATTTTTTAGCAGCCCTAGTTATACCGGTAGTTTATACATTAATTTTTTCTCGCGGGACAAAATTCACATGGCTTCCTTTTACCGGTATGAACTATGAAATGAGTGTTTTTAAGTTGAAAAATTGTTCATGAACAAATACATCAGAGACTACTTTCCTCGTATGAACTATGAGAGACGACCGAAGAGAGAGGAGAGACAGTCATCTAGTCCAGAGAGAGTGACAGCCGGAGAGACAACCAGTCGGCTAGATTTTAGAGCTAGAGGGAGAGTGAGTTAGGGAGAGATGGAGAGAGAACTAGGTTATTGAGATTTGAGAGCGAGAGAGTGTCGGCTAAGTTAAATTATGGCTCTCTATCTTGAATTTTAATTTCATCAAGTAAATGGACGGCCGATGTTATTATGAGATTCGAACCATAAAAGTAACCGAACCCATTTCGATCGAACCAGGCTAGGTTTGAGTTTGGTTTGAATTAATTTTGAACCGAACCTGGTTGGATTCGTTTCAATTCGAACCCATTTCAAATCGAATTAAACTCGAATCAAACCCGAATCGAATCACGAACTACGAATTTTTTTGCCAGCCCTACATGCAATCAGAAAATTAAGCATAGTATTATCAAGAATATGCATCGTTTTCCGCGCTATTGATATTTCGAGAGATTCTTTAAAATTAAGTTAGCATGCATGGATCTTAGAGCAAACTAATGAATCAGCTTAAGGCGATTTTAATTCGTAGTATGTAGTACTTCGGAGAAGGTATATATATAGTTAGATATCTTCTTAGAAAATAGGGTTAATTATAATTGCGTAGAAGAAAAATGATGTTTAAATAGAACAATTTTTTTTTTCCCAAGGGGAAGCATGTATGGTCATTAATTTGTCACCAGTCTTGATTCCCAACTAGTGGTTTGATTATACCCACCCGGTCAAACTCGGACCGCTGAACCCATACCCATTACCCGCCCTGCCCATGTCCGTGTCCAGGTATGCACGGATACATGGGTACGGGTATAAGAAGGAATGAACCCGTGCCCGCCATATCCGTGCTCTTGGTGCTCGTGCCCGTGTACCCGTAAAACCGTGCCTATGATACCCTTTTTTAAAAAAAAAAAAATTCAAAATTTAAACCAAATTCCCCCCCCCCCCCCCCCCCCCCAACCAACGGTTCCCTACCTAGATCTGGACCCCTACTCTACTCGGCCCCAATATGAATTGACCCCCGATTTGACCATTTTTTTCAGTTTTTTTTTTTAATTCAAATTTCAATTTTCAATCCCTCCAAACAAAACTCTATAAATAAACTCTCATCCCTCACAAATTTTCACATCTCTATCTCAATATTTTCATCTCTCATTCTCTCAATCTCAATCTCAATATTTTCATTATTCTCCAATTTTAATTTTATTATTAAGAAAAATATAGTTGTTAATTTAATTCATTTTACAAATACGCAAATGCAAATGGAATTACGAAAGTATTCTCGAAGATTTTCCCGTGAGATTAAATATTACATTTATTTCATGTTACATTAAATTTTGTTAGATTAAATTTTGCGAGATTAAATTTTGCTAGATTAAATTTTATTAGATTGAAATATTGAATGTTAGATTTATTTTTGTAGAGTAATTTAAATTGAATGTTAGATTTAGTTTATGCTAGATTCATTGAATGTTAAGTAATTAGATTTGTTAGATTTATTTTATGTTAGATTTGTTAAGTAATTAGATTTGTTAGATTTATTTTATGTTAGATTTGTTAGTGTTAGATTTAATTAGTTTATATTAGATTTGTTAGATGTGAAGTAATTTTATTTGTTTTGAATAGGTTAGATTTTATTTTTGAAATTCGGATTTATTTTTAATAGGTTAAAAAAATAGATTAGATTTATTTTTTTGAATATGTGAAGTAATTAGATTTGTTTTGAATATGTTAGATTTTATTTTTCAAATTCGGATTTATTTTTAATAGGTTAAAAAAATAGGTTATATTTATTTTTTTGAATATGTGAAGTAATTATATTTATTTTGAATAGGTTAGATTTATTTTTTAACATGTTAAATTTATTTTTAATAGGTTAGATTTATTTTTAAAAAATATTAGATTTATTTTTTTAAAACAGAAATAAAAACAGAAAAAATATGATGTTTCGGCCTTTGCAGAGAAGCTGTATTTTCTACAAAGGCCGAAATAGCATATTTTTTCTGTTTTTAATTTCTGTTTTAATTTATGTTTTTTAAATTCTGATTTATTTTTCATAGGTTGAAAAATAGATTAGATTTATTTTTTGAATATGTTAAGTAATTATATTTATTTTTAAATGTTAGATTCATTTTTAAATAGGTTAGATTTTAATTATAATGTTAGATTTATTTTTGGATATGGTAGATTTATGTTAGATTTTTTTTTCATATGTTAATTTTATCCGAATTCATATGTAATATGTTAGATTTATGTTAAGTAATTAGATTTATTTTTGAATAGGTTAGATTTTATTTTTTTAATTCGGTTTTATTTTTAATAGGTTAAATTAATAGGTTAGATTTTTTTTTTTAATATGTTAAGTAATTTACATTTATTGTTTTGAATAGGTTTAAAAAATGACATCTCATTGCCAATCGGTGCAAGAAGACATTGCGAGATTGTTGGCCGATATTTTTGGGCCCGATATGTCACCACCTAATTATCCACAAAATTATCAAAGAAGAGACCAAATGCTACAAACAAATTATCAACAACCCCCCAAATGAGCGCACCGTATTATACTTCAAACGATCCAAACATATACATTCCACAAGAAACACATCAACCGACACCATCGTATGCATATGGAGGCGTAGGCACTTCTTATGTATCATCGAGTCAATTCAGTCTCCTATAGAACCTACTCCTTCAACAAGTGTCCCTGAAATTCAAGAAGAAGATGTCCATTCTTCGATAAGTGTCCCCCCTAGCAGGAAAGAAGACTAAACGACCTCCTCTCGAATACAATCAGTCGTGGATGAAATATTATAAGGAGACCAAAGATGTTGATGGCACTTTGCTATATCTAGAATGTAAGGTAAAAAATTGCAAGAAAAATAAAAAAAAAGTGGTATGACTAGCTGAAATGCACTAAAGAAAGGGTGAGCTTTCAAGTGAAAATATTAAACCGAGACAAATTCAAACCCTTATGAACCCGGATGGTACCAGAACCAACCCAAAATATGATGAATCAAAAATGCTTAGTGAATTGACCCGGTACATTACCCACAAAGGAAAACCAATAAGTCTGGATTGTTGCATGAGTTTTGCCCGGTTGGTCGTTTGAGGGTGTGATCAACCAATGTACAAGAGGATCCATCATAGAAAAATGGTTAACAAAATAAAAAAAACAGTTTACCATTACCAAAAATGACCTACGAGCTACATTTGCATATCAAAACAATAAGGTCTCAATTACATCTGATATATGGACTGCCGGTAAACATGGGCTCGGGTACTCTTGTATTACTGGGCATTGGATCGATGATAACTGGGTATTACAGAAAAGGGTATTAAGTTTTTGAGTGTTGGATTCCCCGAACACTACAAATATAATTTTCAAATCAATTATTGAGGTTTTAGAAGAATATAACCTTAAGATGGACATGGATAACAAGATTTTTTTTCTATATCTTTCGATAATGCTAGCAACAACATTGCTTCCATTGATATTTTTAAACGGTCACTAAACCCGATCATGAATGGTGCAATATTTCACTAAAAATGTGCTTGCCATATACTTAACATTGTTGTCAAGGCGGGCCTCAAAACAAAAGCCGTAAACCTATTGATAATTAAATTTAAGGATGCTCTCAACCGCATTGCTTCAAATCAAGAAAGAAAACAACGGTTTGAGTTTTTGTATATCCACTATGGATTCAGCAAGTTGAAAGTACCTTGGGATATAGATACCCGTTGGAACTCAACCTATAGGGTGTTGAACCGATGCCTTCCTTACAAAGCTGTCATAGGGGAGTTTTTGAGAAGCTCCACCCTCGAGGGAATGCAATTTGAACCCACCCTCGTAGAATGGTAGCAACTAGAAAGGCTTAGTAAATTTCTAAGAACTTTTTTTACAACAACCGTCGAACCATCCTACTCCTACTCACCGACTCCATTTGAGTTGCTCAAACATCTCTATAACATATCCAAGGTGTATCTTGAATTGGAACAAGCTGAAACCCACAATAAATCTCTCACACCGATCGTAGATGTTATGAAACTAAAATTTCTAAAATATTGGGAAGATGTACCCCTCATGTCCATTATCGCAAGCTGTCTTAACCCGGCATACAAGAAGTATTCCACGGTCAAAGTACTTGAAAAGTACAAAGAGAATCTACATTTAGACAAAACCGGGGTGGAGACATACTTGAATTTGAAATTCGATGAGATGTTTACCATATACAACTCAAGAATAGGTGACAATCAAAACCCGTCTTCGTCCCGTGCCGCCGCTAAATATACATGTATTTTCAATCTTTATTATTTATAATATCTACATTATTTGTCCACTAATTTTTTTTATTTTTTAATAGTTTCATTTCTAGGAGCACTAGCAGTGGTGGATTGTTAGCAGATTTTCAGTCAGAGAGCGAACTGTACACATCCACAAACGAGTTATTGAGTTATTTTGCGATGCGCAACGAAAATGAACAAGTTGACATCATGGCGTGGTGGAGGAGGAATCAAAGGGCCTATCCAACGCTAGCAATGATGGCCTACGACGTATTTGCCGTGCCCGTGTCAACCGTCCTTTCCGAAAGTTGTTTTAGTTCGGCGAACAGGATCCTATCCGATAAACGTAGTAAGTTAGGTGCAAATGTTTTTGAGAGACTTGTGTGCTTGAAAAATTGGATTGATGCTAATGAGCTCAAGCAACATCGAGATGAAGCATGATCATCCGAAGTCGACACTGAAGAAAGCGGTACCGAGCCGCGGCCAGAGGCTAATTCGGATTCAGACGGTGCGAAAGAGAGCGAACAATAGTATATGAATCCAAACTTCTAGATAGGTAGTGTCGGTATAAATTTATAACCTCTTTTAATCTTTATAGTTATTTTTTTAATTATTAATTTCTAAACATTTCAATTAGTTTTTAAATTATTTATTTTAAAGAAGAATTACTAACAAAAAAAAAGTTAGAACTCCGCCTATGTTATTTTACATAGCCGGTCCCAAGTCCGAAATAAAGGAGGAGGGTAACTTTTATTTTTTAATCTATTGTTTTAAAATAATTCATAATTATTTTTAAAGTAATTGATTTAAGAAATTGTTTATTTATATTTTATTGTTTTAAAGTAATTGATTTAAGATATTTTTTATTTATATTTTATTTAACCTATTCAAAATTAAAAAATATATTATCAATTTAAAATGAACGTTTAGAAAATATATTATCAATTTAAAATGTAAACTAAAAATTTCGAGATATAAATAAATTATGGAACTATATAATTAGAATGAGAATTTGAAATAAAATAAAATGACTCGTGTAAAGAAATAAATAAATAGATTTGTACTTAGCCGAATAAATATACAAATTTTTCGCACGAATAATTTTTATATGAGGAGGGTTCAAATGCACCCAAATTTTTGTGCACCCAAATGCACCTTATCCTTTTTCTCTATTTTCAAAGTCCGAATAGTCAATCCGAACCGTTAGATGCGATCTATATATTAAGATGTGCTTGGAGACCAAATTTTACATTTTTTGGAATTTTTTTACTATTTATTAAGCCACTTTGAAAAATCGCTGATCCAATGGTCCAGAAAATGTAAAATCAGCGATTTTCAAAGTGGCTTAATAAATAGTAAAACAATTCCAAAAAATGTAAAATTTGGTCTCCAAGCACATCTTAATATATAGATCGCATCTAATGGTTCGGATTGACTATTCGGACTTTGAAAACGGAGAAAAAGGATTTGAAAGATAGGGTGCATTTGGGTGCACAAAAATTTGGGTGCATTTGAACCCTCCTCTTTTTATATATAAGTTACAAATTTTATTTATTTATATACACTATTTGATATTAAACTATTCAGATTTTTAAAGTCGAATTATAAACACGTAATAATATTCATACGACACTGTAAAAAAACAGAAACAAAAAAACAGCAACAAAAAACAGAAACAAAAAAACAGAAACACAAAGCAGAAAAAAAACTGGACCGGACCGCCCCCCATACCTGGACCGCCCTGCCCCCGAATCTGTGACAGGCACGGATATAAAACGGATAGGGCAGGGTTTTTAAAAAAAAAAAAACCGTGATGCCCGGTCCGTTGTACCCGTCACCCGCCACAGATTTTGCCCGGCCCGGCCCGGCCCGCCCTACCCGTTAGCACAACACTATTCCCAACTACCTTACATTTAATTTATTTGATTAATTTATTATTTCAGATGCATTAATGTACACTGTCAATCCGCCATGATGGGAAAGCCGAATGCGTAATCAGCTTAGCCGCCTAGACACTTGTGGATTTTTTTTTTTTATTATTATTATTATTCGACTTATGGATTCATTTGGATGCGTTTGGCATTATGCATATTCTTCATACACAGATCCCTTCTCGTATATATTAATTATAGTGAATGTTATAACCGGAAACAGATTTTTTTTTGTCACGTTTCTGCTCACATATTTGCACCGTACTATTTTAGAATTATCATAAAATATTCAAAATTTGAGTTAATTTATAAAAATTCAGATCGTTCAGATTTTAAAAATACGAATAATCTTAAAACAATTCATTCTCTATTAAAATTGTCTCTCATGCATCTAGATTGACATCGTACAAAATTTTGACACCGATTTTTGTGATAATCTGAGAAGATCAATTATCTCATAGTAGTATACGCACTCACTATTTTAGATAAGAATCGGATCTACATTTACAATTGAATCTAGGAGGCTACTACTTTGCAGTGCAGCGTTTAAAGCATGCACATTCTATTTAATGGGGAGCCTTTTTCATTATGATTCTCTACAATTGAGAATCAACTATTGTGACTTGGACAATTTGTAACAATAGATGAGGAAAAGAGGACATTATTTTTCTCATTTGATTGTTCCATGCACCATACAAATTAAAATTTGATTGTGGTTTATCAATTGAACAAAAGTTATGTCTTGCTATTTATGAAAGGAAAACATTTGAGTGATATAATTTATTATTCATACAGTAGACCTCTTTGTATTGTTCATGCAAGAATCTTAATTGAGTTTAATTACATTTTATTTTCTTTTTTTCTTTTTTGGCGTCATAGAAAGAGATGGGGTCAGACTTTCAAACTATGTGAGACAATCATATATAATTTTTATATTGAAAATGAGAGTCAATTTTACAATACCATAACATTTTATTCTATATCATATAAAAATTTATACATAAATACAAAAAGTCTATTTTCTTCAAAAAAAAAAAAAAATACAAAAAATCTAAAAATAAAATAAAAATCAATTAACCTCATTTCTTCTGTTTAAATGCGCCTTTAGTTATATGAGAGTTCATTTATTTCTCATCTCCCTGCCTGTTGGGAAGGCTATGCGCCCAACTCGTATAATGGGACATCAGTCAGCAGTTGGAGACAAATAGACAGTCGTACACGTGTACTGAAAAACGTCCACGTCATATTGATTTATGGTGCCAAATGCCAATACCCCACAAGGGCCACAACTGCATTGGTGAGCAGCTGGCAGTTGAGTTTCCTTTATTAATAGCATATCTTCCCTCCATTTGTTGTAAACTAAACGATTCCGGTTTTGTTTCTGAACATCTAGCAGTGTTGTAAAAAAACGTCAATTTATATCAATTTTTTTTTTTTTTTTTGAGAGAATCAACAGAGGTCAAGCCTCCGTTTTTCATTAACCAAAGCTGGTTACATTTTTTTGGGTTTCTGAGTAGAAACCCGGTTTACAAAAATGAAAGCAAATAAAACATAAAACATAAAATTTGAAGCATAAAAGTAATGATAACTACCCAAATTTTTAAACCTAAATTATACTAAGTTTACTTGAATTGTATTTCTCCCTAACTATTATTTCTATCTTGATTTTCCGTTGTAGAAGCCCGCCACTGTGTTCTGATCTCTTGTATCAGAATCTCCTTTTGTTTGATCTTTTCCCTGAATATACGATTACACCTTTCCCTCCATATAACAAAGTGTGCTATGAGTGTGAGTTCTCTCAATTTCATGTCCGTACCAGCGCTTGTCATGATGTTGAGTCTGTCCCGTACCGGAATTGGTATTTGCTCTTCTCTCATAACCCCTGTGTATATCTCTTCACTTATCCGACATTCATTAAATAAATGCTGAGTTGTCTCGTCTTGCTGCCTACACATATAACATATTCCCACTATGTGAAACCCTCTTATTCTCAAATTTTCTGCCGTCAATATCCTGTTATGTAATACTAACCACCCAAATACCTTAATCCTTGGCGGCACCCGAATTTCCCATACCTTGTGTATCTGTGATTGTATCGTAGGTGTATTCTCCATTGTTTGATATGCCCTTTGCACTGTGAATATCCCATCCACATGCATCTTCCATTTTGCATCGTCTATGTTTCTTCTGTTTTGAATAAAACCCAGTACCATTCTTATCTTTTCCCTGATCAATTCTTGTAACTGTTCAATCGCCTTTTCTGATAAAACCGATCTAAACAATGAGTATATATTTCTTTCCTGAAAGAACTCCTGTAGCGTGATGCTTTTGTCTAAGACAAATGTGTATAGGACTTCTAACCTGTATTTGAGTGTTCCCAGACCCCAGTCTTGATCCCAAAACTTGACTGTATCACCTCTGCCTCCTAACCTCAACATAAAGCAATCACAGAATTTAATCACCTTTTTGAGATTAGCCTTGAAAAAGTATGAGTTGTGTGCCCCTCCCTGCTGCGTTCCATATATTGCGTTGAATAAATCTTTCCACAGCTTAACCTCATTGCTTTGCCATTGCCAATACCATTTAGCTAGCAATGCATGATTAAAACTCGACAAGTTTTTAATCCCCAGCCCTCCCATTTTTTTCGGTGTACATACCAACTTCCAATTCGCTAAGTGTATTTTTCTTTCATTTTGTGCCGCTCCCTTCCACAAGAAATTCCTTCTTGTCATATCTATTGCATCTAACACCCAAACCGGCAAATTGAACACCGACATATAGTATATCGGTATTGATGATAATACCGAGTTTATAAGCACTATTCTTCCTGCCTGTGTGAGTAGTTTTCCCGCCCATCCCCCTAATCTCTTATTGATGTTTGTTATCAAAGGCACGTATGCCTCTTTTAACAGTCTTGAATCCGAGAGCGGCAAACCCAAATATTTAAACGGGAATTTGGCTTCCTTACACCCCAATATACCCGCCAATTCTCTGACTTGGTTTCGTTCCGTTGCCGTTGCTACAATTTCAGATTTTTCTAAATTTATCTTGAGACCCGATATGGCACCAAATGCTAATAACACCGTCTTCAGTACCTGTATTTGTTGCTTTTCTGGCTTGATAAAGAATAAGGCATCATCCGCATACAACAGAGACGGGTGCATCCCTTGCACCGGCATTCTGATTGCCCCCATGTTCATCAGTTTTTGGAGCCACCTTGGTACAAAATCTATAGCAATGATAAAAAGCAAGGGTGAGATTGGGTCACCCTGCCTTACCCCTCTTCTTAGCTCTATTTTCCTCCCCACTAATCCATTTATGATTATCTGTGAGGCCCCTTGCAGTACCAATCGACTGATTAGTTGTTGGCAATTTTCGACTAATTAACTGATTATTTTCTATTATAGATAATTATTTCCGATTATTCTCGATTAATCATTTGGTGGTATACTCTGTTCGTCCAACGACCGCATACTGTTATTTACAACACAGGTTGAAAGAGGATCTGTATCCTCCCAGGTACCAGACTCAAGCAAATTGAAACGGCTGGTCCAGATTTTTTTCTCAGCCGGTGCTTATTCGGGAATAGTGCAGCAGGCAGTATGATTTGTGTTTTGAGATTCGTGCCAAGTTAAAAAAATGATCCTGGACCGTCCATTTCTATTGTCCTCAGTCAAATAACAAGAGGGGATGTAAATTCGTTGGATGATGAGACAAGCGATGAATTTATATTCCATATCGTAGTTTCTTTTAACACTAGTAAGTTTTATCCCAACAGTTGATAGTCAATTTTATTCAATCGTAATTGATCTAGCTATGGTATGTTTGGATGTATCAAGAATAGAGCTATTTTATTATAGCGGCTATTCGGAATAGTAATATGCATTCAAACAATATTTTTGCTATTTATAATAGTTAGAATAGTTGTTATTCTCTATTCCTTGTAAATATTAGAATAGCTACTATTCAAAAATAAAGAGGGGAAAATGATTTTTTTCTCGGATTTTTGTCCACACATTTTCGAAAAGACAAATTTGATACTAATTTATGTTATCTCCATGTTATAACAATTCGTTTAAGACCTCACTTGCTTATATTTTCTCTTAATTAGCACCTTATTAACACTATTATTATCAGTTACAATTATTCATTATTCCAAATGTACAATCAAAACAATATTTTTATTAATTCGAATAGTATAATTTTCACACTAATCTATAAATCACTACTATTTCTCTATTCTTATTTATTATTTTCAAATTTCGCTATTCTAACTCTTATCCAAACGTACCATTTAAGAGAAGTTGATCAAATTCGGATCACCCCAGTATAACCAGGTATAGCTGACTCAAGCAAATTACAGACGGACGGTCTATATTATTTCTTTTACTCGACACGAATTTCAAAACGGACTCCTATAGTTTCTATAGGCACCGGATTGACTACTTTAGTCTGATTAAGATTAATCTGAGCCGTTCGTTTGTAATTTACTTGAGTCACGTACTGGAAGGATACAGAGATCTCCTGTACAACTTGCCCCTGATAGTAGAAGTTGATCTCCGGTACTATTTTATTATTATATCCTCGATCCAATTTGGCTCGAGTCGAAATATTTGATGACTCGATCTGAACAAGTCACTTATTGAACCAAGCCGAGCGGTATAACTTGATTACTTTTTTTATTAATTTATTTATGCAACTTAATCTTAATTAATATATATTTAATATTAATTAGTATTAAATCTAAAACCAAATCCAATAAAACATAACGAAATAAGTCAGGTCTAGTCCAACCGAACCCGACTCAATCCGAGTACGGTGAAAAATTCTAGACCTGTACTTGAACCATTTAACCATAGGGCAGCTTCGGATCGGACTGAAAATTGACACCCCTAGTCTATAACATCTCCAAATTTAGAAATAAATCTGTATGATAATATTATTTCATAAAATCAACAAGTTTAAATAACTAAAAAGAGTGATATCAAGAGATGCCGGTAAATTTTATTTTAAAAAAAGGTGACTCTAATTTATATCTAGAGTTACATATATAATATACAGCAATGGAGGGGATGTGAAATCATTATTTAAGATGGTCATCTATCTAGGTGTTCAACAAAAAAGTCGTGATAATCACATGAAGGCATCTCCCCTTACATAAACCCATATCACTACTACTCTGCATTCTTAGAGTCTGTGCTCTTGTTTATAAGCAATATATATAGGATTTTGTTTTTCTAGATATTATAAAATAAAATATTTGGAAAAGAGATTGTTTGTTTTTTTCTTCAAAAATATAGATGGAACTGCACCATTACCAGTCTACCACTAAGGACAGTCTACCAATCTCACCATTTTATATGGTTCATCAATTTTTGAGCAAATATGTGGTCAAGATGGGAATTAAAGTATGAAAAATACTGAAATCTCACCATTGGTGTTATTCCAGAATCTGCATCCGGTGGAACTCTACCATTGGTGCGGTTTTATCTATTTTTTAAAGAAGAAAAAAAACATTCAATTCCGGATCTGAATTTCTAATTTATAAAAGAAAAACTCTTGCCAATATATGGCTCACATATTTAATTAATAGAAAGGATGTTTACCACTTGCCAAACAATTATCTTTTCTGAAGTTTATTTGGGTTTGTGTTATTTGTAGATTAGAGTTGTAGCAAGCAATGCAGCGTTACTGCCTGCTCAGGTTTACTGGCACACTGTTTTACCCAATACTCATATGCCCACTGCTATCAGTGATCTTTTAAGCTCCGGTCAACTCTCGATCTCTCTATCTTTATTTGAAACATTGGCAGAATCTGCCAAGTTGCTCCCTCTCTTTTGAAAAATTATCTCTACCCCTGCAACCCACACTGCTATAAGAAAAAATAAATAAGGAAGCTAAATAATGCAATTGTTGTTAGTATCGTAGTATTTATCAAATCTAATAGAGATATATATAGGAGGCACAAATCCTTAAATAGATGTTAGTCTTTTTTCATCATTATTCCTGCTCGGATACCATAATAGTTTTAGAAAAGAGAAAATGAGTAGAAATTAACAAAATAAATCTTGTATTGATCTTGAGTTATTGATTACAATTATATTTGAGTCTATTTATAAGTTTCATTAATTATGATATATTTTTAAACAATTCTAACTAATCATCTCCTACTTTCTACCCTATATTTCTAATTATCTCCTACGATATACACTCGCTAATATCTCTATTAAAATATTACATTGTAACAAACATACACAAATATACCCTGCATATAGGTGAACTTAAGAGTTTACTCCAAAAAAAAAAATGTTCTTCAGCTAACCTTCAAAACAAAAAAAATATCTTAATATCATGTTCAAAACATTGCTGCCAAAATGCCATATATATTAGTACTTGATTTCCTGACTGGATTAATGTCGGTATATATATACATAGAAACCACACTTGCTAAATTTTTAGTATTTATTGAATAAAGCATTGGTAGATAACAATACCAAATAACATACAGTATGGATAAATTAATCTGTCCTTTATTGAATCCTTAACAGAAAAACTAAAACCATAAACAAAGTTTTTGCCTTACTAAAATATTGAATCTTATATATTCTGATTGAAAACCCATTCCATAAACAGACACCGTCATGGATTCCAAGACCGGTACCTATGTGTACATAGGTAAAGGAGGTGTCGGCATGAATGCTGGCACAGGCAAACCTGGAGCTACCATAGTAGGAGTCGGTAAGGGTGGGGTCCACGTTGTTGCCAGAAAGGGAACACCTGGCAGCACAATTGTGGGTGTAGGCCAGGGTCAGGTTGATGTGGGGGATGGCAATGGGAAACCGGGAAGGACATCCGTCCATGTGGGCCCTGGTGGAGTCTCTGTAAATGTAAAACCAAAGTATGGACAATCCCATGTCAGTCCCTTTGTGTACCATTACGCTGCCACCGAGGAGCAATTGTTCGATAATCGTCAGATTAATTTCTTTTTCTTAGAACAAGATCTGCATCCTGGTTCCAAATTGAACACGCAATTTGAGAAAAGAAATACCGCTGCTAAGTTTTTACCGAGAAGTGAGGCTGAGTCGATCCCGTTTTCTTCAAAGAAATTACCGGAGATAGTTAGCC
The DNA here is from genome assembly GCF_964058835.1 of Carex rostrata. NCBI lineage: Eukaryota > Viridiplantae > Streptophyta > Magnoliopsida > Poales > Cyperaceae > Carex > Carex rostrata. Next base: position 5,448,536 of record NC_135947.1, on the reverse strand, counting down.
GGTTCTCAGTTCAGCCTGGTTCTGATAAGGAGGAAGCAATGAAGGAGACTCTGAGAGAGTGTGAGGATCCAGCGTTGAAGGGGGAGAAGAAGATGTGTGTCACTTCTCTTGAATCAATGGTTGATTTCAGCGTTGCCAATATCGGCACAAAAAATGTCCAAGCGGTAAGCTCAGTTCTGACAGCTTGCTTTAAAATATTGAAGCAAATTCAACATTGCTTGGTCGAACACACAAGGGCAAAAATATTCAGTGATGAAAAATCAATCCTTGTATTGTTAATAATATATATTGTTCTTCTGATAGGTTTCAACAACAGTTCATTCTAAGGATGAGACACCAAGGCAAGAGTACACAATTGTCGCTTCAGGGGTGAAAAACTTGGCACAAGATGAGCTTGTAGCATGCCATCAGCAAACATATGCTTATGCTGTGTTTTACTGCCACCTGGCAAAATCAACCAAGGGTTACACGGTGAAGATGACCGGTAAAGATGGGACGGTGGTCAATGCTGTGGCGGTATGCCATGCCGACACATCAGCATGGAACCCGAAGCACATTGCATTTAAGCTGCTGAATGTGAAACCTGGTACTGTACCAGTGTGCCATCTCTTGCCCCAAGATCATGTTGTATTTAGTCGCAATAACTAATTAAGAGCACAAATAGCTATACAGTATATATACTGCACTGCTATATTTGTATGGGTGTACTTTAGTTTTGTGCCTGCTGTATGAATATGTTACATTTCTGGTTTGAATACAGTTGGATGTATGTGAGCTTGATGTACGGAGACAGTATAATATATGTGTGTTTGTAAGATGATATCTGTCAGCATAATTTCCCAAAATGATCCGTTGTGAATAAATTCCTTTAGAAATGATAAGATGCAGATACAAAATCCACGTTTTGATACAATACTGGATAAACAAATTAAGCATTTTAGGCTGATGTACTAATGTTAGCATTTCAATCAATAACTAAAGCGTAAAATATGTTATTTCATGTCACAAGCAGTCTAATATAATCTACATACAAAAATTTTACTATTTTTGTGAATTTTGTAAAGATAGACTGAACCTTTGAAGGGTCTGGTACTCTGGTACATTCATCATCAGACAAACCACAAGCCCAATACGAGCCATTTTGTAATTCTTGATTACGGTTATAACTTATAACTTATAAATATAAGAAATTTATGAAAGCTAGACAACCTAATCCTCTAGACGACGGTTTGACTTAATCCTCGGTTCAAGAAAATACAGGTTCCTTCTTAAAGGCAGGTGCATGTTCATTCTATGAAAACGCAGACTACTAGGTCTGAGTTTCACCCTTAATGAATACTTAATTTACATTTATGCTATGTTTTGAATTATCTCCAATGCAAGCTAATTTTAGAATTTTGTTATTTTAAAATGTTACAAATAAAAAATTCGGATTTATCTGAGCCGGTAAGCTTAGTACACGTCAGCAAGCAGCTTCATCAAGTAAATTTTACTAGAGGTCAATTTTACCTTTTGGACCACTTAATTTTCATTGAATTATTTTTTCCAGTTTAAATACAAATAATACGCAAATAAAAAATTTCAAAAGTCGTATATTTATACCAAAGTATATATTTTCTCAAAAAATATATCATTAGACATTGTCGGCTCTGAATATTAGAGTAGCAAATCACAAGGATAACGCAAGGCCCGTGAAGAAATACAGCCCATAAAAAATAACCTTAACATGCTTTTTGGGCTCAGAAGTGTTAAATTATTTGAATGAACTTGAGCCTTAAGGTATTAGCTCAACAACCAATCTTTCAAGTTAAAATGGAGGCACAATTTCTTTTCAAATCAAATTGAGAATCGCATGTTCAGAATGGAATATTTTGCGAATAAGATGTTCGTCCGGCCTTCAAAAAGTTTTAGCACAGATCAAATGATTACGATTACGAATGAGTCTCCCAAAAGAGCCATGAAATTCCAACCTCGGCTAGTCGCCTTTATTTAAAATGTGTCGGGGTGTCTCGGTCTCTCGGACACTCCAGACGTTTCTTTCCTTTTTTTTTTCCTAATTGTACATTTGACGCAGAATTTCTGTTTAGTCTAGATATTCTACGATTTCCGTTCTGTAGTAAAACATGCAGCATGTACTGTTAAAATGGATTAAACCAAACTGAATCATTTTAACCAACTTATGGCGCTACAGAATATCACGCAGATCGTAGTGGCGACTTTTCGGAATAACTACTCCCACCTCCGTGCAATATCTATGTTGGAACGCAATATTAGTAAATAAACAGCTCGCACGATGATCACGAAATTGCGGAAATAAATCAGCTGAAATTCCAAGATCGGGAACTGTTTATCCTGAAATTTCTGCAATTCAAAATCTAGCCATTGAATTTTTTCGAGAATACATCTCGAAACAGCTGGTTTTTCCTTGCACGTCTCTCGAAACAATTCGACGGCTGGATTCGAATTTCAGGGATTTCAGGGTGAAACAGTACCGACCTCGGATTTCAGCAGATTCGGATCCCGAAATTGCGGCCTCGATTCGATTTTTTGTGCGAGCATGTGCAGTCCGCATGAAAAATTAGTAGTTTTTATGTGGCCAAAACATTAACTTCTATCGAAGAGAATGATTCATAATTTAAAAAGAAAAATAATTGTAAATGACAAAGAGGTGGAATGATAAGTTTGGAGGACAGTTAATTGATAGCATTTAACACATTAGTCTACAACGACACTCATGATTATTTAGAACTTTTTTAACAAATATAACTTTTGTTAAAATCAAGGTTCTAAATAGCGATTATAGCGGCATAGCGGGGAGACCAAAAAAAAAAGCTATTGCGAATAGCGTAGCTATAGCGGAAGCTATCACACATAGTGATTTTACATTTTCAAACTTTATATTCTATATTTCTACTAATTATCAATATAATCAATATTAGAGAATTGATGTAACAACTAAATAACAACTAATCTAAGTCTATACTTTTTATCAATTACGCAAATAAGAAGGAAATTTTTTTTCAAAAGTAACATTATTTAATAGTTTATATTTCATGGTATTACATATTATAATAGACAAAGAGCCATTAATTTTATAAGGTAAATGAAGTCAATATACATATTTAAACATTTTATAATTATAATAATAATCAAAATCAGCTTTCAATTGACACGAACGATAATAATTTTACAAATGAATACTATAAAAAGAGTAATCAAAATGAAGAATTAGCATTTGAATATTTCTCGATATAGAATGATAGAATAAATCACAAATAAAAATAGAAGCATATAGTTTGGTTTAGTATACTTATCGTAGAATACCATGTAGCATTAGAAATAAGAATAGAAGTACAGAAGTTCATATAAATTGCAAAAAAAAAATCATGTAGCATAGCGGTAGCTATAGCGGGTCTCATATAGCGGTAATAGCGGTCGTAGCTGAGTTAGCGCAATTTTATCTCATAGCTTAGCGTTTATGGTCCAGAAAAGCTATAGCGTAGCTATAGCGCCGCTATAGCGTAGCTATTTAGAACCCTGGTTAAAATTGAAGTATAACAAGAAGTTGCTTCGAGCAAATTTCTCTCTATGTACAAAATCATGCTTGTATATTCATCATGATCATTATCCATTTTCTCTAAGTAGAAAGGATCCATATTTTCTATAATCAAATAATATGAAGTTGCATGAAAAATTAATACAGAACTAATTTAGATATAAAGAAAAAAAAAACGTCTATAATTTATTCATATATATTTTTCAAAATGATAATGTAAGGAATATTTTATTCAATATCATATTTATGCTCCATTTAGAAAATTTTATATGGTAATATTAAACTATATGGGTAAGGAATATTTTATTTTTCAAAACCATTTCGGAAATGAGATTTATGGTATTGAATATATGATAGAGATGGTAATAAATATGCTTAGGAGTTGAATAAAAACTAGAGTAACACCATGTTTGGATGGAGAGTAGAGGAGGGGAGGGAATGGAATAGATAAAAAACTTTCCCTCCAATCGTGTTTGGTTGACAAAATTATGGTGGAGGTGAGGGGTACAGAAGGGGAAAGGGTTAACCTTGTGTAACTGTAATTAATATAATCGATTTACCTTCCAATTTGGAGTGTAACGGATGGAAAGAAATTGTGTAGCAAATATTTTCACAAAAAATGACACAAATGCCCTGTCTTTGTATATCTTATTTCTATATAATTATCATTCAACTTTTTTTCACCATAGACCTAGCTAGCAGCCACCGTAGCCATCCTAGTTGATTGGTCAGGTTAGTTTTTTTTTTTTAATTATAATATCGAACTTTTAGTATGATCCATAATATTGATTCGTGGTGGGTTGGGGAGGGGAAGTCAAAACCTAATAAATACGAAATACTATTGTTTATATGATAAATGTTTGGTCTTCCGTGAAATATGATCTGCAGAATTAATATTTGGCCTTGCTCTCTTTTTTTGTTGTTATCTGACCTTCTTTTATAATTGTTATTGTTGCACTACTTTAATATTTCAAGTTATTTTTTTTTTCTTTTGCAATTTGAAGCTTCTGTACTCAACACTTATACCAGAGAATGAAATTCAGTAAATAAGTTGGATATGGTTTCATTAAGAACAAATTTTTTGGTCATGAGAAGTTCAACATACATTTCTAGCAAGACCAGTTTTAGTTCGACAAACAATTGATGTGGTATCTATTCCCAGCTGTTAATTTTGCAGGGTTGAGCATTCACACAGAGGATGTATATGACATATGTATTTTTTTGGTACAACATTGTTCTTGACACACCAGGCCATGCGGTACATACCACAGAAACTTATATTTATATTCTTCTTTCTTTTTACACATTATTGTAAAGGGTATAATAGTCAAATATACTAAAAATATTTGATTAACCTTCTAAAATTTTAATTAACCAAACAAGAAACAAGATAAAAAGAAAAGTTAAATTTATTTTCCCTCATTAATCATCCAAACATAAAAAGGTTAAGTATATTAATCTTCCATTCTATTCCATTTCATTCTCTTCTATTTTTCACCTCCCCACCCTTCCTATACTCTCCATCCAAACAACCTGTAAATGGGAGAGAAGTAGAGGGAAGGGAAATATGGGGTCTACAGGGTTATTTTGTCAAAAAAATTATAGAGAAGGTATTTTGTTTGAACTTTTTCAAAAGTAGGTTAATTTATAAAATCCCAAACTATCGACTTTATTATATTTGGATAGTGAATCCGTACAATATGTATATATGAAGCCTCCAACTTCCAAGTTCGCACATGTATTAGGAGAGGTGGCGTTTGGAAATTTCTTAGTTCGCTAATTTTGCGAATTCATTTTCCTGTTCCCTAAATTAAGAAATTTACAAATATTGTGTGTATACAGTGAAGAACATATGAGAGAAGATGGTACGTGTGACAATTTAATTTTTAAAATAACTAAGTAAAAAGGTAAATAAATGAAAGGAGATTAAAGAAAAAATGTTAAATTTTTGTGTGAATATTGGATATTATGATATTTTAATAGAGATATTGATTATTTCAAAAGTTTGTATGAGCACACTAGAAATTATCTCTATTTTTTATATCTACGTATTAAATTACTATGACAAAAATTGACTTCGCATTGCATATGAATGACCGAGTATTTATTGTTCAGAAATTAAGAAAAAAATTAGTCATGCGATTAAGATTAGTATATAATTACTAGTATCATACCTGTGCGTTGTAACGGGGATATATTATAAGAAACAAATGTATCAATGAAAATAATAATTATCTAAAAATTAAGACACATGTTAATATAAAATTTATATGATTTTGTATTTTTAATTAACTTTAATCGTGATCTCTAATAACAATTTGATGATGTGATGATTCTTTATTTTTAAGTACCAATAATATCAAATAATAGCTCGATTCGAATCTAATATCAAATATCATACAACAATTCAATATCGACATATAATATGATATAAAAAATATAAATAAAAAGTGTTATCATGTGTATGTATAGGATAGATATATACACACATATTGTAAGAGAAATATATACTTACACACACGTTCCAATTTTGTATTATTCTTCTTCTTTGTTTCTAATTTAGAATACACACACACATTGATATATTATATATTGAAAATATACTTTAAATTGCCCACATCAAAATGTATAAAAACAAAGAAAGAGAAATAAGAAAATAAAAAATAATTAATTTCCATTATGATCCGTATAGAAACGAAAAAAAGGTAAGGAAACAAAAAAAATAAGAAAATGAAAGGTGGAGTCTTTTCAATTGAAGATGAGAAATATAGAAACAAAGAAATAAGGAAATGAATAAATATATCGCTAAATTTCAGAATTTGTTCAATTTTAATTGTAACATATCGTGTGGCAACACATGTGGTGAGTATGCTTTTAACTAAATTTGGACTTTTATACATAAAATAGATGCATTTAATCAAAAGAAGACAAATTATGTAATTGGAGGGTTGAGATCAAATCTGAAGTTTCATCTTTCAATCGTAGCCGTTGACGAATCGGACACCCAATGTGCTTAATAATAGAATGGAGATAAGTTAAGACTTCTTCAATTATAAAAAAAAAAAAAAGTTGATAAAATAATATGAGTGAGTCTATGGTACTATGCATATTACGATTTGGCACCGTGCTACGGCTCTATATTCGAGTTTTCAAATCCTAACGGTCGATCCGAACCGTTCATCTTGTTCTCCATATTAATATGTGTTTGGAGACCAAATTTTACATTTTTTGAAATTTTTTTACTATTTTTTTAAATTTATTGAAAATCACTGTTTTTGGATGGTCCAGAATTTTCAGATCAAGTGATTTTCTAAATATCTAAAAAAATAGTAAATTTTTTTTAAAAAATATAAAATTTGGTCTCCAAACACATATTAATATGGAGAACAAGATGAACAGTTTGGATCGACCGTTAAGATTTGAAAACTCGAATATAGAGCCGTAACACGGTGCCAAATCGTAATATGCATAGTACCATAGACTCACTCAAATAATATTGGTAAGAAACTTGAAAGTTCGGCCATTTTTATTAATAACCCAAAAAAAAAACGTTTTTACCAAAATAACCACAAAATCTGAGTTTTTTCAAATATAACCAAACCGCCAGGGATGCTGGCGGTCTGGTTTTTTTTTTTTTTTTTTTAGAGATCTAATTTTTTTATATTTTCATTTGTGAAGTTTTAGTTTTTTTTTTGCTTAGGGTATTTGCCAAAAATTTAATTAGAATGTTTAAATCATAAACGAAATTTTTATTAAAGAACTGGGAGTTTAAAATTAAAACAATTATAATATTAGTCTGAAATTTCGAAACAGTCAGACCTAATCGAATTAAAACAATTTATCATTTATCTCTGAATTAATTATTGAATATGCTAGATAATCGAATTAAAACAGCCAGGGATCTGGGCGGTCCACTATGGACCAGACCGCCAGTGATCCTGGCGGTCCAGTATGCTGGCATATAACCACTCTGTCTCTCTCTCTCCAGCACACAGTATCATTTATTAAACCACAGAGAAGAAAGAGAGAGCGATTTTGGCGATTTTGAAGCGATTTTAGGCGATTTAGATGCGATTGCTACAGGTATTTTATTTTTTATTTAATTATTTTCTGTTTAATTTTTAATTAATAATTATTATACCCACAGTCCGTAAATACTATAAATTAGTCTTTAATTAATATTGTAATTAACTTTTAAATTGCAAAAAATAATGAATCTATTATACTGTAATTCTTATGAATGTTTTTTTTTAAATGTAGTTTGTTAAGGACAAAATGCTGGTTGCACTGTACGTGGGCGGTAAGCTAACTAAGGGTGTAGATGGCGTGTATTACTCGAAAGATGCCTCATTCGGCTTGCAGGTTAATGAAAGAACCACATTTATTGAACTTAAGCAACTAGTATACGAAAAGACTGGTATAAACCCCAACCGGTATGACTTAGAATTGGCTACCCGAATTGACACACAACGGGCTGGGGCGGGTAGACCTTACTTTGTGAGTTTTCCTATAACAGATGAGGAGTTGTGGAAGGCTGTGTACCAACAATTTGAGTCTAGGGGGGTCGCGATGATAGACTTATATTCCAGGAGGGTTCCCCAGGCCGGGGCTAGACCTTTTAGTGCGGCTGGGGCTGGACCTTCTAGGGCTCCCCCTGTTGGACCTTCAGGTTATGACAATTCGGCTTATGACAGCCAGGGGTACCACCACTCCCCTCATGACAGCCAGGGGTACCACCACTCCCCTCATGACAACAAGGGGTACCACAGTCCCTGTTATGACAACCCGGGGTACCATAACTCCCATGAGTTTACTGAAGTTGTACCCCCACCACCACCACCCAGACAAGCACCCATAATCCCTACATTTCCAGCTATACCAGAGTCAGTACCGATACAGTTATCCGTTAATCGAAATGATACTAATATTGATGTTGATGCTATTGATGTCATACCGGAAAGAGAAATGGAAACTGGAGATGAATACCAAGGAATTTGGGAATCTGATGACTTATCAGATGGTGATGCAAATGTACCAGGTTTTTCCAGGGAAGAAAAATTCCCAATCAGGGGTCGGGGGAATAGGCATCCTGTCGCCACATTCAACGATACCACATCTTTTGAAGAGGCTGACATTAGTTTCTTTGGTCCTCGATGAGCATCAAGGCGGTGGCTATGGCCGTCAGACACAAATACATACATGTAATCCCAAAATATAACAGGTTGTGGAGAGGTCGTGAACTTGCGATTTGCAGAATATTCGGTAGTTGGAAGGATTCATACGACTATCTGGCACCATTGCTCCAGGCTATGGCAAGTACAAATCCCGGCACTGTATTTCAGCGGTGGCATGGCCCCATTTATGACAAGAATGGAGTACTAATAGAGGGAGTTCAACAATTCAAGGGCATAGCATGGGCTTTTGGTCCTTGTATCCAAGCTGTGCCATTCATCAGACCCGTTATCAGCATTGATGCATGCTTCATGTCTGGCCGTTACGAGGGGAGGCTATTGATAGCATGTGCATATGATGCTGAGAACCAGCTGTTGCCTTTGGCGTTTGCAATTGTTCAGAAAGAGGATGGTGAGAACTGGGGATACTTTATGCAGTTTTTAAGAAGACGGGTGGTTGGACCAACAAAGTTTTTCTCTGTAATATCAGACCAGCACAAAGGAATAAAATATGTTTTTGATCGTGAAGAATACGGTTGGTCAACACACACTGGTGAGTGTGTGCACAGGTTGTGTATGCAACACGTTGCGGAGAACCTTAGCAAGGCAACCGGACACGATACATGGGTCCTAGAAACATTCAGACGTAATTGCAAAAAAAAAAAGCCGAGAAGGGTGGAAGAGATGAGTAGAGAATTTGCAAAGGTATGTGTTTGTTAATTGTTTACATGTCTTATTGTACTTTGTGGACATATTTTTATTTTAATTGTTTACTTATATTATTTTATTTCCTTATTTATATGTAGTATATGCCGAAAGCAAATCTCTACTTAATGAAGGTGGGCAAAAATAATCCCAGAGATGTCCAAGAGCCACCAGCATACGAGAAAATATATCAAGCACGTGATGGAGGTTACCGTTGGGGAATTATGACCACCAACGGTTCTGAATCGCTGAATGCAGTCTTCAAGGAGAGCCGGACGTTGCCTGTGGCTGCAGTTGTAGAAGACACTTTCTACAAGTTAAATACCTGGTTTCAGGAACGGCGTGCTAAGGCCGCAAAATTAATAAGGATTAACCAGTCATTTTCAACAAGGGTGGAGGAGAAACTAAGAAAACACAGGAACAAAGGTGCAACTATGACCGTGATCCCGATGGGTAATGATGGTACAGAATTCGAAGTGCACAATCCAAATGAGTATGTTCCTTCCAGCCGTAGACCAGATGGCACTATGGAGTTTGTGAAGAGGGCTTTCAAGTACGTAGTGCAATTCCAAGAGGCAAGAGAGGTGACATGTACATGCCAAGGACCCCAACTAACACACATACCTTGTAGTCACGTGATGGCGGTATGCCGAGTGAGAAACTTCTGCGAGGATCACTATGTCGCTGACATGTATCGTACCGATTACCTTGCTTCTACTTGGGGTGGATCTTTCCATTCTTATCCCAACCAGCATGAGTGGCCTGCATATGTCGGTGATAGAATACTTCCTTCAGAAGGATGGATAAGGAAGGGGAGGAGGAGACACAAACGTGCTATAATGACCATGGACGAGATGGGTGGTAGGAGGCCATCGGGAAATCAGGCTCGCCGTTCCGTTTCTGACAGGCGCAGGGCAGATATGTAGCATTTTTCGGAATTAATTTATGATTTTATTATATTAATAACTGAATTCTGTTGTTATGTTCAAATGCCATAAACGAACACAATGAAAGAGAAAATGCGAGAGTTGTTGCTGAAGCAACTGGTAGACCACAACCACCTCTTGCGACCCAATCATCTAGTAGCCAAGGGTCTACAAGTACTGCCGCACCTGCAGCTGGCACCAGAAAATCTTCTCGTCTATTGGGTTTATTCCGACGTCGTGAAAGATGAACTTATTATTTTGCTTGGGTGAACTTATTCTGTTTGGTTTGAACTAAGTTATGAATATTGGTGAACTTCAGTTGTATAATTGAACTTTAATTGTATTCGTGAACTTTACTTGTTAGACTATGTTAGACTACTTTAGAACTACAGTTATATTATCTAGCATATTCAATAATTAATTCAGAGATAAATGATAAATTGTTTTAATTCGATTAGGTCTGACTGTTTCGAAATTTCAGACTAATATTATAATTGTTTTAATTTTAAACTCCCAGTTCTTTAATAAAAATTTTGTTTATGTTTTAAACATTCTAATTAATTTTTTGGCAAATACCCTAAGCAAAAAAAAAACTAAAACTTCACAAATGAACATATAAAAAAATTAGATCTCTAAAAAAAAAAAAAAAAAAAAAAACCAGACCGCCAGCATCCCTGGCGGTTTGGTTATATTTGAAAAAACTCAGATTTTGTGGTTATTTTGATAAAAACGTTTTTTTTTGGGTTATTAATAAAAATGGCCGTTGAAAGTTCCACTCAGATAATAACATCTACTCCGTGAATAATTCAAGTATTGTGAGTTGTAAGTTGTAACCAACTAACCATCCTCACCAGATCCGCTTTCAAATCAGCATTTGTCATGTGGCGACACCAACCATCCAAAGCTTTCTTAATCACTAACCAGTTCCCAGATTCCACAAGTCAATTCATATGAAATATTCAAGAGCTAGCAAGGGAAAAGGTACAAGTTTTCAAAATTAAGAGAAAAGGACCAAGAAAAATTATAATGAAATCAAGTGTACTCCTACAAAACTTGAAATGCTACCGACAACCATATATGTCGTCTCATGCTACAAGTGAGATATGCATTTATATATGCTACTTGTTCTTCTCAGAAAAAAATATATAGTAATCATCTCCCTTTTATCTCCATATTTACTAGGGAGAAAGCCATAAAAAGATAAGTTAATTACCTTATGGAAATAATTAAATAACAGTATATTTTCGGAGGAATGATCAAATGGCAATTAATATTGAAAAGTTTTGCTGATTTATTGTTTGGGACAATTTTGTCTAACATTTGTGAACCATGTATAAGATATCCAAATGTCTTCTATAGAATTTATATTTTTGTAGATATTTTGTCCATGATTTAGTTCTATTAGTCCAACGGTGAGTGATCAAGAAAGCTTTTTATTGACTATTTTACGTCATGTAGTTTTAAGATTCATATTTAATAAAATTTGATGAAATATCAAATAATATTCAAATTGAATGATTATTACAATATTCAAATTGAATGATCAACAAAGATTCCAAGAGGACTCATTCAAAGATACCGAAGGAAAATTATTATTACACTGACAAAAACAAATAAACTATAATATGCCATATTTTATAAGTTATAACCAATGGGCATATTTATAATAATAAAAACTAGCTATTATGAAAGTTTGCAAAAGATGGCAAAACGTGAACAATATTTATTTGAATTTGCTCATTACTATGCATGATTTTTTTTTATTTTCCAATTAGCCCTTTTGAATGTTAATATCTTGTCAAAACTAACCATATTTTTTTTTATTTAATATGATCTTAGCTGCACCATATGAAATTGATTAAAAAGCTAATGTAAGATCAATAATTTAATTATAAACCTCTTTAGAATAACAAAGCACATCGAATTTTTCCTACTTTCATTTTCCTGACTCATCCAACTGTGCTGATTTCTTTGTTCAGAATTCGGTTTAAAACTACCTTACTTAGGATTAGAGAATTCAAACGGTCAGTTCAGTTAAAAACAAATTAAAATAGTTAAACTAAAATTTTATTTGATTTTCAAAAGTCTCAACGAAACAACCAAATTAAATTATCAACTGCATAACGACCGAACATAAAAAATTGAACTACAATTGACCCGCAATACTCACTACCTATGATTTAATCTTTTGCGCGGGTCGAAAGTTGCACATTTCAAGCTATATAGACATAAAATTCTAATTTGTTTGATTGAACTAAAATAAGAGATATTAAATTTAAAAAAAATATCAAAATTAAATGAGGACTTCAATACTTCATCATTCCTCATATATTGTATTTTCATTTTTAAAGTCTAATATGTTGATCCGAACCACTCAATATGATATCCATACTAAAATATGTTTGAGGATGAAATTTTATAATTTTTAGATTTTTTTTACTATTTTTTTAGATAAGCAGAAAATTGATGAAAATTGATAAAAAATTACAAAATGATAAAATTTTATCCCCAAACATATTTTAGTATGGATATCATGTTGAGCGGTTCAGATTGACAGTTTGGACTTTGAAAACGAAATATACAATATGAAATAGGATGAGGTAAGAAAGACATGAGATATTGGAACCTCCTCAAATTCAATACATACACAAATATATTTAATAATATAGATAGAGGAGGGTTCAAATGCCTCCATTTTTTGTGCCTCCACCATGCCTCCATTTTTTAAAACTTTAATAACTCAAAATTTAAAACTTAAAAGTCAAAATAAAACTGTTGGATATTATCTACGTCATTTTATTTATGCACGTGTAAAATATTATGTCATTTCAATTTTATTTTGATTGTCATCAAGAGCTTGTAAAAAATGCATTAATATAGATGATTTCTAGACGTTGATTTTTGAACTTATTGATTCACATAAAAACAAAATTAAAATGTGATAGTTTTTTATGAGCACATAGAGAAAATAACATAGATCACATCTAACAGTTTTATTTTGACTTTTAAATTTTAAATTTTGAGTTATTAAAGTTTAAAAAAATAGAGACATGATGGAGGCACAAAAAATGGAGACATTTGAACCCTCTTCATATAGATATAAATATCAAAATATGCATCGGTTGAATTAAAATAAAAAAAAATAAACCAAATCAAATATTCAAAAAAATCAAAGTAATTCAAAGTTTCAACCGAACAAAATCATTTACACCGAAAAATCAAACCACTCAAAATTTAACGGTTCGGTTAAACACTATAAACCAGTCCAATAAACAGCCTCGAACATAAATCCCTCCTCTACATTTTAACCGTTTTATGTGCAAAATTGGTCCGAGTATCATGGGCCACGTGACATGCTGAGATTTTTGCAAAATTATATAGTATATACACAGAAAATCTCCAGAATTTTTTCTGAAAAAGAAAACGAAAGCAGCACGAGGGAGCCGAATTCATATCTCCTAAGGTACCTCACTCTTTAAGTCGGTTCGTTAGATCATATTAACACGAATATTAAAATATAGTCTATTGCAGATTTGGATCGGATTTGTCCGAATTATGATCTGACGGTCTTTATTCAAACTCAAACAGTGAGGTAATGCAGAGGATTCCACTCGGTGACAGCCAGGGAGAACGAAAGCTACTGAAACCCACCCCCTCTCATCACCTACCCCCTTCACCTTAAATTATTCCCCTCCACCTTCCCTTGCCCTCTGAGCTCTCTCATCGGCCATTCGTCAATCCCACTCTCTCTACCCACCACGCACTGACGCACCCACCCGCACACACTACCACCACTAACCATGCATATCATCAACAAAATAAAGGAATCCACCAAATCCGACGACAGCCATGTCATCTTCTCCTTCGAGTACTTCACCCCGAAATTCCCGAAATCAGCCACCGCCGAGGCGCGCGCTGAGATCGCCGATGCGTTCATTGCCAAGGTCGCTCGCATGGCGGCACACGGTGCCTCCTTCTGTGACATCACGTGGCGACCGACGAGTGCTGACGTCACTGTCGACCTCGCCGGGAGGATGCAAACTGAGATCGGTGTCGATACCATGATGCATCTTACGTGTCTCGGCATGACGCTCGACGGCATAAACCGTGCAATAGATGGCGCCAAGTCGCGTGGCGTTAGCAACATTCTAGCGCTTGGAGGAGATCCGCCGGTTGGTGCACCGGCTGCTGCAGCCGTGGAACCGGCCGGGGTGAATGGTAAAGGTGTGCCCGTTTGCGCGTTGGATCTGGTGGAGCATATTAGGTTGAGACATGGTGATTACTTCGGTCTTGGCGTTGCTGGATATCCAGGTTGGCATGAATTGAATTTATATTTTTTTATTTATTTTAGCTCAATTTGGTGCAATATCGTACATCAATAAGAAAGGGAGTTGAATTGTCTACATTGCAAAATTGGGGTAATTTGGATGTTTGCTTGCAAATTGGGTAGATATTGGGTGTTATTTGCAAAGAAGGAAAGAAAAAGGCTTCTTCTTCAGATGCAATAATTTCGATAATGACCTCACAGGAGAGAAAGGGGGGAAAAAGAAAGAGCTAAAGAGGTTATTCAAAGTACAGGTAGAAAAGGAAATTTTAGGAATAAGCTACCAGTCAAGCAATATACATTTTTCGTAATATACAACAAAGTCTCTGCCAATTTTTTTATTTAATTTTTACATCTCCATGTTGCTTTTCTTTAAATTTGGTTTGTCCAAGGAGATCTGATTATCTTATTGTATGAAAAAAAAAAATGAAACCCTTTTGTGAAATATTTGTTGCCTCTTTTGTATTCCATTAATAAATTACCTAATAGCAGCATTTGCAAAACTATTTTATTAGAGGCACACCCAAGCAAGATACTTGAAGGAAGCGATGTTGCCACTAAAGTAGGATATGAAGAAGACCTTGTGTACCTAAAGAAAAAGGTAGATGCCGGTTCTCACTTCATCGTGACACAATTGTTCTACGACATGTCTTTCTTTTTCAAATTTGTTGATGATTGCCGAAGAATTGGTATCCAATGCCCAATTGTGCCGGGAATACTCCCAATTGTCAGCTACAGGAGCTTTCAGACAATGACAAAAACATGCAGGTATAGATATAATATTTTCTGAACATAATTTTTTTTTAGTGTGTTTCTTACATTTGTGCCGGGAATACTCCAAGGACTGCTTGGTAATACCAGGAGTCGAGAAAGACAGCTTTTATTTTTTCAAAATGGAGAAGAATAAAGATAAAAAAATAAAATGAATAGGTGTATGATTTAATCATGTTCTTAAACAAACATGATGGTTTTTTAGTGTGTTGAACAAGTTCAGTTAGAGGTTGACCATCGGCCATTAGGCAACTTAAATACTAAATGAGTTGTGAAATTGATGCATGAAAATAGCAAAATGAAATAGTCATCTCAATAGGTTTACAACCCTTTAACTTGATGTAAAAATAAATTATGTTACATAAAAAAAAGGCAGAGCTAGATCATCATGGTTTATTAATTCGGTTAGGCTATTTTCATCTATACTGCCGAAAAGTTTCTGATATGCTTCAGTAACATTTAATTTGGCATCAAAGTGCACATTTCTTTTGTTAAATGTTCTTTCTAATTTATGCCAATTACAAGCTGACATGTCGAAAGTTCAAGGTAGCATTTTGACATCTCTGAATGATACTGACAGGACAAAGGTGCCAACAGAGATTAGGGAGACAGTGGAGAGGCTGAAATCGGACGAGGTTGCACTAGCAGCATACGGGATCCAGCTGGCAACAGAGATGTGTGCAGAGATCCTGCGACGTGGGATCAGGGAACTGCACTTTTACACAATGAACCGTGAGGAACCTACCCTTGCAGTATTACGGCGTCTCGGGTTAGTCAAAGGAGGTGAGAATGAGACCGTACCTAGAGTGTTGGCAGTGAAAGAGGAGGGAGAGGAGAAGAAATCTGTGGCTAATGGTGCTAAGAATTTGATACCTGCTTAGAAGAAGTGATTTTAGAGAAGGAAATCAGAAGAAATTGGCAGCTAACGGTGCCAAATATTTGATACTTGCCTACATGGTTAATTTTTTTTTTTTTTTTTTTTTGGGGGGGGGGGGGGGGAATAAGGTAGTAGGTATTGATTACTTAATCCCAAAAAGGTATTACATATTTGATCACACCAGTGCTCTTTGTCTGTTGTCTGTCTAATAATTCATTTTTAATCACAGTTTGTCTTGGTGTTGTATTCTTTTTAAATGCTATATTGATTTTGACACATTCATTTTATTAATAATTTATATGACGACTGCTTTTGTTTTTGTAAAAGTTTGGTAGGCAGTTAACCTGTCTTCATCAGTAACTAAGTACTCATTCAGCCAAAATTTAAACAAAATATATTCATTAGATGGTGAATCTGTAATTATCAATGAAAACATAAGTTCTGGGATGAAAGACAGATTTGGTAAAAGGAAAAAGCCCTTTAGTAATAAATACAAGTTGAAGCCGGCGTACCTTGTGTTACTGCCGCTCATTTGTTAAATGAAACTTTTATGAAGTCAATACCTTTGAATGATAGTTAATGGTGGTCGTGGACTGTTTCTGAAGAAATGACAGCAGTAATTAGAAATTAGATCACAAGTGTTCTTAGTGCAAGCTTTAACTCCAAAATTTGGGTCAAGATTGAATCATAATCTACGACAGGAAACCATCCATTAATTAGGTAAGAAAACTAACTAGATTCAAGTCTCTAAATTTTCTCAATTATAAGACATCGTGCAGTATCAATGTCAAGAAAGGGTTTTTGTATTAAAGCTCAATAACATATTTTAAGAATATGATGCTCAATAATTTCAATGGTAACAGTCTCTGAACTTCAAATAAAACAATACCGTTTATCACAATACAGATTATTGATACCTACCTATTTGATGTACAACACCATAAAACGCATCTAAATACTAAAATTGATAAAAGAATAAAACAAACAAGAGAATTTCTAACCGCAATCACCAAGTGTAAATGGGTCAAATCTTACTAGGCATAGTTACCTCGTATATGTTCATTTCTTTCAACAAACGCTCATAATTTATTTACTTAAGGTTGTATTTCATGTCTTGATCAAGTATGAATCTATGACCACGTCTCAATATTGAAGCGACCAGCTTTCTCAAGAGTCTTTAACCACCTTGCTGCTGATTCTCTTGTTACACCATTCTCCTTTGCAACAACTTCTTCTAATGCTTCAGTGACATCAGCCGGCATCTTGGTTGATGAACCCGCCAAATAAATGGCCGCACCCCCATCCAACAATCTCCACACCCTAGCACTCTCTTCTCTTATTTTGTGTTGCACGTATACCTTCCTTTCTTGCTCCCTCGAAAAAGCTACATAAAATCCACTGCCTTTTTTCTCTGACAAAACACCATCTGATGAGTGAGCCAGCCAGAAGTCCTTATAGAGGAAGTCAGTGTCACGGGTTCGGCACCCAAAAAAGAAGAGGATTGGGGCTGTTGGTTCAACTAGGTTCTGCATAGCACGCTCCTCAATGAAGGCCTTAAACGGTGCACAACCTGTTCCCGGCCCGATAAGGATCAGAGGAACCATTGGATGAGGTATTGGAAGGGTACCACGTTGGATCCAAGATGGAACAAGCACCTCTGTTAGAATTAAAAGTCATTGTCAAATTGTTGTTTTCCTATATGAAATCTGAGTCGAACATTTTATAAATTTTGCAAACTGGACTTGAAATTGCTGACATTTGAACCAGTAATAAAATAGATTGACTAAATAATAACAATTTCGTGACACGTTTCTTTCTTGTGAATTGATAATTATAAAGCACATTTCAGATATTTGACATGGAGATCATTTATGGAACAAAGAACTATCAGTGTGCTATAAAAAACTTCATATATGAGGGAACACAACAGAAAAAGAAAAGGGGACACATACTTACTCCCTCATTTTCTTCATAAAAATGAAAAAAGAACAAGAACAAAAATAGCTATCAATTTTCTTCATTTAGAAAAAAGTATGAAGAAGGTGGTGAAGATATTTTATTTTTGATGGGAATAAGGAAATTTGATTTTTAACCATGAACTAAAGACACTATAGACAATATTGTTAGTGTTATATAATAAACTACATGAGATTCCTAAACTTCTGGACAAGTTTATTTAACCATATCTGAATACGAAACTTTTTAGAAAGGGTTTTTGATGCCAATAGGATTGTATTTATGACATACTTTTTACAAATTTAGTTAATCCAAGTATTTCTCTGCAAATTTTCCTTTTTAATATAACAACAGAAAATTCTCAAGTGCGTTCCAACAAAAGATGAAAATACCAAAATTAGCCCTGAAGAATGATTAACTTGGATAGCTCTCAAGAACAAGGTTCTCTCTAACAAAATCCTCATATTTTTTTTCATTTAAAAAATACCCAAATTGTCCCTTCTTGATTATCTAATCCAGAGATGTGCCCAAGAGAGGGTTCTTCGGGTGTCTTTTGAAAAAACTGGGAAGGCCTTGGCAAAGAAGAAAGTTTTCACACTTTTTGAGTACATCTAATGCAGTAAAAGACCATTTTCCTATGTTACTTGGGAGCATCTATAATGTTTCGATATTTTCAGTAGTGCAATTTGTTGCCAATAAAGAAATGTCATTTCTTATAACTAATATACCTCCATCTTTTTTCGGGTCGAGACCAGCAAGCCAAGAAGAACAGAGCCCGTAACGGTTTCTCTTGAATGGAGTAACCGAGGAGACCACACTAACTGTTAAATGCACCTGATTTGGATGAGTCAAAGGAGATGAGGAGATGGAAAAGGATCTTTTCTTTAGAGGTGGTACCAGCTGTACCAACCACTCAAATGGCAGCTCCACTGAAGGGAAATCCTCTAGTATCTGAGGCACAAATCATTTATACAAGTAGCAATTGTCAAAGGCAGTGAATGAAATGTTTGGTATACAAAAAGTGGTTGCATTTCAATTTGTCAAGTCTAACAAATGAGTCAGTGTCAGTTTATTTATGGCACAGTTAACCAATGTAATAAAATACGGTCTATGCGATAAGAAAATGTGATCTATGCCGACCAGGCTTCTAAATAGCTAGCTATAGCGGCGCTATAGCTACGCTATAGCTTTTCCGGACCATAAACGCTAAGCTATGAGATAAAATTGCGCTAACTCAGCTACGACCGCTATAGCTATAATAGCTGACCGCTATTACCGCTATATGAGACCCGCTATAGCTACCGCTATGCTACATGGTTTTTTTTTTTGCAATTTATATGGACTTCTGTACTTCTATTCTTATTTCTAATGCTACATGGTCTTCTACGATAAGTATACTAAACCAAACTATATGCTTCTATTTTTATTTGTGATTTATTTTATCATTCTATATCGAGAAATATTCAAATACTAATTATTCATTTTGATTACTCTTTTTATAGTATTCGTTTGTAAAATTATTATCGTTCGTTTCAATTGAAAGCTGATTTTGATTATTATTATAATTATAAAATGTTTAAATATGTATATTGACTTCATTTACCTTATAAAATTAATTGCTCTTTGTCTATTATAATATGTAATACCATGAAGTATAAACTATTAAATAATGTTACTTTTTAGATTTTTTTTCATTCTTATTTGCGTAATTGATAAAAAGTATAGACTTAGATTAGTTGTCATTTAGTTGTTACATAAATTCTCTAATATTGATTATGTTGATAATTAGTAGAAATATATAATATAAAGTTTGAAAAGGGAAAATCGCTATGTGTGATAGCTTCCGCTATAGCTACGCTATTCGCAATAGCTTTTTTTTTTGGTCTCCCCGCTATGCCGCTATAATCGCTATTTAGAACCTTGATGCCGACACATATGCGTATTCAGTTGTAATCTGCATAGAAATTTGTATGCGGTCAATATATGCGGGTCTGCATATTCAGCAGCATATTATTACCGCATATTACTGCATACTTGTTTATATATGTATGAATTCTCATTTTAAAATCCGCATATATGTAGTATGCGGTGGCCTTCCGCATACCATATAGAAATCGCATTTAAAAACATTGGTTGAAACTGTTTCCAAAAACTCACCCAAGCTATTATGACTATTCAAATGTAAAGGGGATACCTCTAGTACAGTCCTGTGCTCCTTTTGGTTATATTGGTATAAATCATCTCTCCCCTCTGGAGAGGCAAAATACTGTAGCTTCTCCTTTTCATGTTCTGCTGATGCATAATAGCTCATCACCTAAAATATATGTTACTAAGGGTAAAGGAGGAATGTCACAACCTCAAAGAACTATTAGATGAAAACTCGTGAAGCTGTCTTTATATCTCTACAAGCAAATATATTACCCTATCCATGTGCAATAAGCTCCCTCCAAAACTCCAACTATACAACATATGCATCGTTTGAGACATTTCTTTGGTTTCACAAGGACATGGAATTTTTGTTTATGTATCTCATAGCAGAGTAACGGACATATTACTTTCTTTGCCCAGCTACTACTGGATGTGCGTGAAGGCCAATTAATCTTATGCATTACTCAATCACCATATATAGCAATTATATGGAAAAGATTCAACTTTAATGCTTGCCTCAAAGAAATACCGCCTTGGAGAGGCTGATGCAATGTCCATTGCTCTTGAAATGAAGGTGCGAAGTTGGATGGGATGATCGGACGACCCATTCACATATTCATCCAGTGAATCTTTCTCTCCTGACCAGGGTTCAATCTGAAAGATTTTGGTACAGCTGTTAATACAAATGCAAAACTAACATATAGGATTAGAGAAATGAAACCTTCGATGCTATTTCCCAGGGTTACCAGAACTCCAAAAATTTAATCTTGGATCGGTGCCAGTAATAAAGGGCATAACACAATTACAGATTCCTGCCTATTTATTTATTTGTTTGTTTGTTTGTTTATTTATTATCTAATTAAGTAGTTAGCTAACTCATTCTTTTGTGCATTTGCTTCTTGTGACTTTCCTATTTACAAGTACTTACTTTTCTGGTGTAAATTACATAATTGAGATTTAAGCACCATAATCATAAACAGCTAAATAAACATATAGGAAGCAATATATATGTCCAGACGCCGCTGAAAAAGGGATTGGCATTGCATACCGTGATATAAGAATCAGGATCTAGTTTACACCTTTTTATGAATGCATCAACAGATGCTGAGTTCTGACCCGGCAAAACATCTAGCACGTCTCCAACCTGATACTCAACAACCTGAATTTTCCACAAAAAAATAACTGACATAATAGGTACAATATGAATTTTTCTTACTAGTTTAAAATAAGGCATACATTATATTGACAACAAACATATTTGACAACCACAAAAACTGATACACAGCTTATCAAGATATATTAAATAAGAAATATGTTATATTGACAACCTTATAAATAATATATAGCTCATATAAATAAATAAAAATTGTACTGTATGATTTAGACAGGTTGCATAGGTGATAGGTGTAGTTTCCACACCTCAACTAGAGAGAGAAAGTTCATCCAGTCTCATCGGCCTGATAGGTTTATTTCTTCTTGTATTTTATCATTGACGTCATAAATGACTAGCATAGGTGCATTCCAAAAACCAATTGGTAATACTTCAAGCGATTTAGTTTATCAGCATTTGACCGGTAACCAAATGATATAAAAATTGCACCAAATTTAATGCATAGTCTTTCTAAATGATAAAGAATGTATCTAGGATTTTAATATTCTTTTTGTTTTGATATATATTGATGTTGGGTTGTCAAATAAAGTTAATTGTCAATATATCCCTTTCCACTAAATAACTAACAAACATACCGATGCCAAGGCTTCCAATACAAACTGGCGCACATTTCTTCCATCATCTCCCTTTGTCAATTGTTCATTCTCCACCTGTGTCCCAAATGCAAAATATCAGATCATGTAAGAATCTGGTAAATAATATACACGAACAATGACTTTGATCATCGTAAGCAAGTAGTTTAGTATGTCTCATAGAAAATAAGCGTAAATCGGGTAAATGATACATGTATCAAGTTAGCAAAATTTGGCTCATGTATATGAGATTTCGACCCAACATTGCAATTTTGGCTATATACAAGTACTAGCTTGAATTGGGAAACCTTTAAACAGAAAACTAGAAGCTTTTGCATTGGAATAAGAAATACAATTTGACACGTGAATTATACCATCTTTAATAAGTAATGCGGCTCTCCATGATCATGACCATGCAATGAAGGCGACATGGACCTAGCTCTCTCTATCATATTTTTCACATCCTTCAAATCTAATATAAAAATGTTTTAACTACATACTAGTAATCAAGAAAAATTAGACCCCAATAGATGCTCAAACTCAAATAAAGTTTAAAATAACAGTAAATTTTACCTGAGATTTGTGAATCATGTTGTGTCGCCTCAGTAGAAGCATGGTACACAATTTTGAATTTGGGATGCTCCAACTTTCTCATAGTAGGATGTAAGATTTCTGACATTTCTGGTAGAAGGGTGGGATTGATATGATTTAACGTCTTCCAGAGGGACATCAACCATGGGTCGAGAGCACCCTCATATCTGCAAATAAAAACATACACAAAAATGCTGTCAAAAAGTAAAAAGCTGTAATCAATTGACATCTCAAATTTGTAATTAATTTCACTAACATCAAGACAGCTAAAATTGAAACATAACATTTGGTAGATAACAATAACATATTTGTAATAAGTTCCTCTAAAATATTATATATAAACCCAAGTGAGGCTATGGTACTATGCATAGCGCATATTGGCCTGTACTATGGATCAATATTTTCATTTTCAACATAATCTTCATATGAAAATGTACTTGCAGACTAATTTTCATTTTCCCCTATTTTTTAGGTAGGTAGAAAATCGCTATATTGAATGGTCTAATTTTTTTTTGATAAAGTGATATTCTACCTATCCAAA
Source organism: Carex rostrata (assembly GCF_964058835.1). Taxonomy (NCBI): domain Eukaryota; kingdom Viridiplantae; phylum Streptophyta; class Magnoliopsida; order Poales; family Cyperaceae; genus Carex; species Carex rostrata. The sequence goes on along the minus strand of NC_135947.1, from coordinate 5,425,227 downwards.
TAAATAGTAAAAAAAGTCTAAAAAATGTAAAATCTGATCTACAAGTAAATTTCCATACGGAGATCGTGTTGAACAGTTTAAATCGACTGTTTGGACTTTGAAAATAGAGATAGTGATCCATAGTACAGACCAATATGCGCTATGGTAAAAAGAAAAGCAAATTAAATAGATAAACTAAATATTACCCAGAAGGGTGCTGATCATCTCCCAAACCTTTTTCGATTACTGATCTAGCCCCAAGATCCTGAAGCCTTTTATCAAGCTTTTTTGCAGCAAACTGCATAATTTCAATACTTCTCACTAAGTTATTGACATGAATTAGTAAATTAAAAACATTGAAGCCCCCAAGTAAACCATGCTGATAATAATATTACCAATTTCTATCCAACCGATAAGGTCATAAATCCAATCTGTTATAGTTCGTACATAACAAGATAATAGTAGAACACACACACACACAAACACCCCCTTAAAAAAAAAATAATGACATGATATAAAAAAGTGTAAGATGAGAAAAATATATTGATATAATCAGAGAATTGTACATTGTATTTCTGGTAGCCAGAGTCACCCAAGCCGAACACAGCATAGTGAAGCTCTTCTAACCAACTACTGCCAAGGTTTCTTCTAAGTAGAAATCTCCAAAACACCTGAATACCAAATCAAATAATACATTATAAGATTGGTGCAAGCACGTTATTGCTAAAATAAACATGGAACAAGGAAAGAAGAAAGTGCACCTTCATACTATCAGGTGGGTCCCCTTGTCCTGTCGTTGATACAACAAAAACAACAGTACTCTCACTTGGCAAGGAATTCTGCATCAGAAATATAATTAACAAAATGTTTTAGAGATGAATCACAAATATGATTAAAGTACCACAATATCCATCCAGTTTCTGAAATGTATTACAACAAGAAATGTTCAGATGAGAATCATCGAGTAAACAAATTTTGTCAATGAGATATTCTTCATTATTTCTACTTGTATTAATTATTCAGAGGACAAAATTGGTACCAGTCTGGTACATGTACTAAATAATCTGAAAATTCTTAAAAATTTACTTGATCACCTTTAATTTGGAATAATAGCACTTTGATGGACAAACATCAAGCATGCACATCAGAGAAATTAATAGGTTTCAACCCTCAAAGTATCACACGTAGTGACATTTACAGAGAATAAATTGACTTGAAATCTTTACCAATAAAGGATCCCCAATAATTACTTACTTATTAGTGAGCAATCCAGTTTACTTCATATATTTGCAAGTACTGCAATAGTTGTTCTAATTAAGAGAGTAACTAAAGTTAATCAATACTAGGTGAGAAATTGATTAATGATTAGAAATTCAAGCCATGGCAATTAACACCACAATTACTAAAACAGGTACTATGCACTGTCCTACATTGTAATTCCTAGCTAACACTTGGCTTAATCACTGGTAAAAATCGTAAAATGGCACCCACTAAGTACCATCACTGCGTGAAATAGTCTCAAAACAAAGTCATGGCAGTGGATTGAACTCAAGTAACAAAAAAAAAGGTAAAAAAAATGAATAATTTAAGGAAACACAAACAATAGATGAGCTAGACCGGGTCAAAGTGATCCATGGAGAGGACCTCGACGGAGGGGCAACCACCATGCTCCGACTCACGGCCGACGCGCTCGGCGGCGTCCATGGCGTTTCCGGTCTGCGACGCGTACAGCACGAGCAGTCGCTTCTTCTTCCCCTCCATTGCTCGCGCCGAGACCGGAATCAACAGCCGGGCCCGCATGTCAGTGGCTATATATGGATTTTACTCGTTTTTTGTTCGGTTGGGCTTGAATTGATTATTGAATTGAGATGGCTGGTTTTATTGGGCTGGATTGGAGATAATGCAGCCCACTAAGTAAGAATTATTCTTTAGTCAGTGATATAATTTATACGCAAGCACATGGATTTTCCGAAACAAAGACTTGAAAATAATATAAAACCGAGGATATAAGCTGTTTCAATAGATTCGTATAAATTGATGGTAGAAAACAGGATTAATTAAAGAAGAAAAGTCAGATGCAATCTTTTAGTAGTATAAAGTGCAAATTCCAAAACAAATAAATAATATTTAGCGCACCGTATTAACTTAAATCAGACTCATCATTCACAGGCCAGGAGTTTTAAGTTCCTTTTTACATGCTCATAATGCAAATAAAAAACACTATAAGTTAATGACTATGGTTAACATAGTCCAAACAGACAGGATGATGGTGTAATATATATATTCCAATCAATGGAATGGGCTGAAACAGACTTTTTTTTTAAAAAAAACAAAAACAAAAATGTATGGTACTAATTTTTATTGGTAATCCTGATGATATATGATGATATTTGTGCCGTTTGCAAATGTGAAATTTCAATTCTCCCGCAGTCAGGTAAGTTGCACTACGCTAAAACACACGATGGCATAAAGAAATAAGATAAGAAGAATTCCAGCAGCATGCAGAGTCAAAATTGAGATATAAGCAGGTGGGAAGGTGCAACTAAGTTGCAATTTTGTAATTGTATTAAGACCATCCCCCCCTTCCCTTCATGACATTGAATTGCAACATTAAATAATTTATATATACATTCAAGAAAGAACCAAAATTCTTGGCGGATTGAGTTAATAATCAGATTTCTCTCTTGGAATTAAAAGCAAGAAGGAAAGAAAAAAAAACAAAAGGACACCTGATTTCTTAAAAGCCAT